>NW_023604972.1:80251989-80851989 GCF_014898055.3 Talpa occidentalis
TATAATAATTAAAAAGTTTGTTTCTGAATCTCAGATCAGATCTGAGTTCTTGGAAAAGCCATACATTCCCCGGCCCCCTTCTAAATAACTTCCAAGTCACCAAATACATAATAGGGTTGAAAATGTTTGAAAGTGCATATTGACTACATAAATTAAAAAAACATTTTATTATGTTTAAAAAGAATCGATATGTTATTTGTAAAATCTGTCAGTGATTTGATGATATCAGAGATAAAATAAGTTTTCAGAGATAAAATAACTCTTAATAATGGTGACCATAGATTATGCTTTTTTGTAACATTTAAAACTTCTGAAACATTTAATAATATAGTCGAGATGATGTCCTCTTTCCAACCCTATGTAAAACTTATGTGTGTGTAATACATATGGTTATACATATGGTTATACATTTCTAAAGCACAACATACAAAAAGTAATTATAATTCCCTTCAAACTCAGTTCTGTTTTTACTTCTGTGTTTTATTATCCATCATTCTCATGGTATATACAAAAATGTGTTTGCAATCAGATTTACTGGAGCATCTGAAAAACATAGTGACTGTCATTATAGGCCAGCAGTGACTTCAATGCAGCCCGGACTTACAAATCTCTCAAAGAGAATTCAAGCTCTAGTTACTACAACACTTAGGCACTGTTTTTTCAAATAGAACCTCATTTTCTTGCAATATGGGATGAAGTGAGGGAAGGTAGTTCTTTCAGATACAAAGGCCAAGTTCTGATATATTCAGTAAAGAATGCCTCTGGCTCACTTTAACCAGTGGGGTATTGAGGCTCGTCAGTCACACATCTGGACCAACGTGGCATGGTTTAGCAAATCCATTAGGCAGCTATCTGACCTAGTCATGAAACAGACTAAAGGGGACTAATTCATTAAAATTCAGACAGACTTGACTATATATTTTTTAGGTTACTTAGATAGAACATTGTATTTTTTTAAGATTTTTATTTATTCATGCATATAAGAGCCAGGGTGCAGGCTACAGGTGCAGGGGGTGAGAGGATTCACCAGACAACAGAGTAGGGAGCAGAACAGGCAGATGTACTGAAATACTCTGCTGAGGGAAGCAGTGAGTGAGAAAGGAGAGATCTGCTGTGCTATGTGTGTCACCTCCCTGGCCGGGGATCTAACCAGTGCTGCAGTGGCTGCAGATAGTTTCCTAGTGCTGCATCTTAATGGGGCCACCAGGGAGGCCCCAAGATATAACATTTTAAATGAAATAGTATCTTATTTTTTAAGGGGAACTATACCAAAAATAAGAAAGGAAATGTATCTAACTCCCCTTTCACTGTGAGCTTCAAATCACCCTGGTATAAACTGTGCATCTATATATCTGTAGCTATGTAAATTGAACTGAGCTTCTCAAAAGAGCATTATATTAAATGAAGAATTAGCATAGGAAACTAATTAGCTTCCCTGTACATACCACTTAGAAACACGAAACAGCACACTGGAAATGAGGACAGAAGGGTGAAATAAGGCTAAGGTTTTTTGAGTATCTTATGTGGAAGGTATTGGTCAACAAGTTTTACACCAGTTATTTATTTTAATACTGTAATAATCTTATACAGTGAGTATTCAAATCCTTCACTTGGCTAATAAGGAGCCTGAGAACCTAGAGGGATGAAGTTATTGACCCAGATTGTAAGTGGCCAAGCTGTGACTGAACCTGAAAACTCACTTTGCCCACCACACTGTGAGATCAGCCTTGTCTTATGAATTTAGACAAGGCTAGAAGGATGGAGGTGGGATGGGGATGGGTGGGGGAGGTGTAATTACAGACAATAGAGGGGTAATAATGATTATGAACGACAGAACCAGCAAATGCCAGAAACTATGCAAAACACCTGATTTGCCTCTTCCTGCTTAATCTTCCAGAAAAGTACTACTACTTTGTCCATTTTACACTGAGGATACCAGAGTACAGTAAAGTTAAGCAAACTACCCAGAGTTACACAGCTAGTTAACACTAAGTCTTCTGGTGAGATCATAAAATTTCATTATTCTTTTCCCCACATTATCTTTTCTTTTTCCTTTCATTCTTATAAAGGAAAAAGACAAAAAATGATTTGTTTTACAGTTTAGTGACTTTAGCCCAAGCTAAATCAGATAGCCCAAGCTATCGCTTTTCAAATAAAAAAGAGCCAACACTTTCCCCCACCTTTGGGATGCCAAGATGCTATTTGGGGATATAGGGAGGCACTTTAATGACGTGCTGCTTATGTCAATAGACACACACAGAATTAGACTGCACTTTGATTACTAACCCTATAAAAGACCTTCTAATCCTCATAAAACACATCTTATTTTAGTTCCTTCACATGCAAAACTAAAATAGCTAGGTGTTTTTGTTTAAAAATGCTAATATATGATTTGGCAAAGGCTGATGTTTTTATAGTGTCTCCTTGGCTGGTGTTTTGGGATTATTCATCCACCACTGAGTGAGTGCCCAGCACCCAAGCCCCTCCCATTTCCTATTTATTATCAGGTTGCTGCAGTGCAGCGTTGACACATCTGATCATTTAGATCATTAAAAATCAATCCAATGACCAAACATTTCTGAAAATTTTAGAGAAACAACAAAAAGTACAATAGTAGATTGCTATTAACTTGCTCTGGGTTTTCTTTTTGCAGCTGCCAGGAAAGTCATTTGGTAAAATTGATTAAATCAGCATGCCAGAAGGAGAGAGGAAAGAAGCAGAGAAATGTAAACACAGGGAGCTTAGAGGGAAGGGCAATGTTTTTCTTGGGAATGAAATGTGATGTTGCTGGGGGAGGGAGGTGAGGGTTGGTAGGAGGAGAAACCTTGCATCTGGTGAGCATATTATAATTTGGGGTGTAAGAAATTCAAGATGGTAGGATTAAAGCATCCAAAATGCAGAAACAGTAAGGGTAGAAGGAGCGAAGAAGAGGCAAGCAATGTATGTGCTTCTAACAGACTGTCTGCATTGGTCACACTGCACAGCTTGGCTGAATGAATCCAAGAGACATCACTCGCACAATGATAGGAAGCTGATTTGAGAATTTCAGTAAACTGAAATCATTCAATATCCGAAAAGTGTGAGGAAGGAGTGCCTAGTTTCCCACACAACAGAGTTTATTTTTTATACAATAAACAAAGAAAAGAAATCTCTCTACTTTTGTTCAATAAATGCCAGAATGCACAAAAATTCACATATGCACTCTTCTAGCTGTTACCATAATGGTCATACATATGACCTCCTTTCAAATGTGGACTTTCTTCCCCTTATAAATTTGTATTTCTCTGTAATATCATTCAAAGATTTCTTATTAACCCAAAAGGATTACTGATATATGGAATTGCAGTGTGCTGAGAAGGATGGGTTTTAATATGGGGTTTGTGTGATTGTGTCACTATTTCTAATTCCTTCCTGCAGCATATTTAAAGTCACATTAGCTCACATAGCTCATGCTTCTATAGAAAGGAACAGAAAAAACTATCAAATACTTATTTGCTCTTATTTGTTATATATTTTGTCTGCTAACATTTTAAGTTTAACAACCACCTAAATACAAGTGACTTAAAAATAGCACTTAACACATTATAAATAAAGCAAACAGTCTGTGGGAGAATGAATGTAATTTCTTGGGACACAGAAAATGATAAGATAGAGAGACCATTTAATTGTACAGAAGATCAAAACTAGTCTAAATGAAGTAAACCCCTAGAGAGAAGTTCTAAACTATATTTGGTCTACGTTGGATACGCTAGCTACTCGGCAAGTGGAGATTCAGAAAGCATTTATTTACAGCCGTGGGTTTACATGGGAAATGAGTAGACTTCTTGAAGGAGAGCAGTAACCAGAGTCCAAGATCTCTCCCAATGATCCACCTTCTGGTATTCACATATTTGTGTAGTCTTTTTCCCATACTGCAGAAGGGTTGGTCATCCAGCAGAAGGTGAAAAAGCATATCATTTTTTAGATAATATAATGAAAGACTATAACTTCTTGCTGTTTTGGTATCTCTCTCTCTCTCTCTCCACCCCCTTCTTTCCTCTCTCCCTCCTTCTCATCCCTCAGAGAGGGATGATGCAAGCTGTCACATGAAGAGCCCCATGGAAATGTCCACATGGCTAGGGGAAGAGGCCTGCCAACTCCATGGTGGTCCTGAAGGCAGCTGAGTCTTGAGATGACTGAAGCCCAAGCCAATGCAAGAGAGACATTTAGCCAGAACCACCAAGTATGGGAGAAACTTGAATCTCTGAATATCATAAAGCTTTTAAATGGCAGCAGTAGGGTGGGAAGCTGGGGGTTGAAACAGAATTTTAAGGAAGAAAATGTGATCATCATTAGTGCTATTTACAAACATAGCCAGTTCTCCTTCCAAATATGTGGCAGATTTGCACTTTCTTGGCCCCTTGAGGTGAGCTTGGTCACTTGACTTATATTGGCCAATAAAAGTTGAGTCAAAGTGATATTTATCATTTCCAGGGGAAAACTACTAAGAACTAGTGTGCAAAGTTCCCTGTCCTCAGCACAGTGATGGAGACTTTCATAATTGCGGAGTCTCCCATTTGTCAACCCCTTAACTAAAGAAGAGAACCCTCCTTCCTACATCCCAACCTATGATGAACATAGAGTGAGGGTGAGAAATAAACATCTTTGTTGTTTTAAGCAACTGAGATTTTGGAGTTGCTTTTTATGGCATATTATATATTCTGGACAATTACCAATTACATTATTGCCAATGGATGTTACCAATATATAGCTAGATCACCCTCACTCAAACAGAAAGTAGTTCTTTGGGTTGGGATTCATGCCACAGAAATAACAAAACGTAGTATAATAACCAAGTTCAGCTGCAAAGTTTGAGGTCTGAAGTTCTCAAAAGGTGTAGTGTTTTTGGGTAGATTGTAATGATTAGCATACAGATTCTCTCAGTCATATCCTGGAAAGACAAAGAGTGGAACGTGAGAACTACAAGACATTTTTCACTAAATTCCTAAGAATTGAGCATTCAAGAAAAAGCACTGCTGTTTGACTCCCCTGAGAGAGCCAGAAGGGAGAACACATTCTCCTTTTTACTGGACAGATGAACAATGTGCTGACACTTCCTGGGTGGGATGGGCAGCATTAATAGCTTCAACAACTTGCTGCTGTCTGTTGCCAGCTGATCTACACACCAGTGAACCTTGGCTGAGGTCACTAGTAGAGGAGAGACCAGTAAAAAGTAGTGTCCTGGGAGAGGAAAGCAGAGGCAATTGCAAGGCATCCCTTGTTTGCTGTGTGCATCACTGGGGTACAGATACTGTGTGCATCACTGGGGTACACCACTGTGTGCATCACTGGGGTGCATCACTGTGTGCATCACTGGGGTACACCACTGGTGTTGTACACATCTGAACAGGTGGGTAGAGAACTACAGAGATTGAAAAATATATTTTAATGCAACATAATTTATGTCAACCAGCTTAAAATTTAACCATCACTATATATTTACTTATCCCAATTTGGTTGTTAATTTATTATTTATTCACTTACTATAATCGCTCCATATCATGTCTCAATATGTTGTTTTACCTTGATCAAGTCCCAACTGAAGGATTTAAAACCCTTTCAGCAAGAGCCTCACTTTAGCCTGGAACAGTTTAATCTGTTCTCAACTGCCACCTATTGTGAGACACTGTGTAAATAACATTATAATATAGTCATTATTTCAAGATGCAGTGATTTACAATCTAGTATAAAAAGACATGGATATCTGAAGCACAGAGGTGAGTAGTTTGGCTGAATTAAAACGTTAAGTATAGGCACATTAGTCTTTTTGATAGACTTACGGCTCAGAAATCCATTTAAGTACCTCAATGAAACAAAATCAACTAGAGAGAGGGAGGGGACTAGGGACAGGCTTTTAGTGGTAAGAAAGTGAAGACAGTAAGGTGGAAGAAAAATCAAATGTGATGTTTTGATCTCAAAACAGGAGATGCTTGATAAAGGCGCAGGGTAGGGACTCAGTAGAGAAAAGTAGGAAGCATTGGCAGAAGGAACAAGGGCTGGAAGTATGAGGTCTCTCATAAAATGAGAATAAATACTATCTAGTCCACACATCTGCATACCCTTACAGCAGATTCTCATATGTAGTCTCCTTAAATACTTCATGGATTGGCATTGAACCTTCAGAGTGGCTTTTCATGACATCTGGTGTCCCTGTTTTTCTCTCCACTACTACCCTCTTCTTTCCCTTTCCAGCACACATCACAACCTGCACTCACATATTCATTTATCTGTCTACATGTCTATCTCTACTACTAGGGCAGAAGTCACATGAAAGTAGGGGTCACATGTGTCAGGATCACAATTGTGTAATCTCCCTAGCACAATGCCTGCTACACAGTAGATGCTCCATAAATATTTGTAAACAAATAAGGGCTGGGATGAGAATGAATTTAAGATTATCTTCATTAATTAAAATTCCACTACTCAAATTGTCCTGATCTCTCTTTCACCTACCTGCTATTCTCAAATAAGGCCCTAGAATGAATAATTGCCCAGTAATCCCAACATCTTTATAAGATATTGATATTTTGGGGTTTTCAATATACTTTGGATGACAGAGCAGCCAAATCTATCCACATCACTAAACTAAATCAGCCAGACTGTCATTCTTACACTGATGCTATTTAGAAAGTGCAATGAGCCACCAAATTCCACTTCCTAAAATCTAATTTCCCTAGAGCTTTTGCTCTATTATTTCATCAATGCCCCTGAGGTCAGAAACTATGATTTTTTCTCTCCTGAACAGCACAATGTCTCATTAAAACTTCTTCACAAAAGTCTTTGTATTTCTTCAGAAATTCAAGGAAATTTCAAGTATCAGGAAGGCCCTTTGGTTCAGTATCAGCTATATTTAGTGCTTTGAGAGCAACAGCACAGTCAAGTTCATTAATGACCTAGAAACAATGAACTCAATATAACTCTGATATATGATTGACAGTGTTTGATCAGCATTCAAAAATACATATTCATTTAACTTTTTTTTTCATATTCCAACAATCAAGTTGGATCATTACATTTACATATGAATATAGGAAAGTCTGATAATCTAATGATTCATATAACTTGTTTCTACTTAAGGGCTCAAAGCTGGGCAATATTCATTCATTCAGTAAATATTTATTGACTACTATCATGTTTGAGGAATTGCTCCAGAGGCTGGGGATATAGCAGTGAAATGTGAAATAGATTAGGGGTTTTCTTTTTAGTTGGGTTAGGGGGACAGATATAATAATCTAAATGAATGAGTAAAATGTATAGGCATTTATATGGTAATACATTCTAGGAAGAAAAATAAAAAAGAAAGAAATAGGGACAGTACAGATACAATTACTAAAGTGAATGGACAGGGAAGGCCTCACTAAGAGATATTTGAATAAAGAACAAGTAAAGTGAGGAAGTAAAACAAGAGGATGTCAGGGAGATGCAGGTGCTTGTCTGAAGTCACAGAAAGTACAGCATCATAGAATAGGACCGCATCTGGAGAGTCAGAGGAAAAGAAAGAAGTATTTGACGACCAAGTATTTGACAACCAGAGGAGGAGTAGGAGAAGCTGGATCAGGGATAGAAGATGCCGGCGTGGTAGGCTATTATAAGGACTTTAATTTTGACAAAGATCAAAGGTTACTGGAGGGTTCTGAGCAAAGGAGTGACCTGATGTTACCTAGGATATAGCAGGGCAGTCTGGAAATGTGTGGAGAACAGGCTGAAGTGGCTTAAGGGGAAAGCAGGGAGGCCCGTCGGAGGCTGCTGAAGCTTTCCAGGTAAGAGAGATTGGTGGTCAGGAACAACATGTCAGACACAGAAATGGTAACAATGATCTATAGTCTGGGTTATATTATGAAAGATAGCTGGCTGGATTTTCTGACTGGATTGGATGCTGCAGGGTGGAGTACTGTGATGAGAAACCTGGAGGAGTCAAAGATACTTGCTAAATTTGGCACAAGATGGGAAAGTCCACTGGAATAGTTGCTTGGTAGGAAAGGGTAAGACTGGTTTCATACATGTTAGGATTCAGGTATATTGTAGATATCCAAGTGGAAATGACAGTTCGGGAGTTGAATGTTAAAGTCTATATAGAGGAAAGACGACCAGATTGGTGGTAGAAATTTGACAATGGCATACACACTTTAAAGTTGTCTGATTAAATGAGATCGTGCATGAAATGTACAGAAAGAGGACAGAAGAGTCTACAAACTAAGTTTGAGAGATCAATGTTAAGAATTTGGGGAGTTGAGGAGGAAACAGCAGAAGAGAATGAGGAGTGGCCAACGTAGTTATTAATAACTTAAGTCAAAGATTTCTTGCAAAGATGAAAAAGATTAAAGATAAAATAGTTACATGAAATACATGAACCCTGCTCTTATTATTGTACACAAGTACAGCTAAGAGCTCTCACGAGGCATTAGTACAACTAAAGCAACAACACTCAAAGTAACTGTAATTCCTTTGTCCATTTTTAAAAAATGGAGATAGCAATACCATTCCTATTTTCATATTTAGAGGATATTTTGTATTTTAAAACTACGGACTATCACAAAATGTCAAAGAATAATTCTGAATTGTTCTTTTTAATGAGTCAAAAATTTTAAATTGTTTTAAATTTTTCAATTTAAAACAATTTGTTTTAAACTGTTGTTTTTTTCAGTCACTTGGAAGGGACTTAATTTCAAATTCATTCATGCTCAGGTCACTGTGTAGACATGCAAATTGAATTATTAAAAAGGCAGCTTTTGGGTTGCTGAGGTGGAGGGGGCGGAGCAACATGGCGGCGAGGAGACGCTGCGAGTAAGATCTCCCATTAAAAAAAGTTAATAGGGAGGAAAAGCGGCAGGTCCCAGTGAGAAGTGGGACACGGAAGATAAACGGGTGACGCCAGCGAACTGCCCGAAGAAGAAAGTGGCCATAAAAGAGGACTAGAAGGGAGGGAAGCGCAGAACCCTGCTCCCCTCCCCCGCCCACAGAGGCAGCACTCTCCGACCGGCAGAGAGGAGGAAACAACACACCAAAACGGCCCACAAGAACAAAGGACGCAGCAAGTGGGACTGTGAGTGGAAAGGAACTATTGCAGCCACCACACCCCGGGAACGGGAGCTGAGGCGAACCCTGCAGGATCCGCCGCGGCGGTGAGCGAACGGCTCCTGGCGCCATTAGAGAAGAACAAAGACCCCGGGAGACCCGCACACAGCCCGGGCTGCCGGTAAGCTGGCGCGGAAACGCGGCGCGCTAGGGGAGCTTGAAAAGCAAGTGCAGACCGGGATCGCAGCTGCCCAGGTCCCCGCGCCTTCAACCTAGGCTTGCGGGGAGACGCACGGAGGTCCTCACTGAGGTGAAGGTCCCTCCCTGAGTGAGCAGGAACCAGGCGCCCAGGCACGGGAGCTGTGCAAAAGGCGCCATTCCCGCGCCACTGAACTGGGCTACAGCCCGCGTCCTGGAACTGAGGGCTTCGAACTGAGACCCGGGGCACGAAAATTCGGGGCGTGGGTTCTCCACGACGGTGGGGCACAAGGCAGACACAGCACCCCAAAGCTGTTGAGGTGTAGCCTACCATTCCCGCTCTGTTCTCTGTCCCACGGGGTGGGGGGAGGCGAAAAACAGCCCCCCAAGGACAATAGGAGAGATCTCTGGCGCCACCTAGCGACCAGGAAAAAAAAGTCACTAACACCCTATAAAACAGGACATTTCTTAAGACTGCTTGAAAAGGGCAGAAGGTTTCTGGAGGACCCAGTGGCCAGCCGGGAAGTTATTCCACGCCAGGCCCCTTCCGACCAGCAGTCTGAGCCCACAGAGGGAGCAGGCACCCACGTCCGGGGCAGACCGGGTGCGCAGAAGAGTGTGCCTGAAACCGGAGGCGCAGGGACTGCATCCCGCTTTGCCATTTGAGAACAGGGACATTTCTTCAGTAAAAACTGCCTAAAACCAGCAGAAAGCTCCCCCAGAAGACAGAGATGGCTCCTGGAAGAGCCAGAGGGAGCGGAGAAGTTCACCCAAGATGTCAGTCAGTCCGAGCAACACAGTGTCCCAACGCATACGACAAATTAGAAAACAGACAGTAGGGAGTAGAAGAACCACACGCAACCTAAAAACTCCTCAGGAAAGAAGCACACCACAAAAAGAAAACCACTCCCCAGATTGCAACGACAGCAACTTGGAAGAACTTCTGAGCCTTCCAGAAAGAGAATTTAAAATTGCCATGATTAAAAAAGTGATAGATCAGAAGAAGGAAATTGAGTCCCTAAAGAGGGAAGTAAGAGAAATGCAGGAGATCAAAGAATTAATGGAGGAACTAAAGAACTCTGGGAAAAGCAATGAAAGCAGAATAGATGAAATGGAAGAACGAATAAGTAATCTTGAAGACACAGAAATAAAAAGAACCAAAACAGAAAAGGAAAGAGAAGTACGAAGGAAAAAGAATGAAGAAAGACTTCGGGAACTATCTGACTCCATGAGGAAAGGAAATATAAGAGTTATAGGAATTCCAGAAGGAGAGGAGAGAGATGTAGGAACAGAGAAAATATTCATGGATATAATTGAAGAGAACTTCCCAAATGAGAAGAAGGAGCTGAAAATTGATATACAAGAAGCAAGAAGAACACCAAACTTCCACGACGAAAGGAAAAACACAGCAAGACACATAATAGTAAAGCTCCCAAGAATCCAGGACAAGGAAAAAATAATGAAGCTGACAAGAGGGAAGAAACAGATAACATTCAAAGGAAAACCAATCAGGCTGACATCAGACTTCTCTGAAGAAACACTACGGGCAAGGAGAGAGTGGAGGGACATAGTCAACAGACTCCAAGAAAACAGATGCCAACCAAGAATACTCTATCCCGCAAAGCTCTCTTTCCTCCATGAAGAAAGAATATGGACCTTCCCAGACAAAGAGAAACTCCGGAATTTCATTGCGACTAAACCCCCACTCAAAAAATACTACAAGGAATCCTAAAGCCAGAACCTCAGAGGGACGAATAACAACGAAAGAAAACCAAAAAAAAAAAAAAAAAGTTATTAAAAGAATAAATAAATAAAATCAAAGGAAAGACAAACATAATGGCAAATACAGATGCTAACATATCAATATTAACTCTAAATGTAAATGGACTAAACTCTTCAATAAAAAGACACAGAGTTGCAGCCTGGATTAAGAAACAAAACCCAACCTTTTGCTGTCTCCAGGAAACACATTTAGCTACAAAAGATAAAAATAGGCTCAAAGTCAAAGGATGGAAAACAATCCTACAAGCAAATGGGCCAAAAAAGAAAGCAGGAACAGCTATACTTATATCAGATAAAACAGACTTCAAACTCAAAAAATAAAAAGAGACCCCAATGGTCACTACATTATGATTAAGGGGACAATACTTCAAGAAGAAATAACACTCATTAACATATACTCACCAAACGAAAGAGCACCAAAATATATCAGACAACTGTTGTCCTCTCTGAAAACAGACATCAGAGAAAACACATATGTAGTGGGAGACTTCAACACACCACTATCAACAATGGATAGATCAACAAGACAAAAAATAAGTAAAGAAACTAAAGCTCTAAATAAGGACCTAGAGCATTTGGGCTTAACAGACATCTATAGAACACTAAACCCAAAAAAAACGGAGTACACATTTTTCTCAAGCGCACACGGATCATTCTCCAGGATCGATCACATACTGGGGCACAAGACAAACATCAACAGATACACCAAGATTGAAATCATACCAACCATCTTTTCTGACCACGAAGGCATCAAACTAGAAATAAATCATAAAAAGAAGGCAAGAAACTATCCTACCTCATGGAGATTAAAAGCCACACTACTGGAAGACCACTGGACTAACGAGGAGATCAAAGAAGAAATTAAAAAATTCTTTGAATTGAATGACAAGGAGGACACCAATATCCTAAATGTATGGGATGCAGCAAAAGCAGTAATAAGAGGAAATATATAGCAATAGAAGCTCACATCAAAAAACAAGAAAGAACTCAAAGAAACAACCTAATCTCGAAGCTCAAAGATCTAGAAAAAGAACAACAAAAAAACCCCAGAACCAGTAGAAGAAAAGAAATAATAAAACCAAAGCAGAAATAAATGAAATTGAAACTAAAAAACAATCCAAAAGATCAATGAAACCAAGAGCTGGTTCTTTGAAAAAATAAATAAATAGACAAACCCCTAGCCAGGCTCACAAAGGAAAAAAGGAGAAAGCACAAATACACAGAATCATAAATGAAAGAGGAGAAATCACAACGGACACAGCAGAAATCAAAAGAATAATCAGTAACTACTATGAACAGTTATATGGAAACAAGTTCAACAATCTAGAGGAGATGGACAAATTCCTACAACTCTACAATCACCCAAAGCTAGATAAAGAAGAAATAGAACACCTAAACAGACCAATTACAAGCAGCGAAATTGAAATGGTAATTAAAAACCTCCCCAAAAACAAAAGCCCAGGACCTGATGGATTTACAAATGAATTCTACCAAACATTCAGAGACGAATTAGTGCCTATCCTTCACAAACTCTTCCAAAAAATTGAGAAGGAAGGGACAATACCAAACACGTTCTATGAAGCCAATATTACACTAATACCAAAACCGAATAAGGACAACACAAAAAAGGAAAACTATAGGCCAATCTCCCTAATGAACACTGATGCAAAAATCCTCAATAAAATTTTAGCTATCAGAATCCAACAATGTATCCATAAGATAATTCACCACGACCAAGTTGGATTCATTCCAGGGGCACAAGGATGGTTTAACATCCGAAAATCAATCAACGTTATCCAACACATCAACAAAAAGAAATATAAAAACCATATGATAATATCAATAGATGCTGAGAAAGCTTTCGACAAAGTGCAACACCCATTCATGATAAAAGCCCTTGAAATTCTTGGGATACAAGGAACATACCTCAACATCATAAAGGCCATCTATGACAAGCCAACAGCCAGTATCATTCTCAATGGTGAAAAGCTGAAAGCAATTCCATTAAGATCTGGAACAAGACAAGGATGTCCACTCTCACCACTGCTTTTCAATATAATACTGGAAGTCCTAGCCAGAGCAATAAGACAAGAGAAAGACATCCAAGGAATCCAAATAGGAAAAGAAGAAGTCAAACTATCACTATTTGCAGATGATATGATAATATACATAGAGAACCCCAAAATCTCCACAGAAAAACTAATTCAACTCATCAATCAATTCAGTAAAGTGGCAGGATACAAAATCAACACGCAAAAGTCAGTAGCCTTCCTATACACAAACAATAAATCTGAAGAAGAAGAAATCAAAAAAACCACCCCTTTTATTATCGAAACAAAAAAAATCAAATATTTGGGAATAAATCTAACAAAAGAGGTAAAGGACCTATACAAAGAAAACTATAAAACACTGTTAAAAGAAATAGAAGAAGACACAAAGAAATGGAAAGACATCCCCTGCTCATGGATTGGAAGAATAAACATTATTAAAATGGCCATCCTACCAAAAGCAATATACAGATTCAATGCTATTCCAATCAAAATCTCAATGGCATTCTTCAAAGAAATAGAACAATTATTGATGAAATTCATATGGAATCACCAAAAACCCCGAATAGCCAAAGCTCTACTGAAAAAAAAAGAAGGAAATGGAGGCATCACACTCCCAGACTTCAAACTATACTACAAAGCCATAATCATCAAAACTGCATGGTATTGGAACAAGAACAGACATACAGACCAATGGAATCGAATAGAAAATCCAGAAATAAACCCACAGATTTATGGTCAACTAATCTTTGACAAAGGAGCAAAGACTATGCATTGGAGCAAAGAAAGTTTGTTCAATAAATGGTGCTGGGAAAACTGGGTCGCTACATGCAAAAGAATGAAGCTTGACCACTACCTCACACCATACACAAAAATCAACTCAAAATGGATTAAAGAACTAGACATAAGACCTGAAACCATAAAATACATAGAAGGAAATATAGGCGAAACACTACGGGATTTGCACATCAAAGACATCTTTACAGACACATCACCCAAAGCAGTGATAGTGAAGAGAAAGATAAACAGCTGGGACTACATCAAATTAAAGAGCTTCTGCACAGCAAAAGAGACAATAACAAAAACAAAGAGAAACCCCACCAACTGGGAGAACATTTTTGCACCCAACACTAATGATAAAGGACTGATCACAAAAATCTGCAAAGAGCTGATGAGACTCAGCAACAACAAAGAAAATAATCCAGTCAAAAAATGGGCAGAAGAGCTAAAAAGAAACTTCTCTGAAGAGGAAATGCAAATGGCCAACAGACATATGAAAAAATGTTCAACATCACTTGTCATCAGGGAAATGCAAATCAAAACTACCATGAGATACCATCTCACACCAGTGAGAATGGCACATATTAAAAAAACTAGCAACAACAAATGTTGGCGAGGATGTGGAGAAAAAGGAACTCTTGTGCACTGTTGGTGGGAGTGCAAACTGGTCCAACCACTATGGAGAGCTGTGTGGAGATTTCTGGACCTACTAAACATAGAGCTTCCATATGATCCAGCAATTCCACTCCTAGGTATTTACCCAAAGGACACAGAAACATCAATTCCAAAGAGCACCTGCACTCCTATGTTTATAGCAGCACTGTTTACAATAGCTAAGCTTTGGAAACAACCCAAATGCCCAAAAATAGATGACTGGATCAAGAAGATGTGGTACATATATACCATGGAATATTACTCAGCATTCAAAAAAGATAAACACATGCAATTTGCAGCAACATGGATGGCACTGGAAGGGATCATGCTCAGCGAAATAAGCCAAAAAGAAAAAGATAAATACCGGATGGTCTCACTCATAGCAGGAATCTAGAAAACTTAAATAAGGGACCAGGAAAATGAATATAAGAAAGTGAAAATCAAAATCAACAAAAAACTATGAACCAGAGACACTTTTTGGGGGGTGGGGGGCGGGAGGGGAAGGATTGGGGTCAGAATGGGGCGTTTGCAATTGTATGGGGGAATATAAAAATAAAATTTAATATTTAAAAAAAAAAAAAAATAAAAAAATAAAGATGTTGCTGAGGTGCATGTAAAAAAAAAAAAAAAAAAGGCAGCTTTTGGATATATTTAATGTTAAACATTCACATTCTAGTTCTGCACTTGCCACATAAATGCCATTAGTACATGCAAATTTTAGGTTAGCATTTAGAGTTTAGAAAGTATGTTTTAATGCTAAGGCTCCCAAGGATATATTAAAAAAATGAAATTGACTCCCACCCCAATATGTTTGAATTCTGAGTGGCTTTGGTATACCCTGACTTTCTAGTTCAGAGACAAATTCTTTTAAACACCTTGAAAAACCTTAAGGTTGCTTTGGATAGCCAATATCTCCTTATGACATTTTGATAAGTTTAGTGTAAATGAGTCATAAACACATGGATTAAATACCCTTTGAAGTAAAAAAAAAAAAAAAAAAAAAACCAGCTAAGAAAGCATTTGGCAAAGAGCCAAGTTTTGTTTATCCCTCAAAATTTTCAGGATATTCAGTGGACACAGACTTGGTCAGCACATTCAAAACAAAATGAGTAACCAAATGTGTCCATGCCTGCGTGGATGTCACTAATCTGTATGCTTCAATTGAGAGGAAGGGAAGCTCTTAAGCATTAGTTTAAGTTCCCATCTCTGTGAGCTGGTGTAATCAGACCTGGTTTTGCTATAGGCTTATTTTATTTTATTTTTTGAAGATTTATTTATTTATGCATACAAGAGCTGGGGTACGGGCCAGAGATGTGAGGGGTGAGAGGATCCACCAGAGACAGAGTGGGGAGCAGAACAGGCAGATTGACTGAAACACACTGCTGAGGGGAGCAGGGGGTGAGACAGGAGAGGTCTGTTGCGCCATGTGGGTTTCTCCGCAGGCTGGGGATTGAACTTGTGCTGCAGAGGCTGCAGATTGCTTCATAGTGCGGTGCTTAATCCCTTGTGCCACCAGAGAGGCCCAGCTACAGGCTTCTTTTAAACAAAATAAAATAACCATAAAAACCCCAATAAGTTTAAAATCCTTTAGGCTACCACCTTATATTCTTAAATAGCTAGTTAGCTAAACAGAAATGAGCTTAGACCAAAAGAAGACTTTCTTAATAATTAAACCGGATCCTATCCTTGAAATATGGAAGGCTTTGTAAAGTATCTCCAACTTTCTTTGAATTGTTCTCCATTCTCCTTCCAGGTTCTTAAATCTACATTCAGTGAAAAACTATTTACATGGGTTTGATTCTTTCAGAATTGACTGAATAAAACATCAAGATATTACGAATATCATATGGGTGAAATGATATAATAGACATAATTAGTAGTAGAAAGGCCTAAGAAAGGATGCAGTTACATCAATCTAGTTTAATACAGCCCTTAGCAAAGTATAAGAGGTTTCCAATATATTTAGTTATACAATAGAAGACCTCAAAATGGCCTTTTAAGGCCTACAAAAGGGAAATATATTTTCCATAAGGAACCACAGTCCATCTCAGTGATAAAACCAACAAAAGGGTCCTTTAACTTCCAATGCAAGTCCAATGTATTTGCAAACATGCTTTTTTATTTTAAGTAATATATTAGTCTATAATTTACAGTGGAATTTCAAAAATGCAGTCATTTCTACCCTCTGGATTCTTATTTTACTAAATATACAAGACAATTTTTCAGTTTTAAAAAATTTAGCACAGTATTTTGGTGTTTCAGCACTTTCTTTCCGTTCTGAAAATGAGCCGAGTATTGATGTGGTCAGTTCTATGAGTCCTCAAACCATGATAAATTGTTACTGTGATAACTATAATGTAGCAATTTTCCAAATTGGTAATATATTGAATTCAAGTACAAGAGCTACCTATAAAAAACAATTTCCAAGTCACTGTGTGTTTCTCAACAATATTGCCATGCTCCTAGCAAGCCTCAGAAAAGATGGAATGAGTCACCAGTGCTTGTCCTTTCAAAACCTATCTGTGAAACAAAAGAAAACTGCTGAAGTTAATCTAAAATTCAGTATTCTGGCAGGTTCCAAACCAAATTGTATCTGTGGTTTTTAGTATAAAGTTGTCTCCATGGGAGATTATAATTCCTTTTATTTTCCTATTCTTTGTATTTCAAGAGGTAAAATTAGTCTAGGGAAAACCTCAGGAGTGTACGGCAATATATATACATATATTTGTGTGTGTGTGTGTATAAAATACATAAAAATACATAGGTGATATATATATATTAAGCCCATGGACTTAATTTATCAATATATGACTTAGCACTAAAAGCAATATAACTACATGGTTTTAAAGTATTGGGCAGCATATACATACAATTTTATACCACCTTTTTGTCATTATTTTAAAATTATCCATCGATTTTCTTATCGTAATTTGCTGAGGATAAAGATTACCCTATTTGCTATCAAAAATATGACTAAAAATGTTTTTTAAGATAGGTAGACTTTTGTTTAACTTTGCTTTGCATGTAAGAAAATTAGGTAAAGAAAGAGTTGCTATGACTGATGATCTCCTAGTTCCCTACCTACACTGTGGAGAGCACAATTTAGAAATCAGCATTGCACTTCTAAATAATGGAAGTCATTTATTTGCTTTCTTCCCTGGCTACCACAGTAAACATGATACTATAGTACAGACTCTTAAATAAGAGATTAAAAACCAGTATTGATCTATGAACCTCTGACAGTGACAGTACCATGAATAAATCCAGCAGTCCTACAAAACTTCATTAAGTCCCACAGGTTATGGATTGGGCTATGTCTCCCCAAAATTCTTACACTGAAGACTAAAACCCAAGACCTCAGATGTGACATTATTTGCAAATGAAGTAACTGCAAGTATAATTAGTTATGATACAGACATACTAGAGTAGATTGGGCTGAATCCTGTGTGCTTGGTGTTTTTAGGAAAAGAATACCATGTGAAGAGACAGACATGCATGCAGAGAGAATGCCATGTGAAGCCTGAAGCTACCCTTCCTGAAGATAAGAGTCCTAGCACTTTCAGGGAAAGTAGTCCATGGGGACAGTTTGATCTTGAACTTCTCACCCCAACAACTGCGAAACAATACAGTCCTGATGTTTACACCACACAGTTTGTATTACTTTGTTTTAGAAGTCTTTATACACGACTGATGTATAACTACTATAACACTGGTCCTCAATTTCCTACTTTCCAGCTTCAACTCATACCAAGCTGGTGAAATCCTTTTCACTAAACAATGACCATTTCAGGTCAGACAGTTCATTCTACTTGAGCTTTTGACCACCTCACTTTAAGTCTCTCTCTACCATCATTTTATGAAAATTTTATAACATTTCTGAATGTTAATTTTATTCCTTCAATGGCAATCAGACAGACAGTGTGATGGGGTTTGCCCTCCGTCCCTCCCCCACCCCCCCCCAAAAAAAGGCTAGAAAATTCTTTAATGACAAAGTATCTCTGGAATATAAAGTTAGGTAGGAGAAATACGTAGTAAATAAACTAGTACAGTCTTGTACTATAAAAAAAACATGAGTCTTGGCCTATAAGACTGTGTAGGAACTTCTAAGTCCATTCTGCATATTTAAAATCCTTTAGAAAGTGATGCTGCAGAAGGGTCATCGAGCAGGGGTAGCAAGTAGAACTGAACAAACTGAACAAAAGGAACCAGAAAGGCTTAGGGATAAGTGGAAACAATGAACAGTGAGAATTAGGATCAGAAATGTGTGCAGAATCCAAGTGGGACCTGAGATGAGAAAAGGATAGGAGATCAGATCCTGATGGGCCAGCACGTCATGTTGTAAAGTCTGGACTTAAGTCTAAAAGCAACAGGAAGTCATGACAAATTTTAATCATACCTACCTTTTAGAAATAAATGTACTAACTGTTGTGTAAGGAATAGAGAAGTAAGCAAAATCAAAGGCAAAGGGAACAGTGAAGAGGTGGTTGCAGCATTTTACGAGAGAAAGGATGATGGCTTAGCCTGAGATAGTATCTCTGTTTAGTGAAAATAAAAGACAACTTTGGAGAATACTAGAGATGGAACTGATATGTCTTGACTACTGATGGAACTTGCATAAAGGAGAGAAAAAATTTCCAAAGTAATGACCAAACTTGTGGTTTATAAATTTGATGAAGTTTGAAATGTTCATTAAAACAGAAACACAAGAGGGCCTCCCTGGTGGCGCAGGAGGTTGAGCGCCGCGCTGTGGAGCTGTCCACAGCCTCTGCAGCACGGGTTCAATCCCAGCCAGCTGGCAAGAATTTCACATAGCACAGCAGACCTCTACTGTCTCACCCGCTGCTCCCCTCAGCAGTGTGTTTCATCAGTCTGCCTGTTCTGTTCCCCACTCTGTCTCTGTTGAATCCTGTCACCCTCCCGGGCATCTGACTTATCCCCCGGTTCTTGTATAAAAATAAAAAAATAAAATAAAATCTTAAAAAAAAAAAAAAGAGAGAAACACAAGAGAAGGAACAGGTAAGGATGTGATAAGAAGTGGTTAGAGGCAGGAAGGCAGTCGGGGACATGTCTAGACAAGTCCAATGTCCAGGGAAGAGATCCATATTACAGATTGCTAACTATCATAGATGCCTGTGGCAGAATGGCAAAATAAGATACTAGATTGGTTTTCAAAGGTGGCTGTTTTGCAGAATCATTTATGGAATTTCTGAAAAAAAATGCAGGAACCTGTGTGTCTATCCACCACAATTATGATTCAGTCAGTTAGCACAGGGAATGAACAGCCACATTTTTTATGGGCTGCAGAGGTGATCTGGGTGCATAGCCAAAGTTTAGTACCTCTGGGATATAGAGTGAGAACAGAAAGGGCTCCGGAGAAAATCCAGAGAAATAATGCCATTTCAGAAACTGAGTAGGAAGTAATATCAAAGACTGATGAATTGAGGCACAGAGCTATGAGTGTATGGAAAAGACTATTCAAGTGCGGTCAATAATCTTCTGAAATAAAGAGTCCAAGCAAAATAAAGTGAAAATATTCTTGGATTTTAAGTATCTTTGGTGAGGGAAATCATAAAACATTGAGTAACAATACAAAATAATTTGGCTATGAAGGTAGTAGACAAGGGAACAAAGAAGGCCAATGAAAGTTAGTTTGTTTAACTTGTCCAGCACTATGGAAAGCTGTCTGGAGGTTCCTCAGTCTAATAAAAATGGAGCTACCATAAGACCCTACAATTCCACTCCCACGGATCTACCCAAAAGACACAAAAACATTGATTCAAAAGAACACCTGTATACCTGTGTTCACTGCACCACTACTTACAATAGGCAAAACCTGAAAACAACCCAAATGCCCAAAAATAGATGACTGAATCAAGAAGATATGGCATAAATACACAGTGGAATATTATTCAGCAATCAAAAAAGATAAACTCATGTCATTCGCAGCAATGTGGGTGGAACTAGAAGGAATTAAGGTCAGTGAAATAAGCCAGAAAGGAAAAGAAAAATATCGGATGGTTTCATTTATAGCAGGAATATAGGGGAACCAAATAAGACATCAGTGTAAAAAAATAATAACAGCACAAAGCACAACAAAGCAAAAACGGACAAAAATTATAAATCAGAGACATCCTGCAGGGGAGGAGTTGGAAGAGGGATCAGCGGGAGGGAGGAAGGAGCACAGAGGACTGAGGTGATGGTGCACAGGTGCACTGGTGAAGGAAACTATGGGGACTACAACTGAGGGGGTGGGAGGAAGCAAATATTGTTTAAAAATGAACAATGATGTAAAAAAAATAATATAAAAAATAAAATGAAAAGAAAGTTTGATTTTTAATTGTTTTTTTTTAAATGCAGTGTTTTGAGCATGTTTATATCCTTAAAATTTTTCAAACCACACCAAAGTGTGACTGACAAATAAAAATTGAACACATGTAAGATAAACAAGATGACATTTTGATATACATCATGAAGTAAATACCACAATCAAGCTAATTAATATATTCATGAGCTCACACAGTTGTGTGTGTGTGTTGTTTGGGGGTAAAAACATTTGAGATCTACTCTATAAGAAAATTTTTAGTATATATAAAACATGATTATTAACTATAGTCTCAATGCTGTATGTTAGGTATCCAGAACTTAGCATCTCATAACTAAAACTTTATACCCTTTGATCAATACCTCACCTTTCCCTATTCCTAGTCTTTGATAACCACCATTCGATTGTCTATTACTACAAGAGTGACTTTTCAAAAATTAGATTTCCTGTATAAATGAGTTTTGTAGTATTTATCCTTCTATGGTTGGCTTATTTCACTTAAATACTTCAGGTTCATCCATTTTGTCACAGATGCTGACGTTGAAGTGACAATACATGGAAGTAGCAGGCACAGAAGAAGGTTCACTGAAGAGGTGAGCAGGAGCAGCAGTCAAAGCCCAGGTGTGGGGAACTTTCTTAATCCAGAAAAGAGATGGAAGCTCCAGTGTGACAGAAAGGAAAGGTCTTGGTGCAGGAGAAATGGAAGTAAGGTGCACTAGAGAAACAGATTATTTGATAGCTTTGAGGTTCTTTCCAGTAGATACTAAAGACTATAAATTTACTCTAGGGCTAGTATATGTAACTGTGGTTTCCTTTGGAAACCCTGGGAATAAAAATGGGTTATCATGCCAGGAGATTAACCCTGGCTTTTTTGGGTACAGCAGAATAACAATATAGGGCTTAGCAAGAGAGCAGCTGAAATATCAGGGTACTGGGTATTTAATGTTACCAGAGGAGCGAGAAGGAAAGGAAGCTATGTTGAAAGTCTGAGGTATTTGAGTTTAAGATTTCAAAGTTGGCTGGAGCGGTTCTCAGTGATCACAAGGTTCAGAGTGGGCATGGGGGTGAGTTGTCAGAATAGAACTAAATCAATGTCAGTGGATTTGAGGAAGGCAATGATAAAACAAAGCTGTCATTCTCACCGAGGTAGTTGGCAATGCCAAGTTATTACTCAACACCTTTTGGAAGAAGACATTAGAATGACTTAAGTCTTTATCCTGAGATTGATCATCTCAGTTAACAGAAAGTTTGAAAATCTAGAATCTGATATTATGCACCTGATCAAGTACTATTGCACTTTTACATCAAACTATATTTTAGAGTTAATACTTTTTAAATTCGGCTCATTTGCAATTTTTCACAACTATTCAATCTTCTAGTCAAACTCCTGTTTTTAATTTTTGTCATCATTACCTAAGATGAAAATATCTTTGGTTTTGTTCTTGCCTTATTTCATTGATATTAAGAAGTTACTGATTATGGAATAAATCATTAATGCGGTAACATTTTTTCTGGAGAAAAATACTCTACCTTATTAAATGAGCACATTAATTGTAATTAGTAAAAAGGTTAAATGGCTGATTTTGTAAAATTTTAAATACTGTGAGAACTATATATAATTTAGTTTTTTGGGCTGAGGTTTTAGTTGTTTGGATATACTCTGGTTTGTCATTGATAACGAAAGCAGCTCTACCATTGGAAGAGCCATTCGTAAACACAAGTGCAGTAGGTTTTGGCAAAGGCACAGTACTAACAATGGTTGGAAAAATAAAAGCCTGTTTTTAAAAGAAATGAAGTACAGGGTCGGGAGGCAAATGAAATTTTATTTTACCCGAAAAAGATTGTAGGGCTATTTGTTAGTTATTACTTAAACTAAGTAAGTCATTAAGATGTGTTTTTTTTTGTAAGATAAAACAAGAACAGGAAATTTTTGGCCAAAGAGCTCGACGCTTCCATGCCTTTTTTTAACAATTAATACAGTTACTTGGGAAGTACAGGGACAAACAATTTTTTTGTAGTAACTGGTAAATGTAACCATTTTAGTGGCCCCTTTTGTCACAAAACGCCGGTTGGCATGTGCAGCGTGGCCAAAATTATGAACTTCCAAGGCTTAGTATAATTTAGAGGCAACACCTGTTGATTGTTGAGTGTATTATTGACCTTTTGTAAGGCTAGTGTAGCCTCAGGTGTTAATTGCCTAGGGGTATTAGGATTAGAATTACCTTTTAACACATTAAACAGTGGACATAAATCAGTAGTGGTTAGTTGTAGATGAGCTTTTATTTATGTTTTTAAGTAGTTTTTGAAAATTATTTAATGTTTGTAAAGAGTCTGTTTGTAGCTGTAGTTTTTGTGGTGACACAGTTAAAGAATGAACAATTTTTTTCAAATAATTAATTGGCGGAGAAGTTTGAATTTTTTTTGGTGTCACCACAAGTTTATAACTTTGTAGCAAAGTTACAAGACGGGCCAAGGCCTGATTTAACAAGTTTGCTTGAGCATTACTTATTAAAATGTCATTTATATAATGAACATAGTAAATGGAAGGGTACTTATTTTTAAAGGATGACAAAACCATATTTACAAATTTTTGACATAAAGTCGGACTGTTTTTTATGCCCTGAGGTAGAACTTTTTATTTATACTGTTGAAATGGCCTTTTTAAATTTACTGATGGGACACTGAATGTAAATTTTTTGCAGTCTTGGGGATGTAAAGGGATGGTAAAAAGTAATTTTGTAAATTAATAACATGTTTATTTTTAGGGATGGTCACAGGTGATGGCAAACCTGGTTGCAAGTATTTTATATTTTGTATAGTAATATTTATTGTCTTTAAATTTTGTAACAAACTTTATTTTTTAGATTTTTTTAACAATAAAAATTGGGGTATTTTATGATTTTGAAATTAATTGATTTGTATTAACTGATTTTGTATTGAGTTAGATGGAATTGATTTTGTATTAGGTTTGTTACAGTCTGTATTTTTTTTTTTAAGAGGCCACTGTTTAACCCACACTGGTTTATTATGTTTTTAGGTGATTGGGTCGGCTGCAACTTGAGTAATGGCCCCTAGGTTAAATTTTGACCGTACCCCAAGTCAGCCTTAGAGTTTCTGGGAACTGGCTCAACTGGAGTTGTTTTTTCATAAAGATTTTTTTTTTAAACCCTTGGTTAGGGTGAAAGTTTGTCTGTAACATTTGCGATGTAACTATATTATTAGGGCTAAAAATTAATATTTTTATTTGTGATAACACTTTTTTTTTATAATGTCATAGGAAGGGAAGGAATAATAGAAGGTTGAGAAGTTTTGGACACTTGTTTATTATTTTAATTTAAAATTTGAGAATTTTTTTGTCATATTTCGTGTTGATTTTAGTCCAACCAAAGTAGAGGGCGCGGCTTTTGTGGACCAGGCATTAGGCTAATTATGCCCTGTTATATAAGTAACATTAGCACCAGTGTTTAACAATTTTTAATTGTTTTTTTTAATAGACAATTCTAAAACTTTTAATAAATTATGATAGTGATTTCTTTTTAGTAATTTAGAACACAAGGAGGGGCTTTGTGTGTTTGTCACCTCAAAATGTTACCTTAAACATTGCAGTTTTTTTTAAATTGACTTAAAAATAGTATAGCTTAGTTTTACTTGGTAAAGTTAATATGACAAAAAATTTACATATGTAAGTATATATATATTTATATTTTTTTAGTTAAGAAAAGAAAAACACTTTAAAGATACATTTAAATAGGAACTTATTAATATTTAATATAATTTTAATGTATATATGTTTTAATTATATTATAAATTTGAATTAGTTTTTGTATATTAAAAATTTTGGATTATGATATTAAAATTTGTTTTTATGAGAACTTATATAGGCGTCATTTATGATTAGTCCTCTGGAGGTAAAAAACAAAACAAAGTAAAAACACAAAAATAGACACAAACAGACACAGAGATTTTTTGATATATATTTAAAATTTTGGCCATGTGTATATATTTAAGACATAGTTATTTTACCAATATGTGTGAAGATACTGAGGTTTAGAATTTAGTTTAAAAATGTCTGTATTATTACTGTATATTTTACTAGGTTAGTTAGTTTTAATAAGAAACTTAACCTTTACAGGTCCAATAAGTAAATTTAAAAGGTTTTATTTAACCAATAAGTATTCTGTATAGTTTGTTAGTAAGTTAAAAGTAACTCAACAGTTTTTGCCTAAGACAATTTAGACTTTAAAATTAGAGAAATACAGAGAAATAGAACTTTTTTTGTAGAATGAACCAAAACAGTTTTTTAAGGTGGACAATAGAAAAGTTCAGTCCCCACAGCAGGAAGGCAGTAGAGACCTGTCAGTGATCCCAACACTGGAGAAAAAGTCCAGGCAGATGCTTGTTGAGATTAAGGGCAGCCCCCACCATCCACTGCAGCGGGTTTATACTAAATTCAGAAATGTTAATATAATAACACTTAGACTATCAAAACACAGAATGCCCTTGCTCATATCCACATTCAGCCTAGTTTTCTTCTGCATCAATATTTTCTGTAGGACCCTATACTCTCAGTTCCAGTGTACATCCAGTGTAGTGTTGTTCGAGGGAACTTTCTACAGTGATAGAAATGTTCTAAACCTGGACTGTCTAACATACAGAACTACACATGACCGGTGAACATTTGAAAGGTGGCTAGTCTATCTAAGGAACTGAATACTTTAACTTAACAAGTGAATGGCCACATATGGCCAGTGGTGAGTGCATTGCTCAGCAGATTTAGAATCCCAGATTAGCATCTTCACCTCTATTAAGTGGGCACTACTTGACTTGCAATTCTCAAATCCCAAAATGGGATTATATGCTTTTCTGTGTTACTAGAACTTGAGGAGTGCTTAACAGTCCCCTGGTTCTCCACTGCTCTGCCATCAGCTTCTGTTAATTAATACTGCTGTCTTCGGAGCCCATACCATCATCGGCTAGTTCCTGGTATGCAGGATCTCCTTACACCAGCTGCATGGAATCTTACATGTGGGCCACACTTCATCATGCTGTCCTAACTTGTATTGTTACCCTCACCAACAACCTTAATCATGGTAACGATTTCCTCAGTCACTGGTTTACTTTACTTTGAGAAGTCAAGTTTTGTAGGGAAGATTGTCTCTAATTAAGCCTCCCAATACTTTATAGTTCCCCTTCCATATTCAAGACTTAAAACATTATCACAAGTTGTATCACTGACTAAATCTGTTATCTATTTAAACTTCTTAGCTCACTCTGAACTTGATATGCGCTCTCATGAGAATGATCAGATCCCCAAAACATCTCTGAGTTTTATCAACCTTGATAATCACTCTTTTCTCTGTCCCTTGTAGGCTGGTAAACATTATTAAAAAATAATATCACCATATTGACAGGATGCCCCATGAATGATGTAATTTATTTTTACGAAGAGTTCAATACTTTTGAGCAATACTATTATTATTCAACAAGTTATTGAAAATCTTCATATTATATTCAGTTCACAATTCTACTTCATTTTCCTATATCATCAGTAGAAAATAATGACAATACTAAAAATAATTAACATTTATGAGCATTTATAATGTGGCATGTTATATGCATTATATAATTTAACACTCAAACATTATGTAGGTTGTATTCTATAGGTCCTACCCATTTCATTGCAATGAAAAGATAGACGCTCACTTGCATGAACTGGTTCAGTAAGTCTTATCAGAAACCACTATACATTTGTTGTTCCTGTATTTCAGAGAAACAAATACTTTCCAAAGTTCACTGATCCACACAAGTTCTTCATTCTATCCTTTACTACTTTCTCTTGATCCCATCCTTTAAGGTCTTCTCTTTCTCTTTCTCTGGCATCTTCCATCTATTCCTTCCTTCCTTCATATATGCACACCTCTGCCACACTGGTTCTTTCTTACAATCTATAAATTCTCCTTAAAAAAAAAAGAAATTAAAAATTTCTCTCTCACATTTGCCTATTTCCCAGTCCCTTTCCTTTCCTTTCTCATCCCTTCAAATTTCTTAAAAGAAGAGGGCAGTGTGGAACACTGCAAAGCATGACCCCAGACAGTGGGAAGATAGGAGATCATGGATATGTTTTGGCACAAATATAATAATGTTAGCTTTAATATATGAACTAAAATCTCCAAGCAGATTGAAACATAGTAGTATTATATCCAAACATCAAGAGATTTGGCCTATATTTTATAGTTAAGTAATACTCCATGTAACTTTTTTAAAGATTTATTTATTTACATAAGAACTGGGGTACAGGCCAGATGTGTGGGAGTGTAAGAGGATTCACCAGAGACAGAGTGGGGAACAGAACAGGCAGAGTGATGAAACACACTGCTGAGGGGAGCAGCAGGTGCGGCAGGAGAGGTCTGCTGCTCCATGTGGGACCCCCGCCGGCCCGCTAGCCAGGATCGAAACCGGCTGCGGACAGCTTCACAGCGCAGCACTCAACTGCCTGCGCCACTAGGGAGGCCCACTCCATGTAACTTTTAAATTACCTGGTCATTTCTTATTTTGACCTGATAATTCATTTCTCAAAAGATAAGATTCTCAGTGTCCCATTAAGTCCTTACAATCTGATGTCTATCTGACTCAGTTCTGATTCCTGTATTCGATTCCTAAACGATGATCATTTAACTAAAATTAATGACTGACAGTCTTTGTCTTAGCATTTAAATATAAGGTTTCAAGTCATGCCAACTTTTTTTTTAATGTTTGTTCTATGATTTAAATTTACTGTCAAGAATTATACATCCTGGTTGATGTAGAATTCCAAGAGAGCCCCATTACCTTATGAGTATATGATTCTATGGAAAAAGGGATTTTTATAGTTGTAATTAAGGTCATCAATCAGCAGACTATGATAGAGAAGTTTTCAGTATGGGTTTAACATAATCACATGACATCTAAAAGGAGAATTAGAAATGTATGAGGAATTAAAAATGAGAGAGTTTCTCCAATACTGAGATGGAGATGATCAATAAGGAAAGCGCCTGAATGACACCTAGCAGGTCAGAGGAGTCCCAGACAACAGCCAGCATGGATAGGAACCTCAGTCCTACAAACATGAGGAATTAAAATTCTGCCATGACTGGAATGCATTTTGAATATGACTCTAAGCTCCAGAGAAGACATAATCAGCAGACACCTTAATTCCAGGCTTGTGAACCTCTAAGCAGATAACTCAGCCCAGTCAACTTGAATTCCTCACTAAGAACTTTGATATTAAAAAAAGAAAAGAAAAACAGAGGTGCTGTTTTAAGCTACTAAATTTGTTAAAATTGTGTTGCCTTTGTTTATATTGAGGTAACATTGAAAATTACATCCAAAATCATCTGGATAATTTGTTACTGCATATTTTCTATCTTTAGACAAGAGAAAGAAGTAACCCATAGCTCTGAAACATAAATTTTCTGTTAAAATGTAGTCTCACATCATTATCATTTGGAAAACATGGGGTTTTGAGCAACAGTCCCTTTTTAAAATAAGCTAGATGACTACATTAGTCATGGATCTCTTACAGCATTCCAAAGTAAGGTAATTTATTTAACTAATGGCTAGTGTCATTATTTGAATCCATTAATGTATTAAAATAATATTTGTTGAAATCCATAGTCACAGTTGGATTCTGAAGTATTCAATGAAATGAGCTTCCCATATCTCAAATTCTCAAACACCCAATAGAAAGATACAGAATCATGGATTTTCTTTCATGGCTATCAATTTACAAAACAAATGGTCAACAACTTAATTTGGAGATACTATTACATAAACTATGATTAAACAAACCCCAATTCAACTTGCAAACATAGAAACAAAGCTTTTTTTTTAATTTTTTAAAAAATTTTTGTTTTATCTTAGCATAGAAGAACTGCGGTGTGTATGTAGGGCAGAGGTGTGAGGGTGTGACAGGATTCACCAGAGACAGAGTGGGGAGCAGAAAAGAAAGATCTACTGAAATACACTGCTGAGGAGTGCAGTGGGTGAAAATGGAGAGGTCTGCTGTGCCATATGTGGGTTAGTTGCCTCTCTGGGGATGGAACTCAGGCCATAGAGATGACAGCACTGAGACTTAACCCCTAGGCCACCAGGGAGGCCTGCAAATCTTTTTTTTTTTTTTAATATAAAGTAAAACATACAGACTATGAAACATTAATATTTTCATGGCACAAGGATATACATTATATTGCTTAGCTTTTAGTGGTAAAACATATTAAGATCCAAATCATGTCACAAGTTATTTGCAGCATGAGAATAGTCAATATTTTGATTAAATAAATTAAGGTAATAACCTTAATGAGCAGTGAGCTAAAACACCAAAATGGAGTGACAAATGGAAACATTTGAGAGGCAGTGAAGGTGTATGCTTCTATTGCTTCATGTTACTAAAATATAAATATCTTTAGTCCACACCTTAAGAATTATTCCCTATAAATATTTTCCAAGTTTACTTTTTTTTCAAATCCACAATACTCACTATAAAGCATTTGCTTCTTTTAAAAAAGTTGGAAAGATCTATCATGAAGTTTCATATTCTGCATGCAGTAAGCTTTTCATACGTCCCCTATTCCGTTCCAAGAAGAATCTGTCCGAAAACCAGTTACATACAAAGAGTCTATGCCCTCCAGTAGTAAATGTGAGGATAAATGTGATCAATTAAATGTTTCTCATTAATTAAAGAATAAATTGCTCATGAATTTGCTTTTGTCAGTGACATTGCATTAGGGAATACCCTAAGAGCCCCAGAATTTTCAGAAAAGTCACTAAACAGGTGACATGGATATTTTGTTGTAGTTCAAATAGGGAATAACATGATAAAAATGGAGATCATTCTAAATGCATTGAATGTTTTGAGGTTTTTTTTTTTTTCAAAACAGAAACATTCAAATTTCAATGCCATATATTTATTATTTTATTCTGATCTAGACAGTGCGTGTAATATAAACAAAATGTTTTCTATTATTTTCTATATGCATTTTGCATTAATTGCACCCTTTTATTTAGTAGGTACTACCACTGAATCTGTTAAGGAGTATGGTACAGGACTCAGTAACATATTTAAAGATGTGCTAATACCCTGAAGTATCAGAGAGATTTTTTACATGAAGTCAAAAGAGATTTTATGAAATTCTGATCTGTCTAGATTGTTATTCACAGAAATGATTTTCAAGGACAACTATGAGAGATGACTGATAGCCTTTGGGTTGCTATTTGAGTGTGAAATCACAGTGGTTATACTGGTGGCAGAGGCTGAACAAGGAGGTGAAAATCTGTGTATTTCCCAAGGTGGAGCAAAGAAATGGGCATATACATAGACACCTGCTGGCTTCCGGCAAACCACATCTGCACCTGCATCCATATTTTATCCTCAAGCCAAAAAAAAAAAAAAAAAAAAAGCTCAGCACTGTGTCCTTTAAGAATTTGTTTTGGATAGAGCCATTTGTAAGTTTTGTAAAACAGTGTCTGTAGATTAATCATCTACACCTACCTCTTCTTTATCTGAATAGCAAAGAGGAGAGGAATTAAAATAAAAATTTGCTGCTGCAGAATCTATAGCAATTATGCTAATGTGATTTTTCAAGACAACCCCTTTAACAGCTTTTAAAACTTCAAGTTATATTTTTAATTTAATAACGAGAGAATGGAATGTTTGCAATCTACTTGTACCATAGGAAAAAAAGAGAAAGGAGGATCTATTCAGTGGGCTGAGAGCAGCAATGCAAGGCAGAGGCTTGGAAATCTCTCTGGTTGCACTGACTCAGTGCTGCAGAATCCCCAATATCCTCATTTTTGTTTCCATGATTCTCTCTCATGGCCAGCAATGTCCAATCGAATGTTATGCAATAACAGAAGTGTTCTATATCTGCACTGTCCTACACAACTGCACTGTGTACACAACTGGCTGTTTAAAGTTAAATTTATTAAAGGAAAATTTAAGATTCACTTTCAAATGTGGTTAATGACTAGCAATTCGGAGAGATAATGACACTCTGGTTTAGAGAGTTACAGCACCTACCATTTATTGAGTCCTATCATTTATTGTCCTGCCAGACAATTTATCTTTTTTGCCCCACAAATAATTATTAGACATCTATTTTGGGCCAGGCACAGTTGTATGTTCCAGTATAGAAAGAAATACAATACAGGTAAGGTCTGGGTCCTCTGAAGATTTCAGAGATTGTGGGAGAGAGAAAAGAAGTAAAAAGATAAAGAATTATATGAATTATTTTATGTAGTTATTCTTACTGTGTAGGGCAAGGGATTAAGTGTGTTGGGAGAGAGGAATACCCTTAGAAGAGGTGGTAGATCATGATATCTTTGAGAAAGCAATGTTTGAATAATGTTAACGGTTCAATTTTGTTCGGTAACCCCAACAGAACTTGAACTCATAAAATTTGGAGTCACGACTCCCCTTACCCTCTCCTAGCAGAAATCCAGACTATTATTTGGAAGTCGGCTCATTGCAGATGGAATTAGTTAAGATGAGCAAATACTGGAGCAGGGTGGAGCCTCATCCAATCTTGTTTCTAAAAAGGGAAATTTGGATGCAGAACAGATATAGAGAGAATACAAAGACACATGTTGAAGATGGCCATCTACAAACCAAAAGAGGACCTGGAACAGATGTTTCCCCATCACCCTCAGAAGGAACTACTTCTGAAACATATTGATCTTGGACTTTCAGCGCCTAGTACTGTGAGATTAAAAAATGTCTGTACTTTAAGCTCCCCAGTCTGTGTTACTCTTACAAGAGTCTTAGAATAAAAATAAAAGAAGGCATAGATGAGGAAGCCTTGTGAATTGTGCATATTATTTTATCCTCAAAGTCAGGTATCCTCATCAGACGAGGACATTAAACTAAAAAAGATTAAGTGATTTACCTGAGGAAATTTTGCTCTTCTGTGACAAAGACAGAAATCTGAGCTGTCCTCTTAAAACTACTCTCTGACAGCTTTGCTTATCTTTTCCTGACTCTACCTGTATCTGATTTAATCAGAATGAAATAATGATGTCTCTAAATACAATTATACTACATAACAGTGGCTATAATGTAGTATTCTAAAAGTTAAAACTGAACTTTAAATTATAGCAGAAATTTCTTATTTGAATTTCTGTTTTAAAAGAATTATATAAAATATGGAAAAGAAGAAATCAAAAAAACTATCCCTTTTATTATTGAAACAAAAAAAAAAATCAAATACTTGGGAATAAACCTAAGAAAAGAGGTAAAGGATCTATACAAGGAAAACTATAAAACACTGTTAAAAGAAATAGAAGAAGACACAAAGAAATGGAAAGACATCCCCTGCTCATGGGTTGGAAGAGTTAACATTATCAAAATGGCCATCCTACCAAAAGCAATTTACAGATTCAATGCTATTCCAATCAAAATTTCAATGACATTCTTCAAAGAAATAGAACAATAATTGAAGAAATTCATATGGAGCCACCCAAAACCCCAAAAAGCCAAAGCTCTCCTGAAAGAAAAAAAAAGAAGGGAATGGAGGTATCAAATTCCCAGACTTCAAACTATACTACAAAGCCATAATAATCAAAAACTGCATAGTATTGGAATAAGAACAGACACACGGACCAATGGAACCGAATAGAAAATCCAGAAATAAACCCACAGATTTATGGTCAACTATTTTTTTTTTTTTTTTTAAGAGGGAGAAACTACTTTTTTTTTTTTTTTTTTAAAGATTTATTTATTTATTTATACAAGCCCTGGGTATAGTCAGAAGCACGGGAGGGTGAGAGAATTCACCAGAGCCAGAGCGGGGAGCAGAGCAGGCAGAAGGACCGAAGTACAATGCTGAGGGGAGCAGTGGGCCGCAGAAGAGGTCTGCGCGCCAAGTGGGACCCTCCTCCAGTGGCCGGGGAGCAGCCTGGGATCGAACCCGCACTGCAGAGTCTGCGGGCAGCTTCGCAATCCAGGGCTCAACAGCTGCGCCACCGGGGAGGCCCTATGGTCAACTAATTTTTGACAAAGGAGCAAAGAATATGCAATGGAGCAAAGAAAATTTGTTCAATAAATGGTGCTGGGAAAACTGGGTCGCTACATGCAAAAGAATGAAGCTTGATTACTACCTCACACCATGCACAAAAACCAACTCAAAATGGATTAAAGAATTTGACATAGACCTGAAACCATAAAATATATAGAAGGAAATATAGGTGAAACATTACGTGACAAACACCTCAGTAACATCTTTAAAGATGCATCACCCAAAGCAGTGATAGTGAAGGCAAAGATAAACAGCTGGGACTTCAAATTAAAGGGTTTCTGTACAACAAAAGGGACAGTAACCAAAACAAAGAGACACCCCACTGACTGGGAGAAAATTTTTGCATACAACACTAGTGATAAAGGACTGATCACAAAAATCTACAAAGAGCTGATGATATTCAACAAAGTAAATAATCCACTCAAAAAATGGGCAGAAGAGTTAAAAAGAAACTTCTCCAAAGAGGAAATGCAAATGGGCAACAGGAAAATGAAAAGATGTTCAACATCAATTGTAATCAGAGAAATGCAAATCAAAACTACAATGAGATACCATCTTATACCAGTGAGAATGGCACATATTAAAAAAACTACCAACAGGGCCTCCCTGGTGGTGCAAGGGATTAAGACGCAACCTATGAAACTAACCACAGCCACTGCAGCATGAGTTCGATCCCTGGCCGGCCAGGGAGCAACCCACACGGTGCAACAGACCTTTCCTGTCACACCCACTGCTCCCCTCAGCAGTGTATTTCAGTCAATCTGCCTGTTCTGTTCTCCACTCTGTCTCTGATGAAACCTCATCCCCTCCCCCACCCCTGCACCTCTGATCTGTACCCCAGCTCTTTCATGCACAAAAACAAAATAAATAATTTAAGATAGCAAGAAAAAAAAAAACATATACAAATACTCTATTTGGAAAAAAAAAAAAACCCTACCAATAACAAATGTGGGCAAGGATGTGGAGAAAAAGAAACTCTCCTCACTGCTGGTGGGAGTGGAAACTGGTCCAACCACTATGGAAAGCTGTGTGGGGATTTCTCAACCTGCTAAAGATGGAGCTTTCATATGATCCAGCAATTCCACTCCTAGGTATTAACCCAAAGGACACAAAAACATTAATTCAAAAGGGCACCCACACCCCTATGTTTATAGGAGATTTGGTGCATATACACAACGGAATATTACTCAGCAATCAAAAAAGATAAACTCATGCAATTTGCACAACATGGATGGAACTAGAAGGGATCATGCTCAGTGAAATAAGCCAGAAAGAAAAGGAAAATACCAGATGGTTTCACTCACAGCAGGAATTTAGTAAACCTAAATAAGGGAGCCAGAAAAAGACTAATTATAATAAAGTAAAAATCAAAATCAATAAGCAACCATAAACCAAAGACACACTACAGGGCAGGGGAGGAGGCAGTAGGAGCAAAACAAGGTGGGGTGGGAATTGTATGGGGACTATAACAAAGATGAAACTGTATACATTGTGCAAAAATGAAAAATGATGTAAAAAATATATAAAATTAAATAATAGCAAGTTGTAAAAAAATAAAAATTAGCAGTCTTACAAAAAATATAAAAGATAAATAAAGGAATTATATATTTAATTATCTCAACAATCTATATGGCTAGGTCTTTGCAGTGTTGATATACCTACATTGTGGACACACACAGATACACATAAAATGTGTGTTTATGATATACTATAATATATTCTCCACATCATTTATGAACACATTTCAGTAATTTGATTTTATTATTAATGTTATTATTATCAGTGATTTTTAAAGCTATTAAATAAAGATCTATAACACAATTTTTATACTATTTTATAGTTATTTGGTATAAATAATCATCCTCTCTTTTGGACACTGAGGGTTCTTTCCATTCTTTTCACCTATTATAAAAAATACCACAGTGGAGCCTCCCTGGTGGCGCAGCGGTTGAGCGCTGGGTTGAGAAGCTGCCCACAGTCTCTGCAGCGCCGGTTCGATGCCCAGCCGCCGGGCGAAGGTCCCACATGGCGCACAGACCTCTCCTGCCGCTCGCTGCTCCCCTCAGCAGTGTACTTCGCCGGTCTGCCTGTTCTGCTCTCCGCTCTGGCTCTGGTGAATTCTCTCACCCTCCCGCACCTCTGACTGTACCCAGTGCTTGTATAAATAAATAAATAAATCTTTAAAAAAAAAAGTACCATAGTGAACATGTTTTTATTACATATTTTGATTAATGTATCTCAGTACACCCTAAAATTAGATTGCTGTGTTTTGGACAGTCATGTGAAAGATAGTTGGTGTTTTAGAATGACACTTCTTGGGGGTAGTAAATTGGGGGGTAGACTGGAGGAGTAGAAGACTGAGAAGCCCAGAAGTTAAGTTCCGGCAATAGCAATGGGTATGGAGATGATGAGAGCAGAAAAGACATTTACAAGATAGAATCAACATGATGTGGAAACTGATTCATATGTGACAGAAAAAGATTTCAGGGGAGATAATTCAAGTATACCCTGAAGGCTTAAGTAAACTGAGGAGTTGATAATGAGTACAAAATTGAACATGCTGAGCATGAGGTACCCTCCAGGCAACCTGGTAGAATGGGTCAATGAGCAGGGCAAAGGCAGAACTATAACAGAACCCCAGGATAACTGCTCAGATCTCTACCTATGAGACAAGATAAAGTCCAGACCCACTTCATAATATTTACCCTCCTAGCACATGCCCAGTCATTTATTCCCATATCTTTTCTTTCACCCCTCAAATTTTACACATATAATGCATTCTTTTAAATAATAATTCTTCAACTTTTATTTTTTTAAAGATTTATTTATTTATACAAGAACCAGGGTACAGGCCAGATGTGCGGGAGGGTGAGAAGATTCATCGAAGACAGAGTGGGGAACAGAACAGGCAGACTGACTGAAATACACTGCTGAGGGGAGCAGCAGGAGAGACAGGAGAGGTCTGCTGCACCATTAATTCTTCGACTTTTAAAGAGGAGCTTTAAACTTATGATAGAGATACTGAATGAGGAAAATATATACAGATTTTGAAAACCAGAATGCATCTAGAAGGAAAACATCAAAACAACAAAAACATTATCAGAAAGTAGGATCTGTAATATTTTGAAAAGCATTTAGATATGCATTAAGACATTTAATTTTTATCATAAACTTAAAAGGTATACAAGCTTTTATCACCAATTTATAGATCTGAAAAGCTAAACAACTGTCTATGGTTCTATAGCTAGTAAATGTCAAAATTGGGACTAAGACTACTCTTCAGAGTCCAAGACCAGAGATCTCCCCATTATCTTTCAACTACATTAAAAAAAAAAAATGTTTCTTCACTGCATCTCCCTTCTCTTCCTCTTTCTCCTCCTCCCAATCAAGATGCTATGACTTAAGTTCTTAATTAAAAATACCCCTCATTCTTGACATATATACCCTTATGTTCATCACAGCATTATTTACAATATTGGAAACAACTTGGAACAACAATTTGGAAACAACTTAAGTACCTGTGGTGAGACTGGATAAAGAAGATATGGCATATTTACATATGGAATACTATCAAGCTATATAAAAGATGCAGTATCACAAATGAACCTAGATGGTATTGTGCTTAGTAAAATAAGTCAAATGGAGAACAAGTACGGTATAGTTTCACTTACATGGTACATAAGAAATAAATAAATGAACTAAATAAACATAATAAAAATAAACTTTTAGACTTTAAGACCAAATTAGTGGTTACCAGAAGAGGGAAGTAAGTGAGTAAATTGGGTAAAGAAGTCTAGTGTATGGTGAAGGACAGAATTGAACTTTTAGTGTTGAACTTAATGTAAATATATATACATATTGACTTTTAATGTGTACATCTGTAACTTATGAATGTGACAATGCAAGAGTACTTAAATAAAACAATACAATAAAAAAAATCATTTCATTCTTATGGCCAAAAAAAAAAAGTTTCCAGTCATGACATGAAAGTGTATAAAAGTGCCCTGTGCTGCCTGGCTGAGCACCCCATGATACCTTCAGGCTGTGCCCTCTTTGAGGACTCAGCTTGCTACCCCATTCGGACAGAGCTGTGTCCTGCCTGGCTGACTCACGGTCTGGTGCATATTATTTGGCATTTTTTCTGACTAACCTTCTACTAAATTCTTTACTTACCTTCACCTCCATAAATCTTCCTAATAAATGTGTGTGCAACTCAAACTAATACTGCTTTTTGGAATCATTAAATTGTCACTTCTTGTACTTAAAAGGTTTTTAATGTGTATCTCTTTCTCAACACCGAAATCTAAAAATTTACAACAAGGACATTATCATTCTTTCACTACATGATTCAGATTTAAAGCCATCCTATATCTCTTTCTCTGTTGCTTGCTCTCCACCCTCCTTCATTTCCAGAGACATTGAGACTATGATTTTCGTACAATGCTGTTCAGAAGTCGTATTTATATTTCAGATATTTTTTAGACTGAATCTGATATGGAAGGATTTATTTTATTGGTTCAGTTTCCTTAATCTTGAACATGAAAGTGACTTTCTCTGGCTTTCCCATTTATTTTAGAAAGCCATCATAGCTGTGACAGAAAAAAATGTCACTACGATAATACAAATTATTCTGGTCCAACTCAATTTTTATTTTTGTCTGAAAGCTATTTATTGTCTGTTTGGTGCCACTTTAAAAAAAATAACAGCTTTATTGAGCCATGACTGAGATACAATGAACTGCACATATTCAAAGTGTACAGCTTGATGAATTTTGATGTCTGTATAATGCCCAGTAAGATATCTCCATAAGAAATGTTATGACTATATCCAGGCATATTTAGACATCAAATCCTCTCCAATTTTTCTACAAATTCAATTTTATTTTAATACAAATCATAACAGGGTTCTTAGACAATGTGAGAAAATTATATGGGGGAGGGGTAAAATCTTTAGACTGATTGTTTCAGATTAAAAAATAAGAAAAAGATGAATGTGCCCATAAAAATCTAGGCAAAGTCCATAAGCAGAGAATGGCCATTCTCCCCAAAATGGTCAATTAAACAAATTGAAATTTAATGAATGACAATAGAAATAAAACTAAAATAAAAGAGATATTACTTTATATTGATCTTTTGGCAAAGATTTAAATAGTAATGCAAGGGGTTAGAGTGGGTTTTGTAAGTTACTCATGAGAGTGATGCACAACATGTTAACTATAATTACACTGCATTGCATATTTGAAAGTTACTAAGAGTAGATCTTAACACACAAAAAGAATTACTATGTATGGTAATTGATGTTAACTATACTTGTGGTGATCATTTTCTAAGTTATACAAATATTGGATTTCTGGATTACTGTTCATCTGAATATAATGCAATGTAACACATTAGTGTTAATGGTAAAAGAAGCAGAGATAGTCATTTATATTGATGTTTTTGGCAAAGATCTAAAAGAACAAAATGATGCTAAGGCTAAAGTGGGTCTTTAAAAATAGGTACTAATAGGTACTAATTACTGGGAAAAAAGTGCAAATTTATGAAGGATAATTAGGCTACATTTATTACCATATTAAATGTACATTTTTTGTCTAGAAACTTGTCTAGAAATTAACACTAAGGAGATAATCAAGGGAACAACATCAATGAGTTTGGAGCAATATAATGTTTGTCATTATGAAATTGGTTAAACATTCCACAGTTACTCCATTCCAGGGAATAACTGGCGACCATTTAAATGGCTTATCTGTAGTGATTATGGTTGAAAGAAAAAGAATAAAAAAGTGGAAAGGAAATGTGAGCACAATGACTTATTTCTTTTGCACAAAACAAAATATATATGACATTTAACAGAAGTTCATTCTGAGGGTGGGAATAAAAGTATAGTAATTCCTTATATAATTTTACTGAGAAGGCTACTTTAAAATAATTTCATTTAAATTACAATATGTTTACATTCTGATTAAATTTATAACATCTTTAGTATCGCTCTAAACATCTAAGAAAATAATTCTATAAATATACTACAAAATGTTGACAGTGGTTCTAAAATGACAAATCTTTCTAATAAATTTGGTTAATTTGGATTTTCTAATTTTTCACTTTGATATTTCATAACTTGTACAGCAAAATAATTCCAAAAATTTATCTGTTTAAGTAAAAATCAATATAATAAAGATCTTACTTAGTATAAAATAATCGATCTCTGAAACTTTTGTCCTTGCCAAGGCTGGCCATGTGACCCTTGGAGCGACTTCTGCTTACTGTTAAGATGGAGTTAAACAGCCAGGTTTACACACCCTCATGAAAGAACTGCAAAGCTAGACAAAACATAGGAAACAATTTTCAGACATGAGGCAACAGATAACACAGGAGAGTGAGCAGAGAAAAAGGGAAATAAATCAGGTGATTCCTATGATTATGCCCGCTTACTAAGGCTGTGCCCAGGCATCATGATAGAGAGAGGTAGAGAGGTAAAGCGTAGTAAGAGCCTGACAGCATCCCTAAATTAAGGAGATAGAGCCTGAAATCCTGGCAGGTTAAAGCAGATAGAGTTTTCTAGACAGAGTGACAGAGCCAGGGCACCACACACAAAGAAACTGGGTTACCTGCACAAGCTCCCCTTGAGTCTTCAACTGAGCACTAATGAGGGGTTCTAAGAAAGGGCAGGAAGAAGGGATGATAAAGAGGTAAGAGGAAACTTTTAGGGGTGATAATTACGTACGGTATCATGATTTTGGAAATTATCTCACAGGTGTGTATACACCAAATTTGCCAGTGTATATTTTGAATATTTGCAGTGTAATACACATAATTTTTATCTCATTAGAGTTCTTGAAATGATTTTTGTAAAAACAAATGTATGGTGAATAGGACTGATGGGCAAGGGTGTGAAGGATGGGCAAGCCCCTGGATTTACAGTGTTGTAAACCAATGAAACTAATTCAAAAATGATAAAATTTAAAAATAAAAGCCAAAAATGAAAAGTAACTTTTTTGTGTGTGCACTGTACAACTTATCATCAAATTACATTGTCTCCTTCAACTTACATTTACATCTATTTGTGTTATTCAATAATATGGCAATAAAGCAAGTAAGGAAGCTACGAAAACATCTATGCGCTTTTTATCGAGATGTAGCACATTACTTTGAAAAATCTTGCTGGTCTTCTCTGGTGTGTCAAAGTCTTCCTTATAATTTACTATTTAATGAAGACATATTACTGTAAGAAACTATAATTTATTAATACATAAAGCCATAGAACAGAGCTGGCCTAGAATCTTGAGAAAGTATATCCATGTTATTAACTACAATAAAAGGATTTATTGCCAAGATAGATATAAATATGCATGGGGTAGAATCTAGGAAATTTGGAACAAGCCTTGGTTTAACTGAACACAAAAAGCTATTCTTCAAGTGGGACATTTGTAGGATAATAGGAAGGTAAGGCAACTAGATGGTAGAAGCAGAACTGAGCTATCTCTACATTGTGCAGGATGTCATATGTTGCCTGAATCAGCAAATTATCTTTGAGATAAATATATCTACATTGATGGCTCTCAACCAAATTATTTGAGATAAAATAGTATCTTGGCAGCCAACTGTAGCGACTTCGGGTACCGCATTGGTCTAAGTGATGTATTATTGATCTATAGCTAAACTGATCTGAAGGTCAGACTTCTAGGATTTCTCTCGGTCTCCCATTTTGAATCAATTGCTGTCTTTTAGGAATGGTTATATTAGAGGTTCCTGACTCATCTTTAGCCAGAATAACAAGAACAAACCTGGTGTTACAATATGTGGGCTGCAGATGCAACAAAATTAGTGTCTCTATATTTTGCTTTACAGATTGTTCCTGAATTATGGCCCCACTGTCATGCTGCATTGCTCACTTGAAGTTTCTATATTGAGAGAGAATTTAAATAACCCACTGGTTCATATTAGAACTTAATCCATAAGTTCTTTTTATTATTTGTTTCAGGTTTTCCAGATGAACTACCCTGCCTATCAATATATGTACTAATTTCATAGGTACGTGTGTGTGTGCGTGTGTGCTTTAATCTGACAATAGTGGATTCTCAGTTTATTGAAGATTATACTAAAATACCAAAAGAACAATCCATATTCTAATTACTGAATTGGATTTTTATTCCATTATTACATAATGCCATTTGGTGCCTTAAAATAAACCCAGGGGAACATTTCATATAAAAAATATTACTTCTTCCTATACAGGTCATTTTACTGAGGAAAAAAAATGAACGTTTACAGCATACTGGAGGCCAACTATTTAACATCTCAAAAGATTATGTTATTAAATAATAGGGATACTTTAAAGAAAGAGTGTAATTTGTGAGATATTGGCTATCAATATCTCCGAGAAGAAGGCATAAAAAAAAAGTCCATGAAATATCCTCTAAGAAATAGTGGCTAAGGACCTCCCTTGGAGGCGCAGGTGGTTGAGTGCAGCGCTGTGAAGCTGTCCACAGTCTCTGCAGTGCTGGTTCGACCCCTTGCCGGCCATAGAGATACCCACATGGCAAGCAGACCTCTTCTGTCTAGCCCGTTGCTCCCCTCAAGCTGTGTATTTCGTCAGTCTGCCTGTTCTATTCCCTACTCTGTCTTTGGTGAATCCTCTCATCCTCCCACACATCTGGCCTGTAACCCAGTTCTTGTATAAATAAATCTTTCAAAAAAAAAAAAAAAGAAATAGCTGCTAAACTATAGGAGAAAAAGAACTACTGTTCTATTATTGTAAGGTCAGCTTCTATGTTACCTTAGGTAAGCCAATTTGCTGCAATCTAGAATTTTTCCTTGTCCAGGCAGGTGGGTTTACCTTGAAGCTAGGAAGAACAAAATTTTAGGGCCTCATTCGAAGTCATTGGAAATGGCTCTAATGCTGGTTTGACATACTCTCAGATGCTTTGGGAATGTTGCAAAACTAAAATCTTTTAAAACCAAAGTCTACTCACTGAATTCTTCTACATACTGATGCTTTCCCTTAGGTTGGAGGAAAATACAGTGTCTAACTGTCTTGTTAAGATCAGTTTTAATTTAAAGTAGAATTAAAGATGTATGTGGTTTTGGCTTGGCCTTTATTAATTGGTAGTTTTCAGTCTCTTCCATGTGTGCTTAGGTTATTGTTGGCTGTCCTGGCAGAGGCATAGCATCCAGGAGCACTTCTGATGACTCTGTAGCAGTAAGGTGTGGGGTACAAGACCACAGTGTAACATTAACGTACCCAGAGCTCCAGGCACACAAGTCTGTGTGGATAGAGGAGACACAATGCTTATAGATAATAAAGTCAGTAGCAGGCCTTTGAAAATTCTGTCAAATCTTACAGTTGAAAAACAAAAGATATTTAACAGACATTTCCCCTGGATTGAGTACAACCTCAAGAATGTATTGGAAATCATCTAAAACAAACTGGGAAAATTGACATAAATGTTTTAAACTAACAAAATATTAGATAATAATCAACTGTTCAAATTGAAATACTGAATCATTTATCATTCTCTATACAGAAAACATACAATCATGGTCATGTAAAGAGGCAATTAGAGGATAAATGGGAAAAAAAAATAAAGACAAATCATAGATATATGTTAAGCAGTAAATTTTTGAAAAGCTACAGCAAATTTATAGATTTATGATGTTAGTGGAACTATTTTGACTATTTTTTATTCTAAATAAGTATTGAATTTTTACCTAATTTTATATTCCTGAGTTGTATATAAATCCTCATGTGCTACAAAAACTGTATCTACCCATTATCATTCACAACAGGCACCCTAAGATATGAAGAAGTAACTTCTTTACATTATGAATAAGTAATGCAATGCATGTGAATATATTTGTTAAAATACAAATTGTGATAGCATTTTTAGGGAATGGCTATGATGAACAGCTAGGAATATAATAGGTCAAGTCTTACTGTTAAATTTTAAATAAATTAAAAATGAATATCCCTTTTTCTGTTTGCACAAAAATAAAAACTATATTCCTAAGAGAACATTTTTAATTTGATTGGCTTATCATCATTGATTGTTTAGAAATAGTTATCCAGAAATAATTTATAAAAATGTTTTATATATTAAACCAAAGTTGAGGTTCTCAATTATCATAATGTGTGTGTTTTTTTTTTTGTTTGTTTGTTTTTTTAAAGATTTATTTATTTATTTATACGAGCACTGGGTACAGTCAGAAGCGCGAGGGAGGGTGAGAGAATTCACCAGAGCCAGAGCAGGGAACAGAACAGGCAGACTGATGATACACTGCTGAGGGGAGCAGCAGGCAACAGGAGAGGTCTGCGCGCCATGTGGGACCCTAGCCCAGTGGCCCGGGATCGAACCGGCGCTGCAGAGGCTGCGGGCAGCTTCACAACCCAACGCTCAACCGCTGCGCCACCAGGGAGGCCCTATCATAATGTGTTTTGAGACTTCTTTGACTAAATAGTCACAAACATATAAACTAGAGTTAATACTGTGGGCATTGTACATTTCTTTAAAAAGTCATAAAAGTTGTAAGCAATATATTCACAAGTTTGTCATACTTGTTCGGTATCATAATCCTTTTTACAAAAGATACAGGGTTAAGTATCTGCAGTCTTCAAGTTGAATTTGGAAGCTTACATCAAAACTAGCTAATTAGATCAATCACAGATGATGGAATATAGTTACTATAGAGCTGATATTCGAGCATTTTTGTGTAATTTATGTTAATATTGGTAAACAAAGGTTATTATAATAAAGCACTGAACATTAATCTTTTATCTTTAATAATCCTGTAAAGACAGGATTATTATATTTTTTAAAATATGAATTTAATTATGCTGAATATCTTATGATTCATGCTATCATTTCCATATTTACTTGTACATATCTACAAGTATATATATTAGATTTATTTCTGAAATTAGGGATTCTCAAAGCTTTTTTTTTAAAGTAGGAACATAATGATTTCAAATATACCAAGACTTGTATAAAAATATTTGCAAAATATAAAAGGGTTTTTTTTAAAGAATTAAATTTATTTTAAGATGTATCTTCTACCATATCAATTACATGGACAGGAGATTAACTGCTGATAAGAATAAAAGGTTAGAGATGAGAATATACACAGAAAAATATTTTTTAATATTTTTAATTATTCAGATATTTTAAGAAATTATTCAGAAGTAAAGGGTGCCATAAGATTACATAAATGTGTTTATATTAAGAAACCCAATACTCTGTAAGTAAAAATTTGAATTAAAATTAATTGAAGAAATAATATGGACCTCCCCGGTGGCTCAGCAGTTGAGTTCTGGGCTGTGAAGCTGCCCGCAGCCTCTGCAGCTCCGGCTCGATCCCTGGCCACCGGCAAGGGTACCACATGGCCAGCAGACCTCTCCAGCCACGCCACGCTGCTCCCCTCAGCAGTGTCTCCGTCAGTCTGCCTGTTCTGCTCCCCGCTCTGGCTCTGGTGAATCCTCTCACTCTCCTGCGCTTCTGACTGTACCCAGTGCTTGTATAAATAAATAAATAAATCTTTAAAAAAAATTGAAGAAATAACTTTACTCTGAGATTACTGAGTGAAACTATTAAATACTTAACAATATGGCCTTATTTTATTAATTTTTCCAGGAAGAGATATATATAAAATATCATACAAATAAATCAATGATTTTGATCTGGAATCAGCACCCTGTGATTGGGAATATGGACATGATTTCAGTGGCCCTAAATATACCACATGTACCTCTAACATTAAGTGCAAAATTCACTGTGTTATTATGTGTATATGTACAGTTTCCAAGAGTGTGTTGCTGGATTTCATTAGAAACCTCTGAGGTTTCCAAAGTCCTTAGAAGAATAAAAATATAAATTGAACCAACTTTATTTTCCAACTAGAATAGAGCCTTTTCACTGGGAAGAGGAAAGGAAATAAAGTTTTAATTGGACAGTGATATCCCAATCCCACCCACATATCGAGATAGAGAAGGAAAAAACAATCAAAGAAGAATTTGCTAATATCAGAGAACAAAGTACTTAGGAGAAATATTCACTGAACAATTCCCAAAGTGCTCATGTGTGAGCAATATAAAAATTCTAAAACTACCATTCAGTGACATCTAAAGAGTTCTTCAAAATACTGGACTGAAAAATAGAAACCCTTTCCAAGCAAGACTCAAATATGATTATACACTACCCCTATGTTTTCAGAATTATTACATAACAAATTTAAAATAGTCTTTGAGTAGATGAATACTCTAAAACCAAATGCGTTGAATATGAGCTTTTATATTCATTAAAGGATAAAGAGGATGATTAATTATTAATCTATTTTAAGGTTATAAAGACTATCATCAATATTAATGAATAACATAGTAAGTGATAGCTTTCGTGAGAAGTCTGCTGGTGAAGTTATCTTAGAGGTGGAGCAAGACAAGAGTGTGAAAATTTTCAAATGTCTCTTCCACAAGAGGAATTACTGAAGCAACTTGGACATCTAACCCCAAACCCAAAAGGAGATGATGGCTGTGTTCAGTAGACTGTTTAAGGCAAAGAAAGATTATTAGAATTATCTTGTATCTTTCCCGTGAAATATCTCATACCAAGAGGAGTAGGTGGAAGGAAACTACGTTTGAGCACAAAGAACTTTTCTCAAAATGAGTTCTGTGCAACATGGAAAGAACTTGTCTTTTAAGTTGATACTCTCTCTGCAGAAGGTGATTTTAGGTATCAGGAATGTTCTGAAATAGATTTTTACAAGAATGGGAAACAGGATTCTGGTATGTAAGAAATCTCAATATGTATTTAAATTCTGTGGCTCTATGTTTTGTCAGAAGTAACTGCTTGCTAATATGGAGGACACTTAAGCTGATAATCAGCAGCTGCCCAAGGAAAACCATTACATAGCTATAGGGAAATGCTAAATGGGAGGCAAAAGAACAGAGAGGTCAGTGTAGGGCAATTTGTGTACCAGATTTACTGCCAGTTGCATTAGTGAGTTTTGAACCACAGCTCAATTACTTTCTTCTCCAAGGAGATATGAGGAACAGATTAAGGCAAAAAGATTTTCCTCTTAAAGGCATAAGCTTTATATAAATCCAAAGTATTCTCATACCTTGGAAATGTGCTTGCATATAGAAGTATGAGCAAAGGGAGGATCCGAGGTGATAAGGAAAAAGACGTAAGCAGGGGCAGAGTGGTGAATGGCCTTCAAGATAAGTAATTTGAAATTGGTTAAGAAAGTAACAGGGAGCCAATAGAAGGAGTTGAAATGATGAGTAATGGGGAAGTTCAAAGACTAGAAAAGCTAGACAGATTACCTTGGGAAGCAGAATTTTGAAGATTAGAGAGTACAATGACCAGAGAGGAGATTGTAGAATTGAGATAAGAAACCAAAAGACAAGGATGGATAAATCTAGTCCCTTAACAGGAATACATACCTTCATGCAGACCCAGAAGGGCAATTTCTAAGTAGCAAAAAACGGGGCCTTTACTGAAGCCTGGTTATAGTAGAATATTGGCCCCAGAAACTGCACATATATATGTCATCTGCATGGCATCCATCAAGAAATGTTTGCTGTGTAAGTGAGGCAAAACATAGTTCTATTCTTATATCATCATCTAAAATCATCACTTTGGGAAACAAAAGTTGATCATTACATTAGAAAATGTCACTAGTTTATACAATAGAATTTCTTTTTTAAAAGAATGCTTAGATTTTTGTTTACAAGTTAAAAGAGCAAATATTAAAGTCCAAAACTAAAAACAAATATTCTTCATATTGAATTTTTCTCAGTGTGCAAGAGGATTTATGTGAAAATCAAGTCAGGCTAAGACTGAAAAGAGTATGTAACTTCAAAGATGAAATAATCTATCTTTTATTCCAAACTTTCAAATTACATTCAGCAACATGATTAATTTTTACTTACTGTCTTTAGAACTAAGATAAATAAATTAGAAGTATGGTTTATTTTAAAACACTTTTTCCTTTTAGTAAATCGAACACTTACTGGCTTCCTATAAAGTAGTAATACTTTTAGTCAGAATAGTGTCAAAAGCAATTCTAATTCTCTTCTGCTGATGATTGATGTAAATTTTATCCAGAGAGACTTAATTCCCATAGTTAACGTTATTAGGTGGCTAAAGATACAGAAATCAGTATCCTGAGTTATCTGTGTCTGTCTTCAAAGGGTAGTATAGCTAGAAAGGACTATCCTGTGTTGGCTGAGCGCAATCTGAAAAGAACCCATGGAAATCTTAAAATATCCCACAGTCTTTCACCAATATTCAATCTTGGAGGGTGTGGGAGGTGTAAGAATTAATTTAAGTGACTACTTCTAAGTGTTCTAAACAAAAATACAATTAAACACTTAAAACACTTAAGAATGGTTTATAATGGTTTATAATGGTTAGTAGTTTTTATGCTATGTTCAATCAGAAAGTTTTGCCTTGGTAACAAAATCTTAATTCAATAAACAAAATCCTTTGTTGCCTATTTGATATACTGATTTCATATTTCCATTCAGTAGCTTTTTCACCATTTGATATTTTGTGAATACTTCAAAAGTCACACAATAGCTAACTAAAGCCAAAAACCAGTGACTAGTGAACAAAACAACTACTTAGTCCAAATGAATATGCTATATATATGAATGTGCTTTTATAAAGTGCTAATATTTTAAACGATTTATTTATTTATTTATATAAGAACCGGGGTACAGGCCAGATGTGCTAGAGGGGGAGAAGATTCACCAGAGACAGAGGGGGGAACAGAACAGGCAGACTGACGAAATACACTGCTGAGCGGAGCAGTGGGCGAGACAGGAAAGGTCTGCCGCGCCATGTGGGATTCTCGCCGGCTGGCCGGGATCAAACTTGTGCTGCAGAGACTGCGGACAGCTTCACGGTGCAGCACTCAACCACCTGTGCCACCAGGGAGGCCCTATAAAGTGCTATTTTTATACATTAGCTAATAAACTTTCATTTTGTAAAATGTAGCTGTTCAATGAGAGTGAAACTTTCAAATCAATGTGTTATTTCATTTGTTCTCTGCTTCTAATACAGATCAGAAAGATCTGTTGTCTCATGGTTAGAGGGTACTCAATAAATATGCTGTATTTTTCCCTTTAATACAGAGAAAACATAATTTTATCTGAAATTTCCTTGTGACATTCATTTGACTGTTAGGATGCTAGCTTCACATAGATAGGGACTGTTATAATAAGAAATTTAAATACATCTATTTAAAATAGTTATCTACAATATTACAATTAAGAGATATATTTCACTGTGGCCTTTTTAACTTACTTGGATTGTATATTTGTTTGATAGTAGAGAGCTACCCATTTTTTTCCCCAGAAGTGCAATGATAAAGCCTTGACTACTCAACCATTCTTTAAATCTCAACACTTCCAATTAGAGATTCAGAAACAAATATTTCAATACAGCAGTTCATATCTGATTGCATATTCATTTATTTAAAAATTCTATTATGGAAACTGTCAGGACTATAAATTATAAATGTAGTTAACAACTAGGACTGGCAAACAAGAGATAATGAAATCTCATATTTGGTAAGCCAGTGAGTCTCTCTGTGTTAAGGAAGCTATCTTAGAGAGTGTTGCAAGATACTAATATACCACTTATCCTATTCTCTTATTCAAAACAAATTCATGGATATTTAATAATAGTCATTAGAATTGGAGGTGTCATATTCCAGAAACATTTCAATGCAAAAAAAGGTACTTTATAGACATCAATTTTTAAAATGGGAAGCTATTATCCAACATTTCAAAGGTAAAGCTTGTAAAATCCATCTATTGGTTAGGTTTACATAGTTGCATATTGAACTGGCTGTACTTTAATTAAATGTTAAGCAGAAGAACAACAATAAGGTTTGAAAGACTGATTATATGTGAGAATATAATAGGTGTATACATTTTGTTATATCTGAACATGGTGAATGTGATATTTGTGTGAGCAGGTAGAGTTGGGTGAAAATAGTACAATTATAAGCAGAACATTTTACTCTGCAGAATTAGAGGCACAGCTAGATAGAATTCACCAAAGACAGAAAAGACTGAGGGGACACATTTTAAATTTGTTTCTATTAGCAATTAGGCCACAGAGTATTCATTCAAACTGTACTTTCCCCAATCTTGACTAAAATAATACTTCAAAAACATAAAAGCAAATAAGAGAGATACTTTAAATGTACACTCAATTATAATTCTAAATGAATTCAGCAAAACAGAAATCTTTCCAGAAAAATTAGAGGGGGAAAAAGGGAGGATGAAGGAGAAAGAAGGAAAGGAAAAAAGAGGGCAAGGGAGAACAATTATTTTCACATAGCATTTCTCAAAACCTGCTTCTTTCAGAATATATTGCCATATATTAAAAAGTTGAGGGTTGCACATCAATTCCTTACTGCTAGTCACTCATCCTTGACAAAGGCGTCAGCTTACAGACTGATTGTGTGGCTTAGAGAGCTTAGTTAGTATAATTGCCTCCTATCCCATTTTTTGTTGATTTATTTTAAGGAAGGTCATGGCTGGTTGGCTACTTCCAGAATTATAGATGCAATAAATGAGGAAGGGTTCACTAATTGGGAAAGTTGTTCTATATTTTTGAACAGTTTGATCAAAATATAATTTAAATACTCACAATTCACCCATCTATTTGAATGCAATGGTTTTTAGTATATTTAAAGAGTTCAGAATTTGAGAGTATTTTCATTCCTCTCAAAGGAAAACTGACACCTCTTAGCTAACAACCTCCAACATCCCTGACCTCAGTCCTAGCTAACCACTAATAATAGTTTATCAATAAAGATTTGTGTATTTCAGACCTTTCATATAAATGGAATCATGCACTATAACATCCAGGTTTCTTACACTTCACTTGTTTTCAAGATTCTTCCAGGTAATGGCACGTATTACTACAAGATAACTTCTATATCCAAATAATTTTCCATTGTACAGACATAGCACCTTTATTTATCAATTTATCAGTTCATGGATATTTGGGTTGTTTTTACTTTGGGGCTATTATGAATATGCTGCTATGGACATTCATTTACATGTTTTTGTCCTGGATTTTTATTTTTGTAAAAATATGTTTTCAAGCCTCCCCAGTGGCGCAGCGGTTGAGTGCTGGGTTGCAAAGCTGCCTGCAGCTTCTGCAATGCTGGTTTGATCTCCAGCCACTGGGCGAGGGTCCCACAAGGTGCGCAGACCTCTCTTGCCGCCCGCTGCTCCCCTCAGCAGTGTACTTCGTCAGTCTGCCTGCTCTGCTCTGCTCTGCTCTGCTCTGCTCTCCGCTCAGCCTCTGGTGAATTCTCTCACCCTCCCACGCTTCTGACTGTACCCAATGCTTGTATAAATAAATAAATAAATAAATAGATAGATAAATAAATAAATAGATAAATAGATAAATAAATAAAATATTAAAAAAAAACATGTTTTCAATAATTTTGGATATATACCAAGAAGCAGAATTGCTAGAACACATGATAACTCTCTGCTTAACTACTAGAAGAAAAGATGTGTTCTATATCTTCTTCATCCATTCCCATATATCTAAAAGTTATGTACCTGAAAAACGTCAATGCCAAAATCCGCTATGGTACAGTTTTCTGTTCCATATCTTAGATCAGAGTTCTCGGTTAAAATAGCCATGGTAGTTGCATATTTAATATCCCATAGACATTCACTACACATAGAGTTACAACAGCATAAGTCTTTTTCCTTGCTGTAACAACATACCAAATTATCAGCAAAAATTAACTCCTTGAATATGGAAACACATAACAATAGTTTTCTCACTGCAATGCCCAGCATGTTATTTTGTCATTCTGGAATTTCAATATAAAATATATTGTTGGAAAAACAATGCCATTACTAATAAAAATAAATAATATCCTAACATCTATGTAGTATTTTATAGTTTATCAGTAACTTCTATCTGAACATTACCTACCACTTAACTCTCATAGCATTTAAGTTAAAAAATTCTTTTCTTCCAGCAATTAGAAAACAAAGATCCAAATAGGCTAAGCAGCCTCCAAATATTAAGTAGCTAGTTACAGAACTGGGTGGAACCCCAAGACCAGTCTAGAACATTTTCAGTTGCAACTATTCTAGTAAAAGCAGAACTCCCAATAAGTCCATTTGCCCAATCCCTGTTCTTGCCTTGCCTTTCTATATCCCCCACTCCGATACATCACACACAATAACCAAACCACATACTTAAATCACACACAGCATACATACACATGCACCACACATTTTCTATGTACCAGAGAGAGAGAGAGAGAGAGAGACAGACAGACAGACAGACATTAACACTATGCACTCCCTTAACCTTCCTTCCTCCAGTTTTGGCCAGGTAACTGGAGTACATATGTGTCATGTCTCTTGCTAGAAAACATCTCTAAGTCCATGTGTTGTGTGAGTGAGGAGAAGGCAATGAGGAATGAGGCAAAGATTTGGATCTGGGCATTGGAGAGGCACTGAAGCATTAGAGAGGAGACATCCCTCCCTCAAATATAAACTATATGTAGGGCACAGCAGGAAAGAATTCTGCAATTTCTAAGCCCTGAGCCAAATTATCATGGTCAGATGTAAAAAACTGTAGAAAGTTTCTTAAACTTCTAAATTCAGCTTCTATATTGTGATGATAATAATAGAACCTATCTCCTACAGCTGCCATAAGCCGTAGGAGCAAACACTCCACTTAAAATACTAAGCACATGTTAAGAATTCAATAAATGGTGGCCACTGCCATTCTTAAAATTATTTCTATCCCCACAAAATTGTATTATAATTGCAGTTGCAACATAAGTTTTTGAAAGCCTGAAAAGACAAATTAGAAAAGGGAAAATTAAAAACAGACTCTCTGGAAGTAATATCTCTGTAAGGAAAATGATAACCATTAGCTGCATTATGAATAACTTAAGAATAATCATTATTATTTGCTATTACAAATGCTAAAATTGAAGAGTCTCTCAGAAAGTATAATTCATTTTTCACCATTACAAGCAACATTGAAACTCTGGGGACTCAAACAATTCAATATAAGAATTATGATTTTTTTCCCCATCTTAGCAATGATTGGACCTTTTCATCACCAACAAATTAAAAATGAGCTTGTTTCTTACACTCCATTCTATAAATGAGATGAAAAATTTAAATTTCTAGTGAAAAATCAATTTCTTCATTTACTTACTGAAAAATAACAGTATCTCTCTGTATTTTCCCTATCAGTTTACAATATTTATATCATCTATAAACTCATCTAAATTTTTATGTATGTATACAAGTGCAATACATATCATCTAATTATTTTAATATAATGAGGATTGAGATTTTGTGTGCCCATCTATTGATATTTATGCTCATGAAGACTATTACTCAATAAAGTCATCTTATTTCTTCAAACTGGTGTACACAATTAGCTCCTAATAGCATATTTATAAAATAAATATGAATATATAAAACTCTTATTCACATCAAAGAGTGATAATGTATTTTACATAGTACAATAAGTTTATTCCTTGGGCATCATCACTGCTTAACATTAAATAATGTGAATTTAATCAGTGTTTTATGTTACTCTTCTTTGCATATTAATATATCCCTTATACAGAAACAGAATAATTTGAATTTCTTTATTATTTAAAAATTCTCATTGACACTAAATGCCCTGAGTATCCTTAGAAGCAGGTGTAGGGGGAAATTTAAATTAGTCTTTGCTCTTAATCTCAGGGTGAAGTTTAATAAATATTAGAATCAATATATAAAAAGAATTACGAATCTCACTTACTAAAAAGAAGTATCTCTCTGTATTTCCCTGTTATAGGGAAAAATACACTTAAATACCACTAAAATCTTTTCTTATTAATTTATTAATTTATTTTTATGCTTTATTTTTCATTGATGTAATGTTGGTTTACAACATTGTATACCATCTAGGGGTATAGTCTCACACCTCTTCAGTCATATGTTACAACACCACAACAGCCACCAAAGCACCCATAACCCTCCACAATAGAACACTGGACCCCCTCCTCTTGTTGCAATCCAACCCATCCTCCTCATCTGGTAGCCTCAAATCTGCAATCAGATTTCAAGAGTTTGTCTGGTTTAGTTTTGTGTGTTCCTTTGTTTTGTTATATTCCACATATCAGTAAATTCAACCAGTATATGTCTTTTTGACTCATTTTTTTAGCATAATCCCCCCAAGTTCCAGCCATATTGTTGCCAAAGGGCAAAATTTCAACTTTTTAAAATAGCTGAATGGTATTCTATCACACACATATATATGTTTTGTTGTTCTTGGACACATAGGTTGTGCATAACTTGGCTATTATTAATAGTGCTGCAATGAACACAGAAATGCAACTATCCCTTCAAATTAGTATTTTTGCATTCTTTGGACAGATACCAAGAATTATTGGACCACAGTAGGTCTGTTTTTAATAATTTGAGAAACTTCCCCATAGGAGCTGAACCAATCTGCATTTGCACCAATGGCGTATAAGGGTTCCTTATTCTCCACACTCTCTCCAACACTGGTTGTTCCCACTCTTTCAAATGTGGGCTATTGTCATTGTGTCTCATTTTCTCATTGTGGTTTCGATATGCATTTCCCTGATAATATGTGAGGATGAGCATTTTTTCATGTGCCCATTGGACATCTGTACACCTTGTTTGGAGAAATGTCTATATAGCTCTTTTGTCCATTTTTTGATTGGGTTGTTTTCTTGAATAAGTTCTTTGAGGACCTTGCATATTTGTCCCTTGTCAGATGTATGATGTGCAAATATTTTCTCCCATTCAATAGAGTGTCTTTTCATTTTAATGATAGTTTTGTTCACTGTGAAAAAGCATTTAATTTCATCCAGTCCCATTTGTTAATTTTTTTTTTGTTTCCCTTGCTGTTTGAGTCAAGCCCCTAAAAACATTCCTGAAGTCAATGCATAGAGTGTTTTACCTATGTTTGCTTCATGTATTTTATAGTTTCAGGCTTTACATCAAAGCCTTTAATTCATTCTGAGTTGAATTTTGTTTGGTGTGAGAATGTGGTCTAGTTTTATTCTCTCACATGTGGATTACCAGTTTTCCTAGCACCATTAATTTAAGAGATTCCCTTTTCTCCAGTTTATACTCTTGGCACCTTTACTCTAGATTAATTATCCATAGATATATGGGTTTCTTTCTGGGCTCTCAACTCTATTCCATTGATTTGTTGATCTATTTTTATTCTAATATCATATTGTTTGATTATTATAGCTTCATAGTATAGTTTGAAGTCTGGGGATGTGATACCTCTTTTCTTTCTTGTCATGATTGCTTTGGATATTCAGGGTTTCTTGTGGTTCCATATAAACCTCAGTAATGTTTGTTCTATTTCTTTGAAGAATGCCATAGAAACTTCGACAAGGATTGTACTGAATCTGTATATTGCTTTGGGTAAAATGGTCATTTTAGTAATATTAATTTCTTGTCCATGAGCAGAGACTAATTTTCTTTTTGTCTTCTTCAATTTCTTTTCAAAACATCTTATAATTTTCACTGTACAGGTCTTTATCTGCTTTCTTATGTTTATTCCCAGGTATTTATCAATAATCCCTTTTGAGGCAGTTGTCAATTGCATTTTTTTTTTAACTTCTTCTCTTCTAGTTTGTTTGCACATAAGAACACAATGCATTTTTGTGTAATAATTTGGTGATTAATTAATTAATCAGTGCATTTCACTGTACTGATTCAGTGTTTCTAAAAGTATTTTACTAGACTCTTTAGGGTTTTTTCTCTGTAAATATGATGTCATCTGCAAGTAGTGATAGTTTTACTTCTTTCCCAACTTGGGTTCCTTATAGATATTTCTATTGCCTAATTGATATAGCTAAACTTCACATATTATGTTGAATAGTAGTGGTGAAAGTAGACATTCTTGTCATGTATCTGATCTTAGAGGGAAAGCTTTAAGTTTTCACCACTGAATATGATGTTAGCTGTGGATTTGTCATAGCTGGCTTTTATTACATTGAAGAATGTTCCTTCTATCTCCATGGTTCTGAACAGGGTTTTTTTCCCCACAAATGAATGCTGAATCTTGTCAAATGCTTTCTCTACAGCTATCACTATAATCACAAATTTTTTATTTTTCCTTTTGTTGACATGAATTACAATGAATGATTTACAGTTGTTGAACCATCTTTCTATCCCGATATAAATCCCACTTGGTCATGATATATGATCCTTTTATTGTATTATTGAATTGTTTATTCCTATTTTATCAAGGACTTTTACATCTATGTTTATTAGAAATATTAGTCTGAAGTTTTCCTTTTGCAATGCCCTTGTCTGTTTTTGTTATCAGGGTGATATTAGCCTCATAAAATGAGTTTGGAAAGATTTTCTCTTCTTCAACTTACAGGAAGGGTTTGACAAGCATAGGTACTAGTTCATCTTTGAGAGTTTGGCAGTACTCACTAGTGAAACCATCAAGTCAACACTGAATCAGGAAGAAACAGAAAACCTAAACAAAGTTTTTACTCTTGAGAGATACGGTGATAACCAATTTTTAAGTATTTCATCTTAATTATTTTAAAATAATGTGAGATATTATTATCTATACCTTATAGATTAAAGAGAGAAAGAAAACCCTGAAGCTCAGAAATATATTACATACTAAAGTCTGATTTACTTAAAAAAAAAACTTGTTTATGATCTTTATAATTATGTGTAGAAAATTTTGGTAAAACTTAGATTCCTCAGGACTAAGCACTCAACCTATCATGAAAAACTACAGAACAAGAGAGAGCTCTATGCTGGGAAGGAATGTGTTTAATCAGTAAAAGTAACTTTTGCAAATTTCAAACAAATGGCTAATGAGAGATATTGGTCAGAGTGAATCACTTAAATTGGTAAACAAATGTACTGGTTCCTCATTGGCAAACATAGGATAAACAGTTTCTTAATCTTCTCCTCTCCCTCCCTCCACCCCCCTACCCCAAACCCAGCCCAACTACTAGAGAACTTTGAACAGAAGGAACTAAAGCCCTATTGAAAAAAAGGAAAAGAAGATTATGTCACAAAAGAAGTAGAAGGAAGCAGGCAGGAAAGACTTCTAAAGCAAGGCACTTATGAATAGAGTGTTCTAAGAAGTGACTACCTGCATTTTGGTTTCTTCTGCAAACTAGTTGAGTGGGAAAAACTATGACGAAAACTAAAACCACAACTGAGAAGAGCTATTCTTTTTAAAGTGTAGCTTCTAGGCCTCTCCAGTAATAATGCTTTGTGAGAAGAGATTTAGAGTCTTAACAGGTAAGGAATGTTAAGAACAGTCTATTCAGAATTATTGTTTTTACATAGTACTTTGTTCCACCTGTGACCTTTCTCTGACACAGTGCTCAGCTAAAGTAACATCTATACCATAATGCCTAAACAGGTTCAACCATCTTTGAATAAGTCATTCATTATTACATGCTCTTTCTCATCCAGAAAACACAAGCCTGGTGCTCCGTGCACACGTGAGCTCAGTGCTGGCTTCCATGTGCATCGAGACATGGGCAGTTAGAAGCCTCACACTCTCTCACAAGTGCCTCCTAACAAGCTATTAAAAAAAAAAAAAAAAAAAAAAAGAAAAGAAAAAAAAAAGAAATATTGTGAGAAATAAAATATTGTACAAAAATGAACGATGTAAGAAAATTCAAAAAAATTAAACTAGAAAAAGAAATATCAAATTACAAACTTGCCTTTCAGCCCCTTGGTAACATATATTTCCTTTGGCAGTGACAGTCTTCTCTTCTAATGAAGACTTTCTGCCCTTGTTTGATAAAAAAACCCATTTGGCAAGTTTGGGCTTCAGACAAAAGGCTTATCCTGAGAAAGTTTTATTTTATTTTTATGGAAATGGTATTTCAGGCCACTCTTTTGAATCTTCTCTCTCTCAAAGACAAATGACCTTGAGGATTAGTTTTTTCCTCCCCTTTCTCTCTAATATCTCATTTCAAAAGCCATTTATAATTTAAAGTTGAGGCACCACTTGATGAGAGCAGGTACCCTCTTAGGGTAACTGAAGGTGGTTGCAGTTTTACCTTTCTCAAGGTCAGCACTGTAACTGCATTATATAAGGTTTTGTTTTCAAGGATGCTAGAACACCTCAGGGGCTGTGAATACTATCGAGGAAAAAAATTGTTCAAGTGGGCTATAGGGTTACTTTGCAATTTTAGTCTGTCAATTTTATTTAATGAGGGAAAAACAATCAGTAAGGCTGAATCAATAAATTATTAAAGCATGCCTCAGTATCATGATGAATGTGACAAAAACTGCTGATACAGTGTTCAAAGCAAGTTACCATAAACTCTGAGTACTGTAAGTAAATTCACAATAAGAATAGCAATTTCAAAAGACAACATTCATTATTTCTTCAAGTCCCAATCCACTTCTCTGAGACAGATCATAATGCCTAGAGTAACCCCTACTGGCCAGTTATTTTATGACTAATGCTGAAACATACAGGAGAAAGGATGGTTTCAGTGATGCACTTAACTATGGAAGCATTTTTCAAGCAGCAATGCTATTACCTTTTATTTTAATGTAGCTCTTCATAGATGATCTTAGCATGCTTTATATTTACAAAGTCAAATTTTCATAAACATTACAATTTTTAAATTTCTGGCAGAAGGGGCCTCCCTGGTGGTACAAGGGGTTAAGTCTCAGTATTATGAAGCTTTTGGCAGCCACTGCAGCACAAGTTCGATCCCTGAACAGGGAGCTGACCCACAAAGCACAGCAGACCTCTCCTATCTCACCCGCTGCTCCCCTCAGCAGTGTATTTCAGCAGATCTGTTCTGCCCCCCACTCTCTCTGGTGAATCCTCTCCCCCTCCACACCCCGCACCTCTGGCCTTGTATGCATATATAAAATAGATTAAAAAAAATAAATTTCTGGCAATGTAAATGACATTTAAAATCAACAGATAAATGTCTCAATTACATTTTTCTGAGTATTATTTTCTAAAGAGGTAAAATTGTCAAATGATGCTTGAAAACTTTATTACCCGATCAAGTTAAGGGCACAGAGCAGACACAGTGATGGTATATCATTAGGATGCTAGTTTATAATGAAAAAATGAATGACAAGTGAATTGAGCAACATGTTGACACAGCCAGCCTATATGCTCTGTATTTCCTGCTGCAAAGTGACATATAGGATGTGAGACTTCTGTAAAAACAACACACAGATGTGCCTCTGTATTGGATGTTCAGTTTGCCAATGATTGACTTTCCCTCTCTGGGCTAAAACAGGGAATACAAAAGGAATTTACTATGTCAGCCATAAAAAGATACCCAGGAATGAAGCCGAATCTAGAATAAGTAACACTATGGAAATATTCTCACTTCTTCTTGTACCACTGCTTCTCTCTTGCCTCTCCTATAGGTTTGTAAAAAGCAGGTTAAAATGAACTGAGAGTGGTTCATTTTATAAAGGAAAAAAATATTGTAGCTGAAGAGAAAGCTGTGGCTTGGGGATAAGCATCTGGCCCTTTCTGTCTACTTGGGTCTGCTCGATTTAAGAACATTATATACTGTGGTAGACTATTATTGTTCTAAGCAATAGACTTATCTCTTTGTAAGATTTGCCAAGTGAAGTTCTAGGCTTTCAGATAGAGGGGATATATTGCTTTGCCTCATCGTCTGGCTGGCCATGAAGTTGCTGTGTCAGTGAAACGAAAGGGGAAGTGACAGTGTGTCATTTCAGAGCATCCTGTGCTTCCTCCAGCCTCTTGCTTTTTTTGTCCTGTCTCAAAACTGCCATGCCCCATGCAGGGCTCATTCCTTTAGCCTGGACCACAGAATGAGAAACACAGGAAACAAAGCTGCCTCCAAGCAGTCATCAACATGTAACACAAGCAAGAAATAGATGTTTGAAATTTTAAGCCACTGAGATTGGGGTTGTTTGTCACTACAGGAAAGCTAACTACTATGTAATTATTTATCTATTAGAAGGGAAAAAATAGCACCAGCTTAAAAGGGCCTGCATATTCTTCCCACTAAATCTAATTTTCTCTGGGCATTAGGTCGAGAGTCCGTCATGTTTGGCCTGACAGCCTGGGAACAGCAATAGCAGCAATGGCCACAGCCCTGACCAGCTGTGCCCTGGGAGGGTTACATGGCGCCCCCATCTCCAGCTGTCATCATTTTTCTTCTAATGGTTCTAATAGCCCAAATCTATTGAATTGACAGGAAAACAAGAGCATACTTTAAGTGGAAAGGGAGTCTTTCACAGCATCTCTGGGAAAGGTTGAGCAATTTGGAGTTTTCTTTGAAAATCATATCTGTCAATGGCCAAGGTACAGGAGAATGAACACAGTACTGCAACATCTGGGACTCATTTTTGCCAACAATGAAGCAGATGGAGTGATTATTTGTACCCTTCCTTGCAATGACCCTGGATATCTGTTGTTTGTCAAAACACTTGAATCCTTTTACTCTCAGTTTCCCACACATACAATCATATTACATATGAAGTTTATGTAAAAAGGTTTAAAATGAAACATCATGAGAATTCAACATTATTGGTAAATTGAGATAACCATTCCTAAAATGATTTTATAAATTCAAAAGAAAGAAAAGAATCTTATTAAAGAAACCACCTTTACCCTCTCCTTTGAATTGCATCTAAAAATCCAGGCAAATCACATTCAATGCAAAGAACTTAAAAATTAAAGACTCAAATTTTACATTGTAATTTTATAATGTTTCATATTTCAAACAATGGAATATATAAAAAGAACAGAGAGGCCAGGATAAGAGAAATTCCTAGATTTCATAAAAATAACATTTATTTTCTGCTATTAATTATTGTTTTCCTTTCAAAAGTAGAGTTTACAGGTTGCAAAGATTTCTAATTTTACCCAAACACTTTTATGAAAAAGGTGATGTACATACAGACATTTACAAATCTTTATAAATTACTGTTTTAAGTTGGAAAATGCTAACGCTCATCAAAAAGCCTAGGTTGAAAGAAAGTATTATGATCAGTACTACATATTTAACTTTGCTGTTTGTGTCCCTAATATTTCTAGAAAAACAGTATTTATTAATCAGCTACATAGAAAATAAGAAAAAGAAATGACTTATTTAGTTATTTCCACTAACATTTTTCAAATAGAAAATCAACTTTTTCCCTTGCCATATGGAAATATATAGAAAAATAATTGTATTTATTTTATCTGGTGTTCATTTATATATTGATATTTCTAACTATGTATATTTTTCTGAGCAAATGAACTGTTTTGCCATATCTTCCATTTTCCACAGAACCTCATATAATCTCCTAAATAATGGCATCTATAAAACAGGAGGATCTATTTATAAATTAATTGAATTTCAGTGTCATCACTGGCAATATATTCCTGAGCAACTGCTATGGAGACGAGCATATCAAAATATACAGCAGAAATTTGAACCATATCAAGTCAAAAGGGCCTGACAAGGTTAACAGGATAACATAACATTCAGCTCTGCTCCTTTTCTTTATGCTCATTTCATCTCAACACACATGCAGGAAATGTCTCCTTTCCGCCCCCACCTCCTTCATATTCTAAAGAGGATGTGGAGCTTTGTTTTTTTAAATTCAAGCCAAAGTAACCAACATATGCCTATTTAAAAGCATTTCCTTCATTGTGATGTACTTCAGGGACCAACATAATATTGACAGGAAACTTGTAGTCAATGACAGTTTTGCTGCTGATACCAACATTTTGTTCCTTTTTGCTCACTCATAAGTCCCCAAGGACTGAAGCAGAGAACTGTTAGAGAACTCCATAATACATTCTTATCTCTCCATTCCCTCCAAAAAAATCTTTGTTTATTGACATTTTTGTGGTGAGAATAATGTAAATATTTCATGCCATATGGTCTGGTTACCGTGTCAACAGAGTTGAATCTACAACCCAACTAAATCAGTGACTGATCACAGTGCTGTATATTAGTATATTTATTTTGACACTGACAAATGTGTGGCATAAACTTGGGAATTTGGGGGGAAAAAAGACTTTTTCATAAAATGTTGATAAAAAGAAACTGCAGCAGAATGAGGAAAACTGGAAAGAGAATGATATATTAGTGGCTCTCCAGTCTCATCCCTGTCCTAACCCAACCAGAGTAGTTCATTTTTATCTATTTTGCATAAAGGAATTTTGTACAAGACTTTGTTTGTAAAAGGAGCTTTACAGATTAAAAAAAAATAATAACACCAGAAAATTATTGGTATAGTGATCAGTTCCCAATTCTGAGAAATCAATATTTAAGAGCAGGGAAAAATGCAAAAGATAAATAATATCTATTAATAGATACTATAACTATGTTAACCTAATTATAGTTAAGAGAAACCATCCTGATGGGTAAAAAAAAAAAATCTATATAGGGCCTCCCTGGTGGTGCAGGGGTTAAAGACAGCGCTATCAAACTATAGCCAGCCACTGCAGCACGAATTCCGATACCCAGCTGGCCAGAGAGCAATGCACATGGCACAGCAGACCTCTTCTGCCTGGCCCACTGCTCCCCTCAACCTATCTGCCTGTTCTGCTTCAGCCTATCTGCCTGTTCTGCTCCCTACTCTGTCTGATGAATCCTCTCACCCCCTGCATCTCTGGCCTGCACCCCAGCACTTCTATGCATAAATAAATAAATCTTAAAAAAAAAAAGAAAATTCTATATATTAGGCTAAGATGAAAAGATTCTTCTCATTCTCATTATGTATAACCCAGTTTCCTGTGAATGGACATTTTTGGAATGCTATACCATTTCCAGTAAGAAAGGCTATTACTAGGGGCCTCCCAGGTGGTGCAGCGGTTGAGCGCTGGGTTGCAAAGCTGCCCGCAGCCTCTGCAGCGCCGGTTCGATCCCCGGCTGCTCCCCGGCCACTGGTGGAGGGTCCCACATGGCGCGCAGACCTCTTCTGCCATGCCCGCTGCTCCCCTCAGCAATGTACTTCGGTCCTTCTGCCTGCTTTGCTCCCCGCTCTGGCTCTGGTGAATTCTCTCCCCCTCCCGCGCTTCTGACTGTTCCCAGTGCTTGTATAAATAAATAAATAAATCTTAAAAAAAAAAAAAGAAAGGCTATTACTAATGCCTCAAGAAAAACTCAAATTTGTGGAATCATAAATCTAAACCCCTAATATCTGCTATTATTTTCATTATCATGATCTCTTACACCCTACAGCTAAATGTTCTCCAAAGTTGGGGATCAAATGCTCTCAGATGGACGGATGGACAGATGGATGGATGGATGGAGATATAAAGCAAAGTTGAAATGTCGCCAACAGAATATCAACTGATTGCTTTCTAGAGTCTCCCAAGGTGATAATATAATACATTTGCCATGGTAGAAATGGACATTGTAACTTGTGCTTCTGAAATCTCAGGTATTGTGGGAAAAGAAACCATGACCTATTGATCAATGGACAGATGTTTTGCTTTATACACTGCAGCTGGAGTAACAGTACAATGTTTACAGAACTGTTATGATGCAGACATTCCAACCAGATTCCAAGTGAAAAAGTAATTACCTTACTATCTTGTGAATATACTTTTTCTGCCTCAGGTCACTAAACCTCTCTTTTTTTCCTCAACATAAAAGTTCTATCCAAAAAGACCAATATGGGTTTCCCTGGTGGGGCAGGGGTTAAAGTCTCAGCTGGTGTTAAAGCTATCCCAGCCACTGCAGCCTGAGTTAGACTCCTGGCCAGGGAGCTAACCCACAAGGCCCAGTAGGCCTCTCCTGTCTGACCAACTGCTCCCCTCAGCATGTATTTCAGTAAATCCATCTGTTCAGCTCCCCACCCTGTTTCTGGTAAGCCCTCTCACCCCCTTCTCCCTGCACTTCTGGCCTAAACCTCAGTTCATGTATGCATAAATAAATAAAAATAAATCTTCAAAATAACCAATATAACCTAAGAAAAAGACTACAACATTATAGTTGTAGAATTATAGAATTCTATAATTCATATTGCCTAGGTACAGAAACACACACATAAAAATTAATATGCAGATAATCTCAAATGACCTACATTGCTATCAATGCCAAAAAAACTAATTGTCTCACTATTCACTAAGATTTGAAGTCATTTGAATGGATCTTGCCCCAAAAATAATAGTTACAAAATCTCCAGAAAGGTTATTTTACAAAGAAGGCTTATGAAATCCCACATATTTACCTGCATTCTTTTTGAAATTTTTCAACAACCATAAGCAGTTTTTTTTTAATATTCCAAGGAAAAACAAAACAGCTTAATCACTGTAGTTTGGCTGGGGTATTTTATTCATAGGAATGTACAGCAGGGCCTTCACTGGTACTGGAAAAGATTGCTGAGTGGCAGATGTTTATAAAGAGCAAACAACTGAATTGTAAAAGGTTCAAGCGACGATAGAGTCACAATTCCTTAAGAATTTGTCTTCTCATGATTTTTGAACTTCAAGAAAAAAAATGAAAGCGATGGCTTATAATTAGTCTGTGTTAGGGGCATGGCACATGCTATTGGCAGATTCTGTGTCAGAGTGAAACCTATGTCTCCCTGGTTATATTCAAGAACTTTACTGCACGGCTAACTGCAGCAGCTCTTTCCAGATTGCAGACACTCAGTTTCACCACATGGCTTCAGCATATCTAAGGCAGGTCCTAGGTGCTGTGAAGATGAGTAATGTGCCTGTTTGGGTGAGACTACAGCCTGGAAATGCCAAATGAACGATAAAAATACAGTGATTCGATGAAATGGGCAATATGAGTGAAAATGACATTCCAATACTATTTCCTGTCCAATTCAAAAATTTGAGTTGCCAATTGAAGCCTGTTTAGCAGAACATACACATTGTCAGTTAGCCAGAGGCTCTTTACTAGGTTTGCCCAGCTTCCCTGGCAGAAATTTTTATTATAGTTCTGAAGACAATATTTCTTTGGGGGTTTCTTTAACTAGAGGTAAATACTTCAATATTCCGCTAGGGGCCTCTTTATTGGGAGGCTTTGGCAATTTCACAGTGACAAAAACAATGTTAAATTGAAAATGCTATATCTTGTATCAGTTAGCAGGCTATTGGCTTCATGTAATTGAAAGTGATGATTCTACTGGCTTTAAAAATGAGGATATATTAAATTTCAGTGTCCAGGAAAGTCCAGGGACAAGACTGCAGGTTTGATTACAGTGGCATCCTTTCCATCTGTCTGCTCTCTGTGCCCCATGTACCAGATTCTTCTGGCTGATTCCTTGAGTGGCCATGAGATGACTAAGATCACTTGCAGACATGACAAAGCACAAAAGCACAGAGCATCTTTAGTTAGGAAGCCCTTAAGTAAATACACCTCACATCTCATGTTGCAGAATTGGATCGCCAGTACTCTGCCAAGAAAATCACTTTTAAGGAACAAGAGAAGAATCATTATGAAGATGATCAGAGATCATAATAGACCCCTGGACTGAAAAGAGTGACACCTGAAGAATGAATTGGTACTGTAAGTCAGGGAAGAGAGCAAACTGATCTGGAAGGGCAGCCTTTGGTTTCTGATACATTCAGCTTATCTGCAGTATTGAATGTGATTTAAAATCAAGTCCCCATTTGTGTTTGCTTAATAAAACAGTAAGTATTGGAGAAGGTAGAATCACTAAAATTATTCCACTTTTGCACTGCATTCAAAACCCTGATTTATCAATCAGGTTGCCTTTAAAGAAGATAACTACTGTTGAGTTCCCCTGTCATTAAAATAACATTGAGTTTTCAGGACATATAGGAGTTCTCCTCTTAATATTTTATCTACTCGGATTGCCTCTCTTCACTGAATTTATATCTCTTTTCTGTTCTCTTTTCGCATATTGGCCATCAGCCCTTTCCTTTATTTCTAAAGCTTCCCTCAATCACTTCAATGTTTCAAAAAGCCCAATTATCTGAAAGTTTTTCCAATTTATAGCTCATCCTGACCTCTCTTCTAAGTTAGGGATAATTACTTGCACGGCCTGCTTCACACTCAAATTCAACATCTCACACCCAGCATCTCCTTCCAGCTTAGAATGTTCTTTTGATTTCTCTGTTTCTATTCCTGACTCATTATTCTCCCAGTCATTGAGACCGGAGCCTGAGAATCATTGTGGGTGTCACACTCGTTCCCAACTACCATAGCGTTCTGTGTACTTTAGCAAAATATCTTCAAAATATCTCTAATATCTGTCCCTGAACCTTTCCATTATCAAAATTAACTCTCCATCACCCAGTCAAATTCACCAGTTTCATTGTCTCTTAGACCACACACCCAGTCTGTGCTCCCATGAAACCATTCCAGATGGAGCATTCCATCAACATCTGCCTGCTAATTCCCTTCATCCTGCTAACTGACCCACTGGCTCTTTTTCCAAATTGCACCATACTTCCTGTTTCTGTGCCTTTGTTCAGTGTTCTTTCCCCTGTCTATAATTTTCCTGCCTCTATTTCTATGAAATTCTGCACTTCCTTATACATTAAAAGGTTCAGAATAAATGTATCTTTAACACTATGATGATAACTACAGCAATTCAAGTCATTTTGGTATTTATTAACTGATATTGAGCAAATAATTCAATTCTGTGAGATTCAGATACTCCTCTAGAAATGAGGGACAGAGAGTAATATCTCTTTGCCTCTGTCATATCTGTCATAGAATATGCTGACCAAAAATTTTAAAGAGATGAGAAGCAAGCATAAAGCCTAGCATACACGATGGAAAGTGTTATTGTCATCATCTATTTTAATGCTACATATTCAGAGTATGCTTATGTGGCATCTTTTTGGGATTCCATTTATGTTCATCACTATTATGGTTTATGCTGTTGACTTTCTCTTTGGAAATTAGTTCACCCACTTAAAAACAGGCCAACTGGGGAGGGGTGGGGGGAGGTGGTCACTGTTTTTTTTTTTTTTTTTTCTTAATACAGACGCAAATTCAAATGAACATAAAATTAGAAACTTTGACATATTGTTAGGAAATGAAAAAAAATGAAAGACACTAGTGGTAATGCCATAGCCACATGCATAATCCCCTTTCTAGTAATGTAAATAACTATTTAAATAGTCCATATAAATGCATAATGTGAGGGCCTCCCTGGTGGCACAGGCAGTTGAGCACTGCACTCTGAAGCTGTCCACAGCCTCTGCACTGTGGGTTCCATCCCAGCCAGCCGGCGAGAATCCCGCAAGGCACGGCAGACCTCTCCTGAATTGCCTGCAGCTCTCCTCAGCAATGTATTTTGGTCCTTCTGCCTGTTCTGCTCCCCGCTCTGTCTCTGGTGAATCCTCTCACCCTCCCGAGGATCTGGCCTGTGCCCCGGTTCTTGTATAAATAAATAAATCTTAATAAATTGATAAATAAATAAAAAAATAAATGCATAATTTGAAATAAATATTTAGATAATATTGATTGATAAATTGCTCTTTGATTTATGCTGAAGTCACCTGGTTATCCCTTAAAAGATTGGTTTTGTACTAGAGTATTGCATGGAAAGAGTTAAGACTCAACTATTCCAGGAGTTCTGCTATAATGTGCTAGGCACAATAGGATGCTGTGGGCTTGTTGAAAGCACTGGTCTAAAAGATTGCTTTGCAGCATATCATACTTCATGGAAATTTCTAAAGCCATGGATTTCCTTCTATATTTTGATGCTACAATATGGACCAAAAGGATTTAATCATTATTTCCTTTTTTTCATTTTTTCAAGTCTAAAGAACTCTTCACAGCCTCAGAATTTTCTATCCATTTTCATCCTCCTTTACTTGAGAATGTAAAAACATTAAACAAATACAAATCTGTTTTCCATCCATCAGTGCCACCGATTAAAACACAGAATTTGGGGGATCACCAAGTTCAACTCCTTAATTTTATAGTCTGGATGGAAATCAATAACACGACACATTATCTACTCCCCGAATGTTTCTTAATTATGCAAAATTAAGTAGTGCTCTAGTTTGTCAATTCTGAAGCATGGCATTCCTATCAACCAATGTCGAAGAGGTAGTGACAGATCAATGGAAGTATCATAGCGTTTTGTTAAAATAACAGAGATTACCTATTTCCCCTATTACCTATTTTCATCTGAAAAGGGGAGTAACAATCACACATCTAACTTAGAATTGTTGTGAAGCTTAATGAACTTAAAAACATTAAAATGCTTAAAGTAGAACGTCACACATCAGTACTCTGAAAATGTCAGCTCTTACTATTTTTGCTGTTTTTGTTATTATTTAACATAGGATCCCGTTATTTCAATATTTGTGGTAAACATACACTCATTCTAGAATTTCTGAAGAGAAATATGACACAAAAGTTCAAGAATAGTCCTCTATGTCTGTATTAATATTTGTTTGATTTAATCAGTATGATGATTAACAGGTCTCTTTCAGCTACCATTGTAATCAGAATTTTAAAATGCACATGCAACACAACATACATCCGCACATTTTGAACACAATTTTCTTTTTTTTTTTAGAAAACTAAATCACTTTTTTAAAAATATTTATTTATTTGTTTGTTTGTTTATACAAGCACTGGGTACAGTCAGAAGCGCAGGAGGGTGAGAGAATTCACCAGAGCCAGAGCAGGGAGCAGAGCAGGCAGAAGGACTGAAGTGCACTGCTGAGGGGAGCAGCGGGCGGCAGGAGAGGTCTGCGCGCCATGTGGGACCTTCCTCTGGTGGCCGGGGAGCAGCCGGGGATCGAACCGGCGCTGCAGAGACTGCGGGCAGCTTTGCAACCCAGCGCTCAACCGCTGCGCCACCGGGGAGGCCCTGAACACAATTTTCATTATATAAAGTAATTCTGCATTTAGAGAGGAGTGAAGTGTTAGTTCTAGCTAGTTAACATGGTTACTGTAGCAGAGTTACATACCATTGTTGATCCTGTCCTGGTTCACATGTCCCTCCTACCCTACCTCCAACTATCAACATATCAACATAAAGTAAACCTATAAATCAAGGTCAGGTCCCATCTAGTTTAAAACTAAAAGCAGGACCTAAGCAACCCTCCTTTGAATTGGGAGATCAAAGGAAAAAACTAACAAAGATCCTAATAGCAATTCAGGCAGTCAGATCACCATGTGAAAGAGAGCAACTTCTCTATCTCAAGAAGGATAAGTCCTGTTTGGCCACAGTGATTCTTTTCCAACTATGAAAATAAGCTTGGAATGAATGGGAGGCAATGAAAATACAAAAGAGGTTGGCAAAGACAACCACCATGATAATTAGTTGTGTTTCCAAACGATACAAGGAAACCAAGCATTGGCTCATCATTTTCCATTTTAAAAATATCTCTCACATTAAAGCGCCATCCATGGAATATTCAGCAAATGTTGGAATTCTTCTGTTCCCCAATACTTTCTAAATGGTTAAAACCTGCATTTTCAAAAGAACTTGTGTTCAAAGTATATTATTCCTAAACCTGGGACCTATAAAATATCATAATTGCTCAATACTCAATATCTCTATTGCATACTCTTGGAGATAAGATGTTCCATACACTCATGTTCTATCCCCAAATCTTGGAAAGTCTTCAGGAGAAAATGCAAAGCTGGAGCTCAAGTTGAGGCAGAGTCTCATTTCTGCCAACAGCATCTTGTTTGGCCAGAGCTAAAATGTTTGCCAAGACCACACAGACAGAGACTAGATGGTAAGCTGGGTTTATTACTCTTTTTACAACTGGAAGCCATTCTGAACTCCTGCCGAAAGTTGGAGAAAGTAAAGAGGGGCCAAAACCAGAAATCATCAAGGCCCAGAGGTAATTATTATGGAAAACCAACAAGCATTTACCTAATGATTCCCCAGAGCCACTCCTAGAGGAAGGAATGAAAAGGAAAAGTTTACACCACCCACAATACAAAGATTCAAGTAGTTAATGAACCAAAGAAAAATAATCCGGTTCTGAAATTTGGTAATAACCTGATATTACTCCTTCAAATTTCTGAATATTTGGTTACATTATTATAATGTAGTCCACTATATAATTTAATTTCACCACCCTAAAAACAGCCATAATTCTTTTTGATTAATCAATTTTAATTTTTATTACTATAGATCCCTTGCTTATAAGTCCACAAGGGAATCAATGATATGACACAAATCCAGGATGCATCACAAAAAATGTCCCTAGACTGCTCACTACATAAAATGCATGTGATATTTAAAATCCTTCTAGTCTTAAAGTTCTAAGTAATAGTTATGTTTTTAAATGCCAAGGATTAAAAATAAATATTTGATATTCTGAGCTAGCAATGCCTCAATTTCTAAACTGTAACCAGATCCGAAACATTTATTAACAAATGTTTTGAAATTGTAAGGTAATATTATGCCACAAATACATTGTTTTGCTTCATAATGTCTTAAGTATATAAAATATTAATAGCAACATCCATATTTTCTCCATCTCTAAAACTGAGGCATTAAAAATCCCCTTTTTTTGTGCTCAGTAAAAGAACTGGGTACAGGTCAGAGGTGCAGGGTTATGGGGGTGGTGAGAGGATTCACCAGAGACAGAGTGGGGAGCAGAACAGGCGGATTGACTGAAATACACTGCTGAGGTGGGCAAAAGGAGAGGTCTGCTGCACCAAATGGGTTAACCCCCTGGCCAGGGATCAAATTCAGATCACAGTAGTGATAGCATTGAGACTTAATCCCTGGGCCACCAGGGAGGGCCCCTTTAAATCCTTTCCCTCCATTTTTAACAGTTTATAAGAACATGAATAGTACCTGCTACAGAGAAGCCCTCTACTCCACCTGAACAAATGTGTCTTTGCTCAGAAAGCTTAAGTGGACACTCTATATACAGTCCTGTGTTCCGAGAAATTTTGTAAGGCTTTTTTGGGAGGGAGTGGGGGTGGAACAGTAAATAGCCCATGAACTGGCAGAATGCAATTTACCTTGTATTTGGTGTGCGGAAAATGACTATGGAAACTTTACGACAGTCACCATTATTTCTATTCTGACAGAACTCTCATGCCAGGATCCAGTTTTCCAAGCAGATAAAAGGCATTTCCTTATTTCTGATGAGTTTGTGGAAAGAAAAACTGGCTTCCTAAATTATTTCCTAAAGGCACACTTCATGTTTGTCCTAAGTAATGACTATTTACAAACCCAATCATTACTTCCTTAGTGAATGCAATGTCGTACATGCTAATTGTTTCTAAGTCAAAACTCTATGGTAATTACAATGCTCTCAACTCCTTTTCCAGTTTACATGTGAACTGCACTTGCAAAATCCCGAGCAGCCCGATTATACAGGGAAATCTGATGCCATCTAGTGATCACATAGCAAATTACATGGAGCATTTTCCCACCAGGCATAGCTATTTTAACGAAGATTTGTACTACACATTAAAATTGAAAGAAGGGAAACATAATAGAAATTCTTTGGGCAGGAATTTTACCTAGTTATCTGTTGTGTCTACAGTTCTGCCTAGGCTCTACTAAGAATAGATTTTAACAATTTTAACACTACATTCTCACTCAGCAGCCTCTTTTAACTTCAACCTGCAATTATACTCACATAGTTTAATGAACCATTCCTTTGGCTCATTAAAAATTAAGGATTTTTCCAATGTAATTTCAAGCATTATGTTATAAACTATATTTACTAAAAAGCTGCATCATTTTATTGATTCTAAGTAATACCCTGACTGGATGTTTCTAAATTGTTGAATACAGAGGAAAAATTTAGATGCAATAAATGGCATACTATTTAAAGAGTGAAAAATACCTCAACATTAAACCAAAAGTGTTCCTCATTGTCACTAAAAAATCACCACCTGAATGCATTGTACTTTCATCATTGTGTTTTGAGCTATCAATAGGATAAGACACATTTGCCTGGCCAGGTTAGATTCCGATTCTGCTCTGGTAGATTTTATACAGTTTTTGCCCTCTGGATAGTTCTATAAAACCTGAAATATGTCTAATGAATTTTTTTCACCTCCACCCACGACCTCCCACTGGCCAGCACAGTGCCTGGCATGCCATAGTATTCATATCTCTTCTATTCAGTTTGGAGTTTTTATTTATGTAGGGAAATAAAGATCCCTCTTTTCTATGATTCTCTGTGCTTCTTCTGAGTTGCTCTTTCTAAAACTTGTACCTTGACCTCGTTCATATTTACCCTACTACCTCCTAAACTCTTTTGAGAATCGTGAGTATCCATGTCTAAATGGCCCCCTTCTACGAGTTATCCTTCTAACAAGCAGAGAATTACAGTTTATGCACCATTTGTTGAATAGGAAACACAAGGCTGGCAATTGGGAACATGTGATTCTTAGTATTTTTAATGGATAGTATTCATATTCTATAAGGAAATTTCAAACTTATAACACATAAGACATAGCTTATAGTTTAAAACCAGTATTTTGGACATTATGTAGTGAGGTCACAACGCATAGTATAATACTGTGTGGCTCAGAAAACTGCATTTCATATGCAAATATTACAGAGAAAATTTCCTTAATCAAACTCTTACTGTCCTGTGATTCTTAAGTAAATCATGGCATTTATACCTCAACATCAAGTATATAACATCTATACCTGAACTCCAACTAACTAACTAGGTTTTCACCATAGGGGATAATGGATTTCAGTAAAAATATCCAGATATTCAATTTTTACAAATAAATATTCCAAGTATTATTGAATTGGGATTCAAGTCAATAATGTTTCCACAATCTACAGGCTACTTCTCACGACAGTACCACTCTCAAAGTGTAAAGATTCACACAGGGTGGAAAGAAATGACTTTATTTTTAACCAACACCCACATTGGTATCTATAACTCAACAACTTTATAGTAGGGAAAGGATAAAAAAAATTTAATTCCAAGGTTGATATCTAGAAACTTCTAGACTAGAACACTTAAATGTCATAATAACAATGACTTAAAGGAAGGATTTTTTTCCATACCAACTGAAATATAACTGATTGCCTTGGTATATTAATTACATTTCCATTGTAAAAAGAAAAAAATAGATTCGAGTTTATAATATTTTCTTGCTTTTCACCACATCAAAAGAGGTAAGAAATTATTCTACAAATACTCCAGGTAGGTAATTAGATACAACTGCAGTTATCTTGCCTCCATAAACATTTCCTGATGATTTTGCTAACTATAATCCTGTAATTTAAAACCTCTGGCTCTTACTCCAATAGAAATCCCAGATTATTTGCACTCCAGACAAAGAGCTAAATGTCTAGCTGACAGAAATCTAGCTTCTGTAATAAAGCTCCTGCCGTTATGGTGAGACAAGTGATATATGAGAAAGATAATCCAATGGCAAGGCTGAAAAGCCATTCTGTTTTGTTTTTTTTTTTTTTTTAATAGAGGCATGTTTTATTTATTTATTTATTTATTTGCTTTGTTTATACATGCACTGGGTACAGTCAGAAGTGCAGGAGGGTGAGAGAATTCACCAGAGCCAGAGCAGGGAGCAGAGCAGGCAGAAGGACTGAAGTACACTGCTGAGGGGAGCAGCCGGTGGCAGGAGAGGTCTGCGAGCCATGTGGGACCCTCCTCCAGTGGCTGGGGAACAGCCGGGGATCGAACCGGCGTCGCAGAGGCCGCGGGCAGCTTCGCAACCCAGCGCTCAACCACTGCGCCACTGGGGAGGCCCTGAAAAGCCATTCTGCTATGAATAGGAAGCTCTTCTCCACTATCAAATTGTAGTAACTTAAATACTTATGAAGTCTTTATGTGGGCTAATGGCTTAAAAGCTAGTCTTTATCAAGACTAAGTATAAGAACAACTTTATTTACCTTAATGAATAATCTACTTTTTATGTAATTCACATAAAATTGCTGTAAAAGATATTGTTACTCTGCTTTGTACAAAGATACTAATTAGGAAAAAAGGTTTCTCTGAAATACTTAAATATATTAATACATAAATATCATCTATTTTTCCAATTTATGAAGACTTTGAGGAAGCTTAGGTCTAAATTTAACTCCAAACACAAAATATACTTTTGCATTTGTGTTTCTTACTTAACTTTCCATAGTCCTTTTACACATTTTTTTAAATTAGGATAGCTTAAAATAATTAAAAAAGAGAAATACATGAATAGATATGATTGCTTTTATCTCCTAATCTTTTAAGATGTGAAAATGAGAAGAGAAACAAATAACCAGATATCGAAACTCAAAAAACTCCACATGCATTTGGATTTACTAAGAAAATACTCATGCACTAACATTTGAGTGTTGATTCCCGACTAGCCTAAAGATTGGCTCAAGACAAAGTTCAGCAGATAGTCTCACTAAAGTCATAATTATATACTCCAGGAAAAAAATTCATACCTAACTAGCTCAGCTGAGTATTTTAGTGGTGGTTGGAAATTCTTATTATTGTGAAAATGAAATTATTAGCACCATGTTTCAAAACTAGAAATAGAAAACACTAACCTCCATATTGCTTGATTTAGTCCCAGATGAAAACAAATTTACAAACAGAAACAAATTAAATAAAGCATATTTCAAATGAGTAATACAACTACACTGGTGAGGGGTAAAAATGGGGGGGGGGAGCTAATCAAATGACTTGAATTGGCTTTTGATTTTCTGAACTGATCGTAATGAATGGCTCTAATAGATACATTTCTCAATAACAACACAAATGTTTATTTTTCCAAAATAAGCATTTTTAAATTGTAAACTATAACCTATTAGATGGTTATAAAATCTTGGAATTGACCAACATTTTTCAAAGAGTTCAATGGAAAGTTAGACTATATCATATTTTATGAAAGTGTTTTTGACACTTGTATTACAATTATATGCAATTATGTAAATGTTTTCATGTCCTAGGGTCATGATGCAAAAAACAGTTCATTCTAAAAATAAATAAATAAATAAATAAAAGGCCTAAAATCACTGTACACTTAAACCTAGTGGTGTACCCAATTCCTCCAGGTGTCCCTTTAGTTTTTCAGTGTACAGTACTGATAACAGCTATTATTTACTTAAAATCCCTCAAGTCTCTCTTCTTACCTCTTCCTTATGGAAAATCTTATCTTCTGAGTTAGTAAAAGATAATATATCTTAAAAGTATTCAATAGATATGAATCCACACTACAAATTACAAAATTTTCACCTTTTTGAAAAGCTCTAATTCTATAGCATTTCTCTTGGTAATATAATTTTCTCACTCTAAGTTATTCATCCCAAAGTTGTCTTAGAAATATCAGCAATTTCTAAAATTTAACCCTTGATTTGTGTTACAAAATATAAAAAATAAGCAAACAGCAAGAAAACATTCACAAAAATATTTAAAAACCACAAATCAAGGCTTAGCTTAAATAATGACATTACTTTGTGAGCATGAACTTATATAAGAAATACATTTATTTATTTACATGAATGGCATCTACTTTGAGTTTTCAAGTAATGATACTAGCTTTTTATACTCTTATAATCACATGGCCAACTCAATTGTTTGCTGTCTCTGGACAATTTTTGATTACACTGCTAATTTAACAAATAATGATATAATTTCCCCTCTTCAAGGTGTCTTTTTTAATATACAAATCATGACCATATCTGTGATTTTTATAAAATGGAATAATATATTGCTTCTATAATTAGTCATATGAGACTTAAAGTTTGAATTGTCAAGTGACATTCTGGGGAATTTCTACAACAAGCTTTCCAACATTAGAAGCATGCTCATCATAAAAATCATACTTTTCAATACCTATTTGGAGTATAACTGGATTTTCAAATTATGTTTTATGCACACAAAGGGAAGAGGAGGAATTGATTTTTCATGACAAATTTCACACATGAGATGAAAAGTCTGCTCAACCATCATTACTTTTGGGAACTTCTTCCCACAAAAGCAAATCTCCTACCTTCTTCTGTCTCTTTGTTCACACTTTTCTTTATGAGGTATTTTAATTAACATATTATATAGTGCTGTCTATCAGACTGCTATGAATCTTTCAAAATATTATCACTCATTTTTTTCTGTTTCCCACCTAGCAAACATCCAGCAAAATCACAATTCTCAAAACATATACAAAATAAATGAACAAGCAACAAGTACCATAAAAAAATACAAAAATTATAAAATCCCAAGAAAGAATAGTAATCACCAGTTATCTGGTTATCCAGATTATGAAGGAAGTGATAATTGATTTGGGCATCAAGAATGAGAATCAAAATGATGATGGTACTCTTAACAGAATGAGAAACAGAAAGAACAAAGACCAGGGATTCAAAGTGTGGTAGCCACAAAAATACGCCGCATATCTCCAACTACATGGACCACACTTGACCAAGGGCCCAACCCAGCTCTGTCTCTTAAATCCACAGCACCATTTGAGCTCAAGTCAAGTCACACATGCCATGACCTGCTCCCAGGCAATGAGGAAGCACAGGGAAGATAATTGAGGCAGACTGATTGGAAACAAACACCAGACTACTTTGATGGCCCATTTTGGCTTGAAATATCATGTATGACTTTACCTAATATAACCGTAGATGTTTCCACCCAACTTTTTTCTCTTTTTCACTTAGGATCATACATGTCTGAGAGGTTTTACTCAGCTTTATCTGGCTCTGTCCCTATTTTTTCTTATGCAGGCATTCCTAAAATCTTTGCATTTCAAAACCCATTTTAGCATTACTTCTTGAAAGGCCACAGCTAACACACAGTGAATATATGAAGTGAGCAGTAGAAAGTTGGAAAAGCAAATTGCGCTTTTATCATTTAGGACACTAGTCAATTCAATACTTTGCCTCAAGCCAGGATAAATCTTAATTTCCTAATACAAATAAAACTAGATAGTTTTAAAAGTTCACCAGTGACACAAATTTCATAACTTCCCTTTATAAATTGTTTCATCGCTGAATCATCTTTCCCAGCTGACTTAGGTCTATCCTAAATCCCTTGTAATTTAAAGTCATTTCTTCCAGTTCAGGCTCTGATGGTGACACAAATGCTAAATTAACTATGTAAACTCTCATAACAAGACTTCCTTCTCAATGTTCTACACACATAGTTTTTCAGGGCCACTGCTACCTTATCTATTTGGTACAAAATGATGGCTTATTAATGTTGATATAATCTAATCATGAAATACTGGTTCTTTATGCACTGACAAGCAAGCAGATTCCCCACTTGCAAGCAGAAAATTAAAGATTTGTATGTGTACCTCAGAGAGGTTTTTATGATTTCTACTAGCAAGAAACTCATTTTTTTCTGTTATAAATTCTTTCAAACACTCTGCCTTCTGCTGACAGAAGAAATATTCAATTATTTAGATTAAACATGACATTTCATCCAGTTTAAAATAATGGATCTTTTTTGGCCAAAATTTTGAAACAGAGATGGAATGCATGGGGGAAATGTGAAATGCTGTTATCTTTCCAGATCTCTGTTAGAGTCAACTAAAAACATTTGTCTGATCATGATACGCACATTGTCTGGTCCAGTTCTCCAACTATTATGCAAATCAATATGAAAAACTCCAGCAGGAGACTCACCCATCTGCATAGAGCTTCAAAAATGATGATGTACTTACCTAAAACAGAAAAAGAGATGACATTAGTGACATACACCACAACTTAGACATACAGTGGAAAATACATTCTAGAAGTCATTCAGAACATCTGTTCCCCTCACCACTGCCAGACCCCATTTTACAGTTTTTGTTCACAGCACAACAAGCCAGATGGTGGTGTCTCTCTTACTGTCCAACATTACTCTGAGTACACTTCATGTGTTTCTGCTCATAAATGTTGAAAAATACAGCAGTCACCTTGCCAAGCACAAGGATTTATTAACAATAGTAAGTAATATCTATTGAGTGCTTATGACTGCTAAGTGCAATGCAACAGGCTTTGTGGATGTTTTCTCATTTATATTCAAGAAAAGGGAAGTAAAGCAAATACTATCATTATTCCCCATTGTGTAGATGAAGTGAGTGAGGCCTACAGAAGCTCATTAACTGGTGCAAAATAACATAGTTTAGAAAGTGCGGAGCAGGGATGTTGATAGGTTCTCAGATTCTAGAGCCCACGCTCTGAATCCTATGCTAGATGATCAGAACCCAATGGAAAAGATAGTGCTTTGTTAAGTAACAAATTAAAAAAATAGAATTACAATTTGAAAACTTGGAAAGAAAGAACAATGCTTGATGTACTGTTTTGGCCCAATAATATTTGTTGACTGAATAAAAAATAAGCAAAGTTATTGCTATTTAATAAATGTACTGAATTTATATCCAAACACAAGAAGTCTTTGCCCAACAAAGCACTTAAATGCACAGGCTATTTCTTTCTTCCATCAAATGGCACTGTACCAGCATTTTATTGTGCTGATTGTCTGTGAGTGAGAACTGGTTTTGTTGTTGTTGTTGTTGTTGTTGTTGTTTTGCTCTTAAGTAAAAGAGAAGAGAAGTGAATCTAGACAAATAGCCAGGGAGCTATTGGAAAAGGATGGAGTCACATAATTCTCAAATGATATGTAAATGGGCATGTAAAATCCTTCAATTGTTCAAGAAGCAATTAATGAATACCATTCAATAGTTCAGTTTCCTTAAGGTTTTTGGACAGTCTTCTGCAAACAGTATGATCATCCACAAAAGATTTAATAAAGAAGTAGCTGAGAGAGGAACAGAAACAAGAGGACCAGGTAAATGAAAGAACAAGGTAAACTAGAAAACAAACATAAAAACACCTGGGGCCTCAAATTCATGAAAAACCACTAGTTTGTCTCATGTTTTCAAATTCATAACTTCTTTAAAGATATAATTTTTAAACACCAAGAGCAAAATGCCTTTAGAAAGTCCCTATTTTCTTAAGTCAGTAATACAGTAAAATAGACCAATGAAACATGGGGTGGTCCATGCCAATGTCCAGAGTCTTACCAACTAACTTTTCATTTTAACGTTTCATATGAAAACTGAATACCTATGGATTTAGAGTAAAAGATAAAGCATAGAGGTATCAGGATTATTATGGAATTTCCTTAAAACCAAGTCAAAGGATTGGAGAGAATGTCTACAGTGCTTTGAAGGGGCAGGGTCAAAGAGTAGTGCAAGTATCTATGATTATTTGCTCCTGCAAACCACAGACTTGATTTTATTCTCATTAAATTGGTTTCAGCTCATATTGTTTGTATTTCTCAAAGTTATTCAACTCAACGTATAAAATAACTGTATTGGGAACTAATATATAGAGACATATTTACTGTTTCTAAAAATTGGAAAATCAAGTATGATTTATATATACTCAAAAAGAAGAATGAATTAACATTACAAGCAGCCAATATTCATATCTTACTATAGGCTTGTAGTTTTACACGCATCATACATTTTACCCTCCCGGTAACTGTCAGAGTTAATGAAGGTTGGCAAGGAACCTTTCACATAGGATTATTTTGAACTAAATGCATCTGAAAAAGAGCAGTTACAAAGGGTGTACTCTTGCCCTTTGCCCTTCTTTTCTTTAAGAAAACAGGACAGGGCCTCCCCTGGTGGCGCAGGTGGTTGAGCGCAGCACTGTGAAGCTGTCCGCAGCCTCTGCAGCACCGGTTTGATCCCGGCCGGCCAGCGAGGGTCCCACATGGCACTGCAGGGCTCTCCTGCCTCGCCCACCGCTCCCATCAGCAGTGAATTTCATCAGTCTGCCTGTTCTATTCCCTGCTCTGTCTCTGGTGAATCCTCTCACCCTCCCGCGCATCTGGCCTGTACCCCGGTTCTTATATAACTTCTTAAAAAAATAAAAAAAAAAGAAAGCAGGAGAATAAATTTCCACGTGAAAGATGTCCTCCCTATACCAGGAGAAAAGAAATTTTTGCCACTGGAAGAGTGGCATAAAAGCAGGAGAATTCTATACAAACAGAGCTTATTAAATAATTCTTATCTTCCTTTAGCTTCCCTATATGTTTTACTTTTCCACAACTGTGGAAAAAAATTTATTATGCTCATTTAACAGATGAGAATACTGAGGCTCAGGAGAGAATATTTATCTTCTATGAAACCACAGAGCTTAGTAAGACAGGATTCCAATCCAAGCCTGCTCAGGATTTTCCCATGAAATCAGTCAGGTGTCAGACAACCTGTGATTAGGATCTCTGTGATTCTGATGAGTTGGAATTATATATTCATTGAAAAGCAATAGCCTGGTCAAGGGCTAAACTCAGAGTACTGATTGAGATAGGGCAGCTGATCTGAACTGGAATGACTAGTGATTAAAACATATGAATTGTCACAGGGGTTCTTGCATTTGGTCCCACTTGTCATAACAAACTGTCTTACTCTTATTTAATTATTTTATAGAGTGAACAGATATTGAAGACCAAAATGCACCAGTTCCAGTGCTGTAATTAACCCTTCTCTCAAGGAACTTAGTCTAGTGAAGATTCAGACCCATAAATAAATGGAATATAATATGGCAGGCATTATGCAAATGTCACAAAACATTACCGAGAGGATTTGGTGTCCAGTGGAAGAGTCTACTAATTTTACCTGAAGGCTTCTAAGATGAACTTGCATTTTACACAGATTAAAGTGGAACAGCAGGATGCTAAGACAAGAAGGAAGAAACGCATTCCCTACAGGGATCATGGAAATCCTGCCCTGATTTTCAAACTATGAGTGTTGGCTGAACTGTGTCAGTTCTGTCCATGTGGAAGGGAGAGAAATGGCCCTGTCCTCTCTCAGGCATATTACATGGTAATTACCTTGGTTCTTGACTTTCTATATTGTAAAGAAATTTGAAAAGCTGACTGTGTTGTGATATACTATCCCACATGGGCTCTTTAAAACCACTACCCATGGGCCTCACTGGTGGCACAAGGGGTTAAGCACAGCACTATGAAGCTATCCACAGCCTTTAATGCAAGAGTTCCATTCCCTGCCGGCCAAGGAGATACCTACATGGTGCAGCAGACCTCTCCTGTCTCGCCCACTGCTCCCCTCAGCAGTGCATTTCACTCAGTCTGCCTGTTCTGTTCCCCGCTCTGTCTCTGGTGAATCCTCTCACTCCCTGAACCTCTTGCCCGTACCCCAGTTCTTCTTGCATAAATCAATAAATCTATAAAAAAAAAAAAAAAAACACTACCCACAAGAAGAGTCAGGTAGAAAAACAGAGGTAGCAGGCACACTCAAATTCTGTCAATTACTATATAAACTGTTTCAAAACATTACAACACTAAGTGTAAAAGGAATGCAAGCAAACATATGGCACTTAGAAATATTTTAGACTTACTATTTTGTTGTATTTCCCCCCTGAGGTTCAGAGAAAGAAAGAATATGAAGCAACAGGATTTGCTTCGTTATGGTTTAGAGTTAAACCATAACGACACAAGCAAGTCATGTGACAGAAAAGGCAACATCAAATCAACATTCCACTTACGAAGAATCACCTCAACAAGATTTGATCTGAAAAAAATCACCTTAATTAGCACACACTACCACTAGTTCATCACAGATTTAGATAAGGCTAAAAACCGAATCTCTCTGAAATCTGGAATCTCTAATGTGTCTGAAAGCTGCATCTATGCAGGTAGTTAGTTGCCTAATTTCCCAGAGAGCAGAAGTTTCACTTGGCATCTGGGTCTGAAAGAGGACTTCAAGTGAGCAGATAACTAGCTGGGTATACATTCACTTTGTACCTCTCCATTGTCACATCCTTCACCAGGTCAAGCCATGTCAGAAACTTCTAACATTAGGCAGAATTCCTTAACCTATTCATTTCTACCTTTTGTTAATTGATTAGCTAAAAAAATATATGACTCTCATGAGTCTATAAAGAAATCACAGTTTCATAGAATGGAACAGGAAGTGGGATAAATTATACAACAGAGACGTCTTTTAAGGGTAAGAGGAGGAATAAGATCAGAAATACCTGTTACAGTTTAATACACTAAATGTGTCAAGTTACAGCTATACAGCAGGTAGTTAAAAATACCTCTAAAAAAACTTTAATGCAAAACATTAACTTCTGGCATCACCTTCCAAAATTATATAAAAGAGCATTCATAGCATCAGAACACTGGGTTGCAAGACCATTTTAAAAGCACAACAACAAAATTGATTTTCTTGTGGAAATCTCTGGGAATTAGAAAGGAATGGAGTGGAAAATATGAATATAAGCTTTAGAGCCAGAATTCTTGATTCAAACACTGGCAAACTGGAGTACTCATGAAGTGGTAGCTATATGTGATCATACCAATGTGATGATAAAGATATGACAGTGGGGCCTCCAGATGAGGCAAGGGGTTGAGATGCAACCTATGGGGCTGTCCATAGCCACTGCAGCATGAATTCGATCCCCACCCAAGTTGCTGCCCACGTGGTGCAGCAGACCTCTCCTGACTCACCCGCTGCTCCCCTCAGCAGTGTAATTCAGTCAATCTGCCTGTTCTGTTTCCCGCTCTGTCTCTGGTGAATCCTCTCACCCCCTGTACCTCTGGCCTGTACCCCAGTTCTGGTATGCATAAATACATCTTAAAAAAAATGATATCATGGTGACAACTACATTGACTGCAACAAGAACAAGGAAGATTTGGGAGAATGATTTAGTGGAGTCTTTTCTATGAACTCACCTTTGCCAGTCTCCTGATACTTAAGAATCAATAATACAGAATAGTTATAGTTTACATAGTTTACATCTCTATCCCTTCCAAGTTGAATCAAAACAAAATTATTTTTTTTTTTTTTTCAAAATCTTCCCAATGGTAGATTGGTATCAACTAATTGTCATTATATCCCTTTTGTTTTTGTCATTTCAGGTTATTTTAACCTAATTTCAATGGATTCTCCATTTGGGGAATGAAGATACTACAGAGTTCATATGGAAGAATAAATGCCTAAAAATAGTGAGAAAGAATAAAGTATAAAATTGGATTTAAGACTGTATGGGCTAATACACAAAATACACAAAATACATTCTAATACGAATCCCTTTTGTTTTTGTCATTTCAGGTTATTTTAACCTAATTTCAATGGATTCTCCATTTGGGGAATGAAGATACTACAGAGTTCATATGGAAGAATAAATGCCTAAAAATAGTGAGAAAGAATAAAGTATAAAATTGGATTTAAGACTGTATGGGCTAATACACAAAATACACAAAATACATTCTAATACGAATGCCCAAAAACTAGTTAGATGCAACTGAGTCTACTTCCTGAATCTTAATAGCTTCTGTACAGGTGACCACAGAGTATAGCTCACACAACCTCAGCCAGAATCCCTTGAGTTTGTGTAGAAAGATTTAACCTAGTAATGGGCTGAAATTCTAACAGAGGCTCTGCAAGGGTCCCCGGACACAAGTTTCAATACTCTGTACCAGGAAGTTACATAATCATTACTGAACTGTATACCATTGTCAACTAGAAATACCAAATAAATAAATAAATAAATAAATAAATGGAGAAGAAAACAATCAGAAATGCAGGGCTAAGTGATTGTAATCAAACCGAAAGTAAAATCAATTAACTGTAAACACAATATAACTTTGCAGTAGTTGGCTGAATTGTCGTTTTGTGATATTATATCACTTTACCAACATCCTAATTCCAGACCATCATAACTTGGACATATTTATTTTCTTTCTGTAAATCATATCACTGTGGTTTAAACAAAAAACAACAAAGCATTTATTACCAATCAAAATGGGATAAGCACATGACTTGACACAGATTAAACAGAAACAGTCATCTATTCTTTAGATGCACATTTACTATGTAAAAATATGATAAAGAAAAAATTCAGTAGATATCATAGCTCTATTTATATGACATACAAAATAAATCAACAAAGATGGAGAGTAAATTTATACATAAAGTACATAAATGCATAGATAAATATAAATATTTATATCCATTTGAGAGGTACATTTCCTCACCCTCTTGTTTAACAGAAGTTCAATCCCCTTGCTACCTGCAAAAGGCACTGAACCTTCCCCAAATCCTCACCTTCTTTTTCTGGGTCTTATTTTTTAATTACCAATAACTACTCATTAAATTACCTGACCCCTCCCCACAACTATACTCATACATGCCAATTATATTCACTAAACATTTATGTTTTGGAAACAGCATCCTTCTCCCTGTCTCTAGAATCACTAGCCTAACTCTCACCTATGATATTTGGCCTGAACCACAGGAGTAGCCAGCCACCTTTTACACTTCTAGCCTCCAATCTTGTCCATTTATTCTCTATTCAGCCTCCAATATCAGACCTCGTTACCCCATTTCTTGGAATACTTCATGGTTCCAGCAGAGACTAAAACTACTTAATCTGGCACTAAAATCCCCCTATCTCCAGTCTTAGATCTTATCAATGACCAAGAGATTTTGTGGAGCAATGTCTCTGTTTCTGCTATCTTCTGTCCTTCTGGAATGCTCTTCCTTCTAACCCACCCCACATTTATTCTTTAAGACTCACCTTTCTACCCCAGGTAAAGTCCTTTCCACACCCATTAAATCCCCATGCAATCTGAACTCCTTGGGAGATGGAGTTTATTTGTGCTACTTATTTATGTCAGTGTCTTCAGTATCTAGAACATAGTAGATACATATTAAAGATTTGTTAAGTGAGTGAATGAATGCCTTTCTCTGAAATAATACTGAAAAGCAAATGTGAGCAAAGTAGAGGAAATGTCATCTCTCAGAATTCAGGGGTGGGAGTGAGGGACAGGTCCTGGAATACATCCCTTGGGAGCTTCACAATGAAGGCAGGAAAGCTAAGATTATAAGGACACCAAGGCCAGGATATTAGACCAGTATGACAACAGGAGACTGTACAGTACATGGTAAATGTGATTCTTCCTCACCCTTCAAGGTTAAATTTAGTAAAATCATCAAATTTACATATACTATGCAGTCTTATATTTCTTGTAGAAAAACAAACTTTGTATCCAAGTTTGAAGCACAACTGAAGAAAGATCACATACAGATGGGCACAGAGGTCTGAAGGCAGAATGAAGCATGAAGATGCATAGTGGCCATGACACAGGAGTCAAAAAACAAGTTAATCCAGCCACCTAGGAACAGGAGAAACCTAGTCAATGGAAATATAACAGAACAAATAATGAAGCAGAAAGCCAGATGAAGACACAGTCACACACCATCAGCAATCGTATATGGAAAAGGTTTTGGTTTGTTATGCATTTATTAATTATATTCTGCCTTTAAAAAAAAAGTTTGAAGATGCTGAGGAAGAAAAAGAAAACAATGTATTTGCTCAAAATGCATCCCACAGGGACTATATGTGACAAGTGAGCCTCTTAGTAGCCAATATATAGAGAAAAATACAATCTTTGACAATGTTGAGTATGACTCAGGAAACATGGAGCTATTCTTGACCCTGAAGCATCTTGCAGAAATGTTACTGGGTACTCACTGAGAAAACATTCTGAAACCACAAGCACTAGCTTTACAGAAATGTTTTGTGAATATGTTATGGTATCAAGAGTAAGAAAGTTATTTTGCAAATAAACCTTAGAATAACCACCTAAAAACCTCCTGGTTTGGGCCATAAATGTGCATGAACACATTCTCTGATATAAGCCACAATCACCTATTTCACATTACATTATACATCTCATATTGCACATCTCACTTTAGCCTTGAAACACAACACTCAATAAAAGAAACATGTCCTATTCAAAAGCTTTCTTTATTTATACCCCTGGTTATTTTGAGACAATGACACATGGTTAGTATCACCTTGTCACCTTGTTCTTCAAATAAGCTTCATGAAAATAACAAATGTGCCTTGTAAAGATTTACGAATTAATGACAATTCGAAGAGGTAACATGTAACTTCTCAATAAGAAGGAAGTTTTCAGGCCTCCCCTGGTGGCACAGCCATTGAGCGCTGGGTTGTGATACTGCAGCCTCTGCCGCGCCGGTTTGATCCCTGGCCACTGGCAAGGGTCCCACATGGCACGACAGACCTCTCCTGCTGCACCCGCTGCTCCCCTCAGCAGTGTATTTCGTCGGTCTGCCTATTCTGTTCCCCGCTCTGGCTCTGGTGAATTCTCTCACCCTCCCGTGCTTCTGACTGTACCCAGTGCTTGTATAAATAAATAAATGAATCTTTTAAAAAAAAATTAAAAAAAAAAGAAGGAACTTTTCCTGGGAGTACTGAAGGAGGATCCGGAGGATCTGGTGTGCTTCCTAGGTCTCCAGATGAATCTCAACAAATGAAATGCTTCCACTTTGGTTGCAGGTGTCCAACTGGTTACAATTGATTAGTAACAGGTTGAACAACTGTAACCAAACAGTACAGATTAACTTCAGGTCTACTAGAGGGAGGATATCTAGTAGTGGTTAGCACAGTTCTGTCTGTCCTCTTCAATGTCTGTGTGAATGGCCTGAAGTGAAACAGGAGCCCATGGCTGTTGCTGCCACCAGGCATAACCAGGTTTCAGGGATGACCCCTGTGGGAGCTTCAGAGAAAGAGGAAGGTGGAGAGGGAGAGAGAAAGAGAAGGAGAGAAATAGAGATAGAGAGAGAGATGAGGCTGAGGGCCAGCCCCAAGCTCCATCAGCACAGACCTAGGCTATGTTGTGGCAGCCCCAGGACAGCCTGGCATGCTCGGATAAATGTGGTAGCATTGCCTGCCCATGCTTAGCATAGGTCAGTGTAGGGTAAAGAAAAAGTATCAGGCTTTTCTGCCCTCCCGCATTTAGGATAGATGAGGGAACCCTGTGGTCCTGAATGCATGCCTGATGGCGGGCACCTGAAGTGGGACACCTGGGCTGAGAGACAGTTTATAAGGGCGGCATCACGGGGACGCCAGCAGAAGCCAAGAAAGAAGCAGAGGAGTAGAGAAGCCGAGAGAGAAGCAGAGCCATGAGAAGAGCAGAGAGAATGTGAGAGAAGGCTGGAGAGCCCAGAGTGAGGACTTGCTGGGGGCTGGGAGGCCTGCTAGCCTCCCGGCCCCCCAGCACCCCTGCCTACCCTATGCCTGGTAAATCTAAATAAAAGACCTGCAAAAGCCACTGAGGACTCTGACTCCTCCTTTACCCATCTGCTGGATCAGAAAACCTGCTCTGTGGTCTTCCTGCCCCTACAGTCAGGTCTAGACAAGCAGTCGAGTTTCACTTTTAAATACTACACAGGAATTGCAAATGTACCAATCAAGTTTGAAAGGCAGGTAGCCTGAAGGGACACAAAGCCAAGGTTTTGGTGGGCTTGGGACCCATTCATCAGATGCCTTCAGACAGATTTGTTGGGGAGATTCACCTGAACTCTGACCTCCGCAGACTTTCATGTTGCAGTCTCCACTTCAAACTGCAGCCTGATGGCTGCTCCTGTGCTTAGTGTCTCTAAAAGAGCTGTCTGCAGTTCACCTTTTGCCAGCAGCTCTCCAGGAGCTGTAACACTGGTGCCCCTGGCACTACTGCCTGCTGACCAGTGCTGACCGGCACTGGCTGCCCTGTGTCTGGCCATTTCTAAGAGCTGTCCACCACTTCTGATCCTCCAAAGGGATGGTGGTGTCCATTCCAGAGTCTGGCACTGCCCCAGCAGTGTTGCTGGCTGCTGTGGCATGACCTAAGCATACCACCTGTGTTTACCTCCAGCTGCCATCATGACTGGATCCTGGTCCACTGCTTACTGGTGAGCCACCAGCTCCAGGGACAATGCCAACTAGGATAAGCAGCCTTTGCTTTGGACTACTAGACATTTGGACACAGTTGGAGGTCGGACAGCCAGTTAATTATTTGAGGCCTTAGATACTCTGTTCTCTTAATTGCCCCTTTGTTAATAAACCCCATTGTTGCTACATCCTGAGCCTGAGTTGTATCTTGCAGTTATGAGCATATGGGTGAGGTACACAAATGGTAATCCATCCCCCAAGTCTTTACACTCCTCTAGAAGCAAGATACATTCAATCATGAAAAAGTCATTCAATACTGATTCAGCATCTAGGATTTGCCTGCTATTTATTGTGACAGAGGCGGGGGGAGGTGGGGTACTGAGAAAACTTCAGTTATATGTTCCTGATGCCAAGCTGGGGATTGAAAGACAGTGGGGCAGGGGGTGGAGAGAAAAACCCACAGGAACAGAAACTATATTGCACAATAGGAAATTTAACTCTTGGCCTCTGGCTAGAAAAGCGTGAATTAAAAAAAGCATTTCAAGGAGTGTGAGGTAGATAACTCCCGCAATTTACAAATTTTCCCATTGGAATGAACATTCCATCATTGTCAACACTATACAACACTTACCAGAGATTTTACTTTTATTTAGTCGAATTAACAAAATATTCCTTAGGGGGCAAGTAAACATGTCTTATTTAACTACATAAACAAGAAAACACTAAAGCCCCACTCATTAATGAAAACAGGGGATTCCCATATCCATAAGGTTTAGGCCACACCCTGATATTAATTTGTATACTCTGCAAAACTCATTCTTTCAAGTGGCGAATGTTCATTTATTATAATTAATGCATCATGCTTCATGGAACTCTGGCTGTCTAAAGTACTTATTCTATTTCTCTAATCACCTAATATTTCTGCCACAGACAGACATCCACATCAGGTCACACCCTAGATTATTTTGTTACCTTTTTTCATTTCTACACTGTTGACCAAGAACTCCAAAAGCTGCCAGCCCTGTCCTTGGAACTGCACAACTACTGGTTAGAACATAGGTGAGCTCCTATTCTCACAGAACCCACTATTACATTGAATTGCTTTTCGACAACTCATCAACCCAGGTAGATTAACTGGTGGCCATTTTCTCCTATTCAAGAAGCTAATTTTTTTTTCCATTTTAGTATGGGTCAGCAATGAACATTTAGACAAAGACTGCATGTGTCCACGAGCAAGGCATTCATGGGGTGCCAACCCTGGGTTTAAATTCTATCAGGGGCCTCCCTGGTGGGCTCAGGGGTTAAAGACAGCACTATCAAGCCACTGCCAGTCACTAAAGCACGAGTTCGATCTCCAGCTGGCCAGGGACATAGCCCACATGGCACAGGAGACCTCTCCTGCCTTGTCCGCTGCTCCCCTCAGCAGTGTATTTCAGTATATCTGCCTGTTCTGCTCCCATACTCTGGTGGATCCCCTTCCCCCCCACACATACACCTCTGGCTTACACCCCAGTTCTTTTATGCATAAATAAATAAATCTTGTAAAATAAATAAATAAACTATATATTTCAGGTTTTAAACTAAGTGACAATGTAGATATAAAAGGGTCATGATCTAATTTTTATATGCAATATGGAAAATAATGGAATTGTGGGACCATGATACTTTAAAATATTTTCTTTGAATTTTGTCATTCCGCCAGCATTATTTTAATTTTCTAAAACTCTGTAAAACTTAATTCCCCAACTACAGATATTAATCAAAGCTGTTTAAAACCAGGCTTCCCTTATTTACAAAAGGCAGTTTTTCCAAGACAACTATCAAGAATAAACTCAAAAGGAAATGGAAACTTTTCCATTTCTAGCAATTCGCCAGAGTAAACTGGCTGTATATTGAACACAGCTGTTTCTATGAGAGATTTTTCTTTATTTTGGAATTTAATATTGACTGTGCTCTTGGGGCATGAATATAGTAAATGAAAGATTATCCTGGACCTGATAAGAGAGACCAGAAACAATTGCTCCCACAGGTCCTCCCCTGCCTTAGTAACCAAACTCTTATCTGGGCCTCAGCGTTAAGAGGCTATCATTTCTCATGTCAATTATATACAAACAAAATGTTCTAGGAATTTTCTAGCCACCTTCTTTAAATTGAAGATACAGGCCCAGCTGGGAATCCCTTCTCAAGATAAAGTTGAAAGAAAGAAGGGAAATCTCAAACAGAAACTCAGGAAAGAATCTGTTTCACCCTCCACTTCGCACTTTTCAATCATTGAAAGCTGCTTCTCAGTGAATTAAGTTCTTTAAAAAGAGAAACCATGACAGAGTTTCCCTGGTTATAGTGCAGATATCGTCTGGTACACATAGTTTTCTATTCAATAACAATACTGATAAAATTAGATACTTTAGCAACTTACTTAATAAATTAAGATTCGTTCCTACTAATTTGCCCACAGTCTATCTGAGTTACTAATAGTTGGATTTTATACAATGCTTAACTTTGTGCCAGGAATTATACACAGTATATGGCATTCAGTCTGGCATGTATTCCTCCCAATGGTTTGATAGGCTAACACTTGGTATGACAATCCAGAAATCCTTACTCATCCTTTTGTGGAGTCAACAAGTTAAATTGGTGGAGTATAGCACAAAAGTCAGTGCTCTCAATTTAGATGGTCCACATTTGAAGACTAACTGCAAGAAGTTGGTTAAGTGGTAAAATGAGGATAATCGTATTACCAATCTCATAGTATAAATTTGGAGATTAAATTTGATATATGATTGCCAGATCCATCTTTAGACTAACCCTTGATTTATGGTACTCTTCTAAATAAACATTTGATGTTTTTACACCTGCAAAAAAGTAACACAGACCATGATGTCCCCAGAGACCCATACTTGAAGGCCAGCCGGGTGGGTTGTCAGGTTCAATTTATTTGGTTATGGATAATGTTCTTCACCCAAGCTAATCCCATAACAAAAGTTCATTTCTATGGCTGTTTGATTTTTTAACTACACCTTCTCTGAAAGCCAGAGGAAGGTGTGGCCAAAGAGGATTTCATGGTTATTTGTGCCCTAGGTGTTTTGGGTGCTTTAGAGCAGGAAGTGATGAGGCCAGTGATAATCCGTTCAGCCACCAGCTTAAGGTTAACTGATATCACACAGGCAAAACTGAGAATTCAAAAAATTAAAGACAAGGTATAAGAAAGAATGTGATAGTTTGAGAAAAAAGAAACTAACATCCAAAAATGAATATGGAATTTGAGAGAAGAAAAGGACTAGGAGAACCAAGAGCTTGCTACTCTGTGGAGAAGTTTCCACATAGCAAGAAACACACCAAGGAGTGAAAAGAAATGGAAATTACAGCTGAAATTGCTCTTCAGCCACAAACTTAGTCCCCGACAGCCCTCAATGAAACACCTGGGAGCAGCTGAGCAGAAATTTCAGTCCAGCCCTCAAGCCCCAGGCTCTCCATCTCAGTGTAAATACAGTAACTTCCTCTCAGACAGCTCCTGTGGGGGAGGAGGGTGACCTAGGGAGCGGGAGTGTTGGAGGAAGCTTCCAAAAGAGTATTGCTCAGTGGTATGCAGAAAATAGCATGGTTAGCCTGAATCCCAACAATCATTTTTTTCAAAAAATGAAAGAAGTAATAACCATTAGCATAATGAGAATACAAATCCCAAGCCTCAATTACTTTCAACAGAGCTCTGCAGGAGACCACCTAAGGGAAATGTGAGGAAAAGGAAGGCTCCAATCAACTGCAGCAGGTTAAGGAGTCCCTTCTGTGGGCACAGCACAGCATCAGCATCCAGCACATTGGGGATTATTAGAGAAAGAGACTATGTGTTTTATTTCCTTGGAAGCTTCTGATTCTGGATGGCACAGGGTAAATACGTGCATGTGAACATGTCACAAGTATATAAACAATTGCACAACTAAGCAGAGCTATGCTGGCTTAGTACGAAGAGAAATGGGAAGAATTCAAGTCAGGAACTTGAGACAGGGATGAGGCAACAATACTTTTTTATGAAAGAGTCAGCTGAGTTTTATTTTAGAGCTGAGGGAAACTGGTTACCCTGAAAAGTACAAGTTGGGTTTAGGAAAACCTTCATTTAAAAATTGACAGAAGGATCAATAAAGGCTTTTGATGCCTCCATTTCTAAAGAGAACTAATTCTCTATCCAAATTGAAATGTGAGGCATTTCTCAAAGACATGGCAAAAAAAATTCTAGAATCTGTACATTACTAATTCAGCAGACTCTATTGCACCCTAATTTCTCAAAGTCTCATTAGTAAAATAATTATACTTATTCTCATCAGGGGAAAAGAAAATTCTAATCTAAAGTAACAAAAGATAATATTTTACTGAATATAAATATTCAAAGTAAATAAATAAGACCCACTGCAAAAATATATTTCATAAAAATCAAGACTGTTGTTGTTAATCCTATAAATGCCATATCCTGATTAATCTTTATGGGGGAAAGTATCCCATGTGTTTAGTTTTATTGCTGCTTTTGAGATGAAATAAAATTTCTCATGAATAATTCTTTTCTATCTTGATATTTATAAGTCATGTGCTCTACCTTCAATTATTCTGTAAACCACTGGGTTAACTGATAGCTACCAAACATGGGGCACAGACAGTACCGGACAGATGGCAAGAATTTTACGTGGTTTTATAATTATAAAATACCCTAATTATAGCAAGAGCCCCATAAGATACCTTCCTTCTATATAACACACATTTTACAGACAGGAGACTAAGATGTAGAAAGCTGAAATGGTTTGCCCTTGCTCAGAACTAATAAAGGGCAGGGACTCCAAACCAGAGGCATTATCAGTTTGATCCATCATCTCTCAGAGTTTTCTAGCATCTTCTCTAATAGGAATTAGATGAATTACAGGAAATTACAAACAAAAAGTGCTATAGTTCCAATCTGCTTTCCTCTGCAGTAAGTATGAAAGGTCTATCACACAGATTATTTTCTATGGGTGTCTTAATTTCTGTGTGTCTTAAGGTAATTTATTTTAACAACCTTTGAAATGTTTTCCACATTATGACAGATCAGATTCTCAGGAAATTTTTCTTGATAAGAAATCTTCAGTTTGTCCCAGGAATTCTTACCATTGCCTTAGAATCACCCCTTTAAATCATTTCCCCCAAAAGCATTTCTCCTTAACTAAGATGTCCATTCATTTATTGAGCCAGGCTGTAAGTACTCATCTATTGCATAACTTTTCAATTCTTTCATCATACTTTCCTTTGCCCTTTCCACACCCTTCAAATTGTCTGCATATTTTTTTCCCACTAGGATTGAACTGCTGTGGTGTAGGTTCTGTCTAAAAGCTGGTTGAGATTAGCAACCTATATATACCTTTCTTGTTTTTAAACTAATGTAAATTTTTGGTATATCATTGGTATATCATCACCGTCAATGCTGAATTATTCCTGGAATTTTTTGTTGATAGCATATTACTGTAACGCTAGCTTTTGTATATTATGGGTACATTACTTCTTACTGGTATTTCAACAAAAAGGAATAGTTGATGGTAATGCTTATAAAGCTTAACTGATGTTGAATTTTTATTCCTTAACATTTCTTATAATTTTTTTGTGTGAGGAAGGGGAAACAGCCAGATGACATTTATGACAATCTGTAAATTTTAATTATCCACACACTCATATTTAACTACAATTTCCTTTGTCAATTGTGTTATAAAATTAAGTACAACTCCTTCGGGTATTTTTTAAATTTTCCCCAATGACTTTGGATTTGGCTTCTAATACTTGAAACTGCTTCAGTATTCAGATGGTATAGAACCTAGTTGTTTCCCCTAGTTTTTAGGGTATAAACTGCTATCAGATGGCTATAATAGCAACATATTAAGTCATCCTGAGGGAGGCCATAAATGAAGAGCAATAATTCCTCATATCTCCAGCTCCATCTATGTCCACCACATTTAGTATCTTCCCATAGTTTCATATTTTTTTTTTGTTTTTATGATCTAAATGAACTCATTTTCATCCTTCTGCCTCTTTGTGTCAATATCCACATATCAAAAAAATTCATCAATACAGCATACAAATAAATGTTTATGTCTATGCATATATATGTTGCTTTAAGAAAATTCAGTTTTTCTTTCTAATGTTCTTCATCAAAACCCTACTATTATTGTCAAGGACTTATAACAAAATTATTAGTCTGCTGAATTCATTCTGTTCAAGAAGTACTAATAAGAACTTAAAAACTGAGCCTCCCCGATGGCGCAGCAGGTTGAACACAGAGTTGTGAAGCTGTCCATAGCACGGGTTCGATTCCCGGCCAGCCAGGGAGCAACCCACATGGCGGTCTTGCCCACTGCTCCCCTCAGCAGTGTACTTTGGTCAGTCTGCCCGTTCTGGTCCCCTCTCTATCTCTGGTGAATCCTCTCACCCTCCCACACCTCTGGCCTGTACCCCAGGTATCGTATAAATTAGAAAAAAAAAATACTTAAAAACTGATATGCATTCTCTCCAGTGAATTTTGAACTACTTTAAAAAGTATAACACTATGATACATTTGCTAACAGTTGTTAATAGAATAAGCTTAACTCTCAAAGAACTGTACATAAAATTAATTTTACAATTGCTGAAACTAAAATACTGAGGGTCTAAACAAGGGTCTAAGATTTATGCCCTAAATATAGTAAAATTAGTAGTTAAGATTTCTACTTTAAGAGACATGGTATTCACAATCTATTTTTGAAATTGTAATTATCCATAAAGAAGGATGATAATTTTTAAAGTTTTTGAGTAAAAACTCCAGTATTGATAATTTATTATATATTGGGACATATTTCATAGTTAAATTTGCTTATCATCTATGAATTTATACTGCAAATGATTTGACATGAATTTTATTCTGCATTTAGTACTGCTACAATAGCATATGTTTCAGCGGCATACAACAAAGTTACAATAATATTGTTCAAATTAAATGCAAGAAATCAGAAATAAATGATTAATAAACATTTTAGAAGGTATGTAAAATTGCTAGTAGTAAGGAAAAAAAAGAATCATGGCAAATATCTCATCTAACAAAATAGGCAAAAAAATTTTAAATCTGATAAAATCATGATGTGTCAGTGTGATAAACAGGTAACTTTCACACACCTATCACCCTTGGGTAAACTTACAGCCAGTTGGACTGTAACTGGGAATTGTACAATGAAATTGGTAATCCTATTACCTCTAAGACCCTGCAATTCCACTTCTGGTTGTGAACCTCAAAGAAATGCTCCAAATGTGCCTAAGCAAACATGATACTGGAATTCAATGTTGTATTCATTCATTTATTTGTTTCACAAATATTCATTTAGTGCACAGTTCTGTTTGTCTGGGTCCAAGACAGACAATTTTCCTTGCCTTCAGAGGTATTTTCCTTGCCTTCAGAGGTATTTTCCAGGATACTGTTTTTGATATCAAATGTTTGAAATGATCTAAATAACCATGAATGAGGCAACAGAGGAATAAAGTAGTATATAGTCATAGAATGGAGACAAAAATATTGTTGAGTGAAAAAACTGTGTGGCAGAATGCTACTTATATGTTATATAAACGGTGCAAAATGAACACCATATAAATTGTGATATAATAAATTGTGTGTGTGTAAAAATGTGAAATTGAATAGAAATACACATTAATTTTATAATAATGGTTAACTACATATGAGAAATGGTATCGAAATGCTACTAAAGAGGATTTCAATTTTATCTGCAATGTTTAAATAGAAAATAAATATGACATAGTAAGAACTTTTATTCTAGCTAATCTGCATGTATGTTTATATTAACCTTTGATTTTTCTGGTAATTTTAATGTTTTTAAAACTGTCTATTGTATCCATAAAGTAATTTTTTTAAAGATTTATTTATTCATACATACAAGAACCGGGGTAACAGGGAGGGTGAGCGGATTCACCAGAGACAGAGCAGGGAAAGGAACAGGCAGACTGACTGAAATACACTGCTGAGAGGAGCAGCAGGAGAGACAGGAGAGGTCTGCTGCACCATGTGGGTATCTCACCCAGCCAGCTGGGACAGAACCTGTGCTGCAGAGGCTGAGGACAGCTTCACAGCAATGCATTCAACCACCTACACCACCAGGGAGGCCCTAATTTTTTATAATTGTATGAAACCACATTTTATAAATGTCTGTAGAAGAGGGGCCTCCCCGGTGGCGCAGCGGTTGAGCGCTGGGTTGCAAAGCTGCACGCAGCCTCTGAATCACCAGTTCGATCCCCGGCCACTGGGTGAGAGTCCCACATGGCGCACAGACCTCTCCTACCGTGCCCACTGCTCCCCTCAGCAGCATACTTCAGTCCTTCTCCCTGTTCTGCTCCCCGCTCTGGCTCTGGTGAATCCTCTCACCCTCCCGCGCTTCTGACTGTACCCAGTGCTTGTATAAAATAAATAAATCTTAAAAAAAAAAGTCTGTAGAAGAAATGTGTAAAAACATTGGTTCAACCAATAACAAGATCTAATTAGTTCATTACAGACTAAGAGCTTACAGTATGAAAAAATTAATGAACCAAGACAAAATGAATTTATAACACCCAAGTAATTATTACACAATCAACTAGATAGAAATTAGTAAGACCTATTAGTATTTCCTTTTTTTTTTTTTTTAAGGAAGCTACATGAGGAAGGAGTTATGAAAAGGACTCAGTGAAAAAAAGGCTCATGTCAGTGTTTGTCAGACATCCCTGCTTCACCTAACACTTAACATCCCTTAAAGTCATGGAAATAGAATAGCAGATTAAAGATTCAAGCTTAGTCCTGCCTGTGAATTTACTGAATTAACTTAAACAGATGACCTGTTTATCAAGTAACTCCTATACAAGGTCCATCTGTATCATAGGTATTAGACTGTGTGACTTTGGGCTGTGTGACCTTGAGAAAAGCACTTAACCTTTCTGTGCCTCAAATTACTCATTAGAATGTGAATATTAATAGTATCTATCTGAAAGGGTTTATTTTTTATTTGCTATATCAAGCACTGATATCCATATATTGGCACAAAATTTGTGTCATCTATTAAATAAGGAAGCAAGTTGAACCAAGAATCTTTCCATGGTGTTTAGATTGGTGTACATTCCCTTTACCTTACCTATCTATTAATAACTCTGATCTAGTATGCTAGATCAGAAACCTATTACAAAACATTCTGCCATGTAAAATTCATCAGAGTTGACTTACATCCAAATGTTTATATATTCTTAAAGTAGCTCTGAAGAGCAATTATTTAAAATATAAATATCTTAATTTCTTCAAAAAGTCATTAAAATCTACAAAAAATTATTTCCTTTAGCAATCTAAATCTCCATTCTTTGTGCAAATCACAATAACCTAATAATAACAAACGTTCATTTATTGGACAATCTAAATCAAAACTGTTGATAACTGCCTACCAAACACATATCAAAAACTGCATGAAATCACAACCTATTCTGCACTTGGCCTGCTCCTGCATCAGTTTTCTTAAAATCTATCAAGCATACTGACATTAGGCATTGATAAAAAATTTGGCACAGAACAACAGTGTGAGGAGAGCTATCTTTCTTAGAGATAAAGTCCTTTCATCTTTGTTCTCAAGCTCACAGTCAAGCACAGATCATGTGTGGGTAACTGATAAAGAATGAAGGGAAATGCCCCCACTCACTTTCCTTCTCTCCCAGCTGAATCACATTAATGGATTGTAGTAGATTCCTTACTTTAGTCCTCCCTGCATCCATCCTTCATTTGCCTCATAACCTTGAGTGCACCCCAATCTGTACCTGAAAGAAGGCCCCACATCCTCATGGAGGGTACAAATCACAATAGTAACTCAGGGAGTAGCACAACTCAAGAGATGCTTTTGTTTTCCCTGCCTTGGGGACAGTGAAGAGCTGAGTCCCTGGAGGATTCACATAAATTAACATTTCATATTATGACTCACTGTCACCCCATCATTTTTTATAAATACCATTTGTTAATACAGAATATGAAAATTGAGTATCACATGGAAGATAAAGATGCATCCATGATCTAAAGTGACACCTATGGGTCTCCCTGGTGGTGCAGGTGGTTGAGCACCACACTGTGAAGCTGTCCGCAGCATGTGTAGCGCAGGTTCGAACCCCGCCATTCAGTGAGAATCCCACATGGAGAGGCAGACCTCTCCTGTCCCGCCCACTGCTCCCCTCAGCAGTGTATTTCATCAGTCTGCCTGTTCTGTTCCCCACTCTGTCTCTGGTGAATCCTCTCACCCTCCCATGCATCTGGCCTGTACCCTGGTTCTTGTATAAATAAACATCTTTAAAAAAATAATAAAGTGACACCTAAAATTTCTGCAATGATAAAAACGAATGTGACACTTTCAGAAAAATTGTGTTTCAATACAAAAATCACGTGTGCAAAAGAAAACTATGAAAAACGATCATCATATATATTCAACATAACATCCAAGGTTACATTACATTGAGGCTAGCTTTTCAGTCTTGTGTTGACCTCGATATGGTATTCATGTTATTAAAAGGTGTCTGATAGTCTCAATGGGTAGGAGCATTCTAGTCTGTTTCCATTCTGGCAGAACTCATAATCCCCTTGACAAATGTAACAACAATGACAACAATAGTAGTAATACTAGCCAATGTTACAACACTCTAAAACAGCACATTCTTCTAAGCACTTAATATTGTTGGAATTATTCAATCCTCCAACAACTCTAGTTTCACCATCAGCACTTTGCAGTGAAGAAATTGAGACAAATTCCACCTATGTTTCAAAATCAATGGGTTATAACTTTGGTATGCATAACAACCATCTTACCATGTTCTGAAAAAAGTGAACATTGTCTGACTGTCCCCATTCACTAGGCTGATGAGTGCAGTTGTTTAAGGGTAGACAGCAGAGAGTCTGGTTTCACCAGCTTCACTGTCATGTGTGCTGAGGACGGACTTGGAAAACTCTGCTCTAGGTTGCACTGTTCCCCAGCATCTTCCCATTGACCTTGAATGCCTATCAGGTGACATTTGGATCCCTATTCTTATGTTGGACATTCCATTTCCATTCATTTCAGAGAAGGAATATTTAACTTGATCTCAATAAATCTAATTCTTTATCTCCATTTACACTTTAATCCAAACAAACTACACTGATTGATCTGCACCTTAATTACTATACTGATTTATCTACACCTTAATTACCTCAGTTTAAATCAAAGTCATAGCATTGCCTCTGAGAAACCATGTTTTTCTTTTCACAACAAACCTGCCACACCGGCTGATGAACACCATTTTAAAATACGTAAACCTCCCAAAACGGAAATTCTCCAGAATCTTTGCTTAAATAGTATCTGCTGAAGTAGGCATTATAACTCTCAAAGGCATATCTGAGACATTCATAAATTCTTTCTAAATGCTCAGTCATGTCATCATCCAAATACACTTTAGATAACATTTCTGAGCACAATTTGCTTTCTTCGGAATCCTAATAAGAGGAAGATTGTTTGATTTCTTTGCTTTGTTTCAAATTTTACTAAATATTAAATTCAGAAATTCAGTTTCATTTCAAAAAAGAAATGTACCACTCCTACTGAAAATACACAATCTGTAAGAGATTCTTTGATTTCTAGAGCAGAACTATAAGCTTAGAGTAATACCCACATTGTAAAAACATAGGCTGTTAGAAAGATGTTGAAATTGTTCTTGAATAAAACAAAGCATTTCATTTTCTTATTTCCACAAAGATAAAGATTGACTTTATACACTGAAAGAAGAAATAAATCATTGCTTTCTTTGTCTATGACTGCCTTGTCCTTGGCTTTCAAAACAGATTACAAATGTCTTTCAAATCTACTCATTTTAAAAGCTATAAAAGATGATGCAATAGAGGCATATATATCAGACTTTGGGGATAAAATGTCTTTTAAAAGTGGTTCTGATATGTTTTTGAAAGGAGTCTAAATTGAAACACAGAAAAGGCACCTGCTCTCTGTTCTTGAAACTAAAGTAGTTCACTCATGGAGCATAAAAGCCATCCTGCTTGTTGGGGGCAGGGGGATCTCTGCTGAGTGGGGACATTTCTGGTGGGCTATCCTTTGAATTACGTCATGGACCAAAATGAATCTCTATCCCAAGAATGGGATCTTTATACACAAGCACTGGTAAATACTTGTTTATCAATTAACTCTGGGGGGCAGCAAGGGTGGGGGGCCGGTGGAGACCTGACTTGGAGGGTTTGGTGATTTTCATGGATTAAATACCTCTAGCGTGACTGATTTCAGACTCCCAATGTGACACCACTAAGCTTGGAGCTGTGAATGAAGGTGGCTTATCCCTTCATTATATAGCATGTCCACCGCAAAGATGCACGGACTTCACCTCAAAAGTATAGGGAAGAGCAAAATGTAATAATGAGGAAACAAGTTTTTACTATTAATTAATAATTCATATAATTGAATATGGTTGCACTTAACAACTGACTCTCAAAATCTCTAAAAATAGAACAGTCCTAACGGGCACCAGTCTATCATTGCAAACTTTAATCAAACCTTCCACATACTGATCCATTTTTTACACATAGACACTTATGAAATTATTAATTTATTTAAGTATTTATGTAAAATTTATGTAAGTAAAAAGTGTTACCCCATGAATACAACTTGTTTAATTAGTACATGCCAATAGTTATCCTATATTTTTACATAGGACAACACTAAGCAATTTCAGTGTTAAAGGGGTTAAGATGCAACCTGTGAAACTAACCACAGCCACTGCAACACGAGTTCGATCCCCGGCCGGCCAGGGAGCAATCCACATGGCACAGCAGACCTCTCCTGTCTCGCTGGCTGCTCCCCTCAGCGGTGTACTTTGGTCAATCTGGCTGTCCTGTTCCCCACTCTGTCTCAGGTGAATCCTCTCACCCCCCACATCTCTGGCCTTTACCCCACCTACTGTATGCATAAATAAATAAATCTTTAAGAAAAAAAGAGAGTGTCTTTAGAGAGTATCTAATCCAACCATCCTTAAGAACTGCTGTGAAGACTATTGGGGCTACCCTCCTTACTCATTCTCTTACTTTAAAATTACCACTTCATGCAAGGAGTCACTTTCAATTAAAATCTCTTCTCACTACTACTCAAGGACACCCATAATATTACCCCATAGACCCTATTTCTTTCCCATAGCTACTTTCAGACAGAATTCAGCATATCAAATCAGTGACTTCTCATTATTTTCTGTAAATGCCATGCTTATTCTCCCTTCAAAAGCAGTTTCCCTCAGTCCTGCCACATATTCATTTGCAGTTTTCAACTTGAGGTTTCTTCAAAGGAGAACAGTATTCTATTCACATGCTTATTTCAACTACAGAATCAGAATACCTGATCAAGAGAGTCTAGAAATCTGCTTATTTATTTATTTTTTAAAGATTTATTTATTTAGACATACAAGAACCGGGGTACAGGACAGATGTATGGGAGGGTGAGAGGATTTACCAGAGACAGAGTGGGGAACAGAACAGGCAGACTGACTGAAATTCACTGCTAAGGGGAGTAGCGGGAGAGACAGGAGAGGTCTGCTGCGTCATATGGGTATCTCCACGGCCGGATGGGATCAAATCCGCACTGCAGAGGCTGCGGACAGCTTCACAGTGCTGCGCTCAACCACCTGCACCACCAGGGAGGCCCGAAATCTGCTTATTTAAAAAAGGAACTCAAGTCTTTGTCTATAAAGTTAAGATCAACCAATTTGTCATATTTTAAGGTAAGACTAAGAGAATGCTAAATGCAAGATCTGGTACTTTAATAATATAAAACTGTAAATGATTATAACTCCATGCATTATAACTCAACTTTGCTATAATTCTAAAATTGCTTATAAAAGAACATTAAAAAGGGAGAAACAGAATGACAAACATTGCTGAGTAAAGGGAAAGAGTTAAGGGTTAATCCAAATGATTAGAAAAGCTGTTCCATTTTGCTTCTTTTCAAGGTTCAAAAACAAGAGTGGTTGAAAATGAACTATACAGAAACTAAGTAAGAGCCTAAGATTTTAATTCTCTAAGACAGAAATTCCATTGTCTGATAAAAATCACCTGGGCCCCATACAAATGTAGATGCCTAAGTACTGCGCTCTTGTCTTAAAGACTGATCTAGTAGGATTGGAAAGAAATGGCAGCAGTTTCAATCTAAGAAAAACTGTTATAAGAACAATGGGCACAGGGCCTCCCCTAGTGGCACAGCGGTTGAGCACTGGGCTGCAAGGCTGCCTGCAGCTTCTGCAGCGCCGGTTCGTTCGCGGTTTGTTCCCCAGCTGCTGGCGAGGGGTCCCACAAAAACAAAACAAAACAAACAAACAAACAAAAAAAAGAAAAACAACGAGCACAGAAAGGTCTTATGTCTTATATGGGGCAGCATTATTCAGATTTAAATCATGCAGATTTAAATTTTAATTTAAAGTTTCTAAATCTTCTAGTTCAGTTCAAGTTTACCACTCAGTGAATCTTATCTGATTATTACAGTGTGCCCTCTGCATTCTTTATATGCCACTGAAAATACAGTTTGAATTATTCAAGCATTTATTTTCCATGTTACTCTTTTTCTTCTATTACTAGTAGTAGGAGTAGAAATAGAGCAGCTTGTTGTATTTCTCATGATACCTAATGCAGGGAGAAGGACAAAATTATACAACAAATATCTATGGATGCATTGCTTCTATGGATTCTCAATACCTATTCCTGGGTGGCCTCCCTGGTGGCACAAGGGGTTAAGCACAGCACTATGAAGCTGTCCACAGCCACTGCAGCACGAGTTCAATCCCCAGCCAGGGAGCAACCCACATGGCGCAGCAGACCTCTCCTGACTTGCCCTTGCCCGTTGCTCCCCTAAGCAGTGTATTTCAGTAGATACACCTGCTCATTAATGCATTCAACACTCTTATGAGATACATTATTTTCTTCATTGTAGATGAGAAAACAGAGGTCTTGTAATTTTTCAGGTAACATAGGCTTCAGATTCTATGACCTTTATTACTAAGCTATACTACATCCCCCACTAAAAAAGATAATTTAAACACCGAATATGCAAAAAAATGAAATATATTCAGAGCAGTCATTTTTTAAATAATGAGTCAGACTCTTCCATGAAAGATACCATAATAAACTATAAAGCAGTATGAAACATTGTAAAAATCCCCAGGCTGAAATTGGTATCTGACAGCTCTGCATCACTAACTCTATGGGCCTTCACATTCCCCACACAAGTCACGGGTGGACATGTGCATCCATGGGTGCAGCCGCAAAACAGACAACAATGCATCACAGCCTCGCAATCTGTGACAAGTCATGCCTTTGACAGTTTAGTGAGGGGGTGTGCTTCTTGAATATTCCTAAATGTGTCACAATCTTTGTTCCTCAAAGACGTACTTTCTTTTGAATAACAAAACTATAGACACACTATTCAGATAATAAAATAGGTTTGAATACTCCCAAGCCCTATACTTACTCTTCATTTAATCTGTTTATTCTATTGCTTAAAACTGTAATGCTAGTAAGAAAAATTACATGACTCTAGAACAATGCCAGAAAATGGCCTTCATTTTTCTTTTTTTGACATAAAATGATTTTGATCATATTAATCAATGGGGAATGCTTAAGTCACTAATTCCAGTACTACTTTAATTATATTCATTCTGAGAGAATAATAACCAAAACTTTAAAAATTTAGGTTGAAAAAAAGATCAAAGCACATTGCAATTAAAAATCTAATCTTGGGACCTCCCTGGTGGCACAGGGGTTGAAGTCTCAGCACTATCAAGCTATCACTAGCCACTGAGGCATGGATTCCATCCCAGGCCATATGGTGCAGCAGACCTCTCCTGTCTCGCCCTCTGCTCCCCTCAGCAGTGCATTTCAGCAGACTCTGGTGAATCCTCTCACCCTCCCCCACTGCTCCTCTGTCTTATACTCCAGTTCTTCTATGCATAAATAAATAAAAATAAACTCTTAAAAAATCTAATCTCTTTGAATTTGACTTAAAATATTCTAGAATCTTTAAAAATATTCATTGTTACAAAATGTTCTTTTTCCAATAGGTTTTCCCATCTCCTTTTGTTTTCTTAATTCTATCACAATACTTGTTTCTATGATAGCTTGTTTTTCTGAAACCATATTTACTGACTTTCTCTAAATTACTTTAATAATTGTACCCTTGCATTTTTACGTGCATCTCTAAAGATTTTTTTTCGGGGGGGTGAAGGGTACTGAAGGTAATAGCTACTATCTGATAGAAACCTAGGGAGGATATAATAATCTATCTCTGGATATGGGCCTCCCTGGTGGCGCAGCGGTTGAGCGTTGGGTTGCGAAGCTGCCCGCGGCCTCTGCGGCGCCGGTTCGATCCCCGGCTGCTCCCCGGCCACCAGAGGAGGGTCCCACATGGCGCGCAGACCTCTCCTGCCGCCTGCTGCTCCCCTCAGCAGTGTACTTCTGTCCTTCTGCCTGCTCTGCTCCCCGCTCTGGCTCTGGTGAATTCTCTCACCCTCCCGCGCTTCTGACTGTACCCAGTGCATGTATAAACAAAACAAACAAATAAATAAATAAATAAAACATGCCTCTATTTAAAAAAAAATAATCTATCTCAGGATATATTAAAAATATCTTATTGCCATGACCAACAGGTATATGAAAAAAAATGTTCAGCATCACTTACAATCAGGGAAATGCAAATCAAAAACCACAATGACATACCACTTTACACCAGTGAGAATGGCATGTATTTAAAAAACTGGCAACAACAAATGTTGGTGAGGATGTGGATAAAAGGAACTTTCATTCACTGCTGGTAGGAATGCGAACTGGTCAACCCACTATAGAAAGCTATATGGAGGTTCCTCAAACTACTAAAAATGGATCTAAAGTATGACCCACCAATTCCATTCCCAGGAATCTACCCAAAGGACACAAAAACATTAATTCAAAAGGATACCTGCACCCCTATGTTTATTGAAGCACTACTTACAATAGGTAAGATATGGAAACAATCCAAATGCCCAAAAATTGATGACTGCATCAGGAAGATGTAGTATATATATATACTACACACAATGGAATACTATTCAGCAATCAAAAAAAGATAAACTCATGCCATTTGTAGCAACATGGATGGAATTGGAAGGGATTAAACTCAGTGGAATAAGCCACAAGAATAAAGAAAAATATTGGATGGTTTCACTTATAAGAGGAATGTAGGAGAACCAAATATGGGATCAAGAGAAGAAATAATAATAATAATAAAATAAACAAAATTAGCAGGCAACTATAAATCAGAGCCATTCTGCAAGGGAGGGGGAGAGAAAAGGATCAAAACAGGGTAGGGAAGAACACAAGAGACTATGGTGATGGTACATGGGTGAATTGGTGATGGGAATTTTACGGGGAATATACCTGAGAGGAGAAAGCAAATACTGTACAAAAATGAACAATCATGTAATATACATATATATATATAAATATTTTTAATTAAAAAAATCTTATTGCCATTGATTATTCCTTACACAATCACTACTCAATATATAGGGATCATAGGAAAGATATATAATAATTTTACAAACTGAATATTTAAGCTCCTCATTGCTCAAGATATTACTAGGCCTTTCATTTCACTCTAATTTAGCTCATATACTCCTATGTACTCAAAACTCTTGCTTTAGAAAGTACACAGTAATACTTCAACACACACACACACACACACACACACACACACACACACACTGAGTGCACTTAATGCTCCTGGAAGTATAAGGAATGGGAACACTGTTTTTTTTCCTTTATTCAAAATTGCTGCACTGTTACATAGTCAAAGTCTAGACTCCTTTAGAAACTAACAATCTTTAATAATATGCCTTCAAAGCTGATCAAGATATGACCCAGCAACGTGACAAATATGAAAGGCACAGAGGTGACATCAAAGCCAAAGCAATTTTCCATCACATAGATCAAGGTCAAAATGAGTTGGAGAGCAGAAAAAGAACAGGTGTATATACCTTTAATAGTCTTGAGAGAGAAGATGCCTAAAACACAAGCATACAAATGATTCCGAGTGCAGGCAAATGCCAGAATTTAAACTGTGAAGCAATAACATTATATAGACTTAAATCTCCTGGATCCTGGGCCTCCCTGGTGGGAAGAGGTTAAAGTCTTGTTGCTAGCTAACTATCACCAGCCAGTGTGGCATGAGTTAGATCCCCTGGCAAGGGAGTTGACCCACATGGCACAGCAGACCTCTCCTGTCTCCCTGCTGCTCCCCTCAGCAGTGTATTTCAGTACATCTGCCTGTTCTGTTCCCCACTCTCTCTCTAGTGAATCCTCTCACCCTCTGCACCTCTGGCCTACACCCCAGTTCTTCTATGCATAAATAAATAAATCTTAAAAAAAAATCTCCTGAATCCTCTGGTTTTCCCATGGCCGGCTGTGTGAATGTGGGCAATTTAATTAAATAGCAAAATATGTTTGCTTACAAGAAAAAGAGGGCATATACCTCATAGGGTATGAAGACTAAATGAGATATGGCATAGAAAGCATTTAATACAGAGCTGAGCACAAAATAAATATTTGATAAATATTCAGTATTGCTATATTCCTAGGGGATTGTTTTCATTGATTTGAATGAATATAGCTATGAAACTCCCAGTAAAAGGAAAATAGAAGTTGTGATGTTTAAGAATTACCATTTACATAAATAGGTGTCAGGAAAAATTGGTAAGGATACATTGTCCTTTCCAGGAATGCCATGACTCTATTTGAGTAGTACACTTTCTATTTGAATCACAGAGGACATCCTATAACCACAATTTCCAAAAGGGTTTTCATAGTGGAAATTATTTGAACACTTCCCTAAAGGGATGCATTTTGAGACCCACTTAGGAAACTGTTCGAAATATTGCAAGCATTTGGCATGATAGTTGTGTTTGGAAAAGTACTTTCCGGAGAGGAGAGGTCACTGGTTAGCTTTTCTCCCTAAAGTTGGTTACATTAAATAACCTTATACAGAGAAGAGAGAGAAAAGCTTCAGCTCAGGGAGCATTCCTTGGCATTCCCATTGTTTTCCCTTTTTCTTCTTTCCTTCTCGTTAATTAGCAGAAAATCATGGGCTTAAAGGGGATCTAATCTGGCTAAGCTTTTCAAATTCCTTTTATTACTTACTTGGCAAAAGGAAAGATCAAGGGAAGAGAAGAAAAGAAGATAACTTTTTGAGCTATCGAAGATCTATCTGAAGACAATTCTTGAGTAGAATGTTGGCTGAGGTTCAGTTTATTAACTATTAGAAACAGAAACCTGCAGGTGGCGGACAGGAGGTTACCATCTCTTCTATATGTAGATTTCTATATCTGGAAGAACCAAAACATCACTGGCTACTTTAGGGATCAGTTAGACATGAAAATCCAATCTAAAAATTTTAAAATTCCAGGGTCGTTTTGTCAAGAATATTTCAAATTTTTCTGAAAGAGAGAAGAAAGATGATTTAAACAAGACTGGAAACAGAAGGGTTGCTGGTGAGAAAGTAAATGCTTTGTGGTACATATACACCATGGAATATTACTCAGCATTCAAAAAAGATAAACACATACAATTTGTAGCAACATGGATGGAGCTGGAAGGGATCATGCTCAGCGAAATAAGCCAGAAAGAAAAAGAAAATACCGGATGGTCTCACTCATAGCAGGAATCTAGAAAACTTAAATAAGGGACCAGGAAAAAGAATAACTATAAGAAAGAAAATATCAAAATCAACAAACAACTATGAACCAGAGACACTCTATGGGGGCTGGGGGACGGTGAAAGGAGGGACTGGGGTCAAATAAGGGGGTTGTAATTGTATGGGGAATATAAAAATAAAATTTAAATTTAAAAAAAAAATCAATCAGGAAAAAAAAAGAAAGTAAATGCTTTGGTTATTTGCATTTCGTTATACATAATTTAAAGTGCAAATTATGAAGTCATGATGCCAGTAAATGCTGTCCTGGCTGTACAGATGCCTTCTACTTCTTTCTCTTGCAGGGATGGGAATGTGTTAATAGGAGGTAACAGAGTGAAGTGCCAGACACATCACAGCACTTTTCAAGTTGAGGAGAGTTTTGTCTGCATGCCAAAGATTGCTGGAAATTACTGCACAAACAAGACCATATCCTGGAACTTCAGTTCACTTAAGGCCTTGTTTTTTGCTGAAGTGTGACAACAATAAAAATATATATTGAAATTATAATAAAAAAACTTCTTGTGCAGTACAATTTAAAAGTCAGAATTAAAAAGATTCTGCCTCTTCATAATTTGCCATTTTGGGCAAGTTAATTAACATTTTTTTTGAGGCTACTTTCTTCATCCATAAAATAATAGCTGTCATGAAATATCTTAATGGTACTTGGAGAATCTGACCATTTCTGACATCACTCCAAGATTCTCTCCCTGCTGTCCCTCCTTTCTCACCTTTGCATACATTGTTCCTGGAATTTCCTTTCTTTTTGGTTTAACTGGAAGGATAAATACCCACTTACATATCACCTCCATAGGTAGAGCAGCTCAGTCTGTACCTGCTTGGTTTGCCCCTATATGCTGATGCAGATCACAAGCAGTCTTAAAAGGTTGCATTCCCCATCCTGCTTAATTGGTTCCCCTGAGTCTGGTTCACTCCTACTATAAAACTGATTCATACTGTGGAGCATCTTATTCACCTAGGCACCATGCTAACTCTATCTACAGTTAAGATGCTCAGCAATTAGTTGTCGAATATTTTAAAAGATGAGCAATAAGGTTTGAAATGTTAAAAAAGCAAGCAAAATCATTATCATTAGAAGACTTTCTGGAGGAGTTACATCCATGGCCCCCAAAAAGGAGACATATCATTTGGGAGTAAGGGGTGAAGTTCTTCCAGTCAACTTACAAACACGATGATTGTGATCTGTGCAATACAGTGCATGTTAATCAATTTATAGCCCTGGTTCTCTGCAAATACAGTAAATTAATTCTAAATATTAATAAAACATAAATTAGTATTTAAAAACTGTTTCATTTAAATCATTAAGGCTACCTTGGATTTTTTGAACTTAGGAAACAATTAGAAATACGAAGGACTTTTTTAATAGTTTCAGTAAACATCAAAGTGAGTTGTTTTTTCACATATATAACAGATCAAACCTGAAAACACTGCTGAATTTAGAAACACAAAGATTTTGATTGGAATCCACTTACAACTCATTATGTGGCTCTGGCCAAGTTAGCAAATTTCTCTGTATCAATTTCCCCAAAAATAGGTGATAAAAACCATCCTAAAAGCTTAAAAGAAGTACATGAAAGAATACATTAGACAGCATCTAGCATGGTACCAGTCATTTATTTTTTCCAGCCCCATATCCTCTCTAATACCAACATTTTCTCTAAAATTCACGTTTTCTATTAATCTGAAGGAAACCTGACTCCCCATGTTTACTGCAGTACAATTTACAATAGCAAAGCTATGGAAACAACCTAAATGGCCAAAAAAGATGAGAGGATCAAGAAGAGAAGGTATAGATACATAATGGAATTACTTAGCAATCAAAAGACAAACTCATGCCATTTGTGGGAAAGTGAATAGTGCTAGAAAGGATTATGCTAATTAAAGTAAGTCAGAAGGAAAAAGAAATATCAGATGGTGTCACTTAAATGTGGACTATAAAGAAACTAAACAAAGGATCAGATAAAGACAAGCTTAATAACTAACGCTTGAAGCTAACTATAGGACAGAAGCATCCAGAGGCTGAAGTGTGGGGGAGATGTGAGAACAAAGATGGAAGGAAGCACAATGGACTATGGTGGTGGACTATGGGTGATTTGGAGTGAATGCACTAGAGTGTCAATACCTAAAGAGGGAGTTCCTAGACTTTCAAAATATTGTACCAAAGCAACATAAGCCAAGGCACCCTCAATAAGAAATAATAAATTAAAATTAATGGTTTCTCAGTAACCATTTTATAAGTCAAATGCTGTCAAATATTAAATGCTTCTTAAGTAAACAATATTGATATTTTTCAAGCTTTGATTTTTCACATGAGTTTCAGACATTAGGTGACATATGAACACATCATGTAAAATATTTTTACCCACTTTTTGTAAAAAATCATAATTTACAACTATGTTTTCATAAGTGCATAAGCTACCCATGCAACAACAAAGCATTATTTTAGTTATAAATTCTATACTGATGGAACTTTAGCAAAAACAGCAAAATTTGCATGAGAAACAATATAACATTTCAACTATATGAAGATGAAATTCTTTTTACACACAAGCACACATACATGCTACAGGTATCGAGTAAGATATATTGATATTCTGAATATAGGAAATCATTCCTGTCAGCATATAAGTTTAGATCATTAATCAATAAACACAATAGTTTTACTGAGTATCACTATATACCAAGAAATAAGTAATAACTGGGAAATAAAAATGAACAAGACACATTCTTTGTAGAACCTGTTGCCCAATAGCAGTAAAAAGGATAAAACATAAAGCAAGTAATACAGTGTGGCAAATGTCTTACTAGAGGGTTAATGTGGACTACAGAGAGGTTAAATGTGGACTATATAATAAATATAATATAAATGTGGTAATAAATGCCTTAATTAGATAATAACTGATAGAACATTAAAAGTAATTCCAATACTCTATAACTGTCTTTTTCTAAAACTGTCTAAACTGACTATCTTTAGGCTGATTAAAAAATGGTCCCTGATATTCTTACTGAAGGGAGACGAAATTAGGGGACATCAAAAAATAAATATAAACAAACAAATAAATAAATAAATAAATAAATCAAGGGGCATCTAAGGCAGAAGAGTTTTCAATCTTAAGGTGAAATATTTCAACAATGTTAGAAATAAAAAATGAAATAAAATCTTTACCCCTATCAATTTAATTGGATGTAAACAGTTGGCTCAGCATATGCTGAATCTTAAAAATCAGAAATAAACTTCCAACAATATGCTCCAAGGAATAAAATGTGTGGGATTGTTTATTGACTTATATTAAAAGGAAGTTTGCAGTTGATGTTTGAATATATTCTGGAATAATAATAATAACAAAAACTATGAGACTATTACCATGACTTTTTCTTCAGGAACAGTCATTCCTGGATTTATGCAAGTTTAATAAACTGTTTCATATTAATGGTTCCAACAACACAAACAAAAGGGGAAAGAACTCAAGATGGGATCCTTAGAATAACTAGGTTAATTCTAAGAAGGTAGAAAACAAGTTTTAAAATCTAACATCTTAGGGACTCCCTGGTGGTGCAAGGGGTTAAGATACAACACTATGAAGCAATCCGCAGCTACTGCAGCATGAGTTCGATCCCTAGCGAGGGAGCTGAATGAACCACATGGCGCAGCAGACCTCTCCTGTCTCACCTGCTGCTCCCCTCAGAAGTGCATTTCAGTCAATCCACCTGTTCTATTCCCCACTCTGTCTCTGGTAAATCCTCTCACCCCCTGCACCTCTAGCCTGTACCCCAGTTCTTGTATGCATAAATAAACAAATATTTAAAAAAAAAAAAGATCTAACAGCCTATTTAAGGTGCTGGCTCTGATGGCAATTATTTAGTATTGAAACTGTTTGTGAACCTCCTGAGGCTCATTTCCTCATAAGTAACATGGAACTAAATATATCTATGCAGAAACTCTTGAGAATTTAACACAATAATGCATAGCATGTGTCTGACCTATAGTAAGTCAATATTTGGTAGCTACAAAAAATAACAGTAATAATAATACATTGGAAACAAGAGAAGCTGGCAACAATTTAAAAGACTAACATTAGCTCCAGTGAAGTAGAGTCTTTGCATTATTTTCTTCCTTTTACGTTCTCCTCACATATATAGGCTAATTATAATGGAATTTATACTATGTCTTAAGTCATTATATACTGATAACAGGTTTCATAGGATTTATTTCTCTTATCTCACAGTCAATAATTCCAGTACTCTCATTTGCTTCATGAGAAATTAAGGACACACAGACACATTAAGTACTTTGACCAAAGTTAGAGATTAGAAGTGATAAAATGAAAACTTGCCTTAGCTCTATCTTGACTCTGAAGATTATGCTAATATGAACATAATATAAAAGCATAACATAACTAATATGTTCTTAAACTCTTAAACTGCCTCTAAAAATGTAGTATGAAAGGAATTTGGTTTGATCTATAAGTTATTGAAGAGGACAATGTATCCAAGACGGTGATAGAGGATGCTTCTTGCTTTGCTTTAAAAAGAACAAGTAAACATTAACCAGAAAGAGACACATCTGAGAAAATCCTACAGTTCAGGTAAGACTGAAGTATCTTGTGCACCTCAAAGACCAACAAGATTCCACTAGAGGGAACCGTGAGGAGATTCCTGTCATTGGATAGAGGAAGTTGGAAAAAAACTATGTGGAAATGGTGGTCTGGGGGTAGATGACACAGACAGCAGAATTGCCGGCCCCATCGGGAACTCTGAGGAGGGGAGAACAGATGTGGTGTGAAGTCCCCATCAAGAATCCTCCACACAGGATTGGAACCTTGAAAGAAAGACAACAGAGAGAGTGCTCTAGACCACTCTCTCCCCCATCCCTTGAAACTTATAATGACCTCATGAAGTTCACTGACAACAGACTGCTGAGTCTCAGATCAGGGAACCCACAGAGAAGGACTATCAACAGACTTACAAATAGCCCCCCGACCCCACATTCATTATATTTGGGACAGTGCCTGGGCCCCCATATGGTCCTCCCCCACCCTGCTGACACAGCAACTGCTAATACCACTCTAAGTTCTTATGGAAGCCAACAGTAAGCAATAATAAAGAAATACAATAAAATATAGCCACAGCACCATCTGCTGGAAAGGAGAAAGATAAATAGTTCAAACTGCCCAAGCGAATTAAAAAAATAATAATAATAAAAATAAAGGCCAGGCAAATTTAAAGTAGTAAATATCTATATAAATAGAAAAGACCAAAGAGATGGAAAGATATTTTATGCTCATGGACTTGAAGAATTAACATCATTAGAATGGTAATTTACCTAGAGCACTATTCGGATTTAAGGTAACCCCTATCAAAATCCCAGTGACATTCCTCATAGAAATAGAATAAAAAGGGCCTCCCCGGTGGCGCAGCGGTTGAGCGCTGGGTTTCGAAGCTGCCCGCAGCCTCTGCAGCGCCGGTTCGATCCCCAGCTGCTCCCCGGCCACCGGAGGAGGGTCCCACATGGCGCGCAGACCTCTCCTGCAGTCCGCTGCTCCCCTCAGCAGTGTACTTCGGTCCCTCTGCCTGCTCTGCTCCCGGCTCTGGCTCTGGTGAATTCTCTCACCCTCCCACGCTTCTGACTGTACCCAGTCTTGTATAAATAAATAAAAAAAAATCTTAAAAAAATAGAATAAAAAATTATGAAATTTATTTGGAAGTATAGAAAACACAAATAGCAAGAATACTCCTGTGAAAAAGAACAAAAATGGAGATATCAGGCTCTCCGACTTCAAACAATACTACAGAGCAAAAGCAAAACATCAAGGCACTGAGTAAAGAACAGATGCAAACATCAATGGGATAGAATTAAGAGACCAAAAATAAAACCATACCTATGTAGACAACTAATATACAACAAAGGAGCCAAGAACATACAATAGTTCAAGGAAAGTCTCTTCAATAAATGATGCTGGAAAACTGTACAGTCAGATACAAAAGAATGAAATTAGATCACAATCTGATACCATGCACAAAATTAATTCAAAATATATTTATTAAAAAGTTGTATGTAAGACCTGAAACTATAAAATACATAGATGAAAACATAGATGGTATGCTCTTTGACACAGATTAGAGATGTGTTTGGAAAATTCACTACAATGGCAAGGGAAGCAAAAATAAGTAAATGGAACTGTATCAAACCAAAAAGCTTCTGCAAAAAGAAATGTGCATCAAAATGAAGACACCCTGCTGAATGGGAAAAGACATTTTCACATCATACATATGACGAAGAGTTAAATAAATTAAGGATGCATAGAACTCAAGGATAAATAACCTTAATTAGTTGTTCTCATTATGTCCTGTTTGGAAAATGTCCACAATGCCCTTAAGAAAATGTTCTCAAAGAGAAAAAAGGTTACAAGTCTGAAAAGGGGAAATAAGAGTTGAGTTCCGCTTTTATGCAAATTTTGAGGTATTTTTTTAAAATGGAATAAGACATGGTATAGCCACATGGTATTGGAATATTATCCAGCCATAAGGAAAGTACAAAACTTTGTCGTTTACGGAAAAATGGTAGGTTTAAGGGTATTGTGAGTAGTAAAGTAGCAGTTCAGAATGACAAAGACATTTACATAGTGCATGATTACACAAAGAAAAATATTTATAAAAACTAGTGGACACTGATAAAGTGAAGCTTCTAAGGTTAAGAGGGGTGGGGGAAGGAGGAAGAACTAAAAAAAAAAGCACAAAGCACCCTGCAGATATTCAACATGACTGACAGAAGTCATTACTTCTTGCAACATTATTTTTTAGTAAAGTAATATCAGCACTAAGACTGGAGAATTTTTTGTATGTCTCCTCTATTGTTACATAAGAATAATCTATCTCATTCTAATATGGTCTGGTTTTGGACTAAAACTTCAACTTTGGAGAAAATAGTTTTATAAATAAAATCACTTGCCAGGTCTATTTAGCATGTACTGTACTTGAAATCCTGAGAGGTTTTATGGTACTTTGAAACAATCCAGGGGTTTAATGAAAAGTAGTTTGTCAGAAGATCAGATTCTGATTTTTAACTACTTTGTCACCATAAAAGAAATCATACAGCTTACTGCTCATCACGATCCTTTTCTCCTTGACCACAAGGCTGGATTTCATTTTCCATCTTCCTTTGCGGTTAGGTATGGTCATGTGATGGATTTCTGTACACACACCTTGGTGTTCTTTCTCCTTCTGGGCTATCGGGAATAGTGAGAACTCAGGTTTAAACTGGGAGCTATGTATTAAAGATGGCAAAGCTTTTATCAGCATAGTCCTTGAAGGATTAAGTAGTGGAAGACAAGATCTGATTTCCTCTGTGTCTAGCCATTAGAAATTTTTATTCCAAAGTTAGCTTCTAAGTCATATACACTGGTAATACATTTTGTAATTTCAAAATAAAATTGGTAAATTATTGCTGTTTTGTGTGGTAGATTGGCATTCTCTGTCCTCTTTACCCTTTTATACACCTGCATTCTCATCCTTTATAGAGAGGTGGAATATACCTCAGCAGAAAAAAAACAGTGTAATTGTTATAATGATATAATCTACTAGATTTAACGAAAGAGATTTTGTCTTATATTGAATTCCATTCTTAAGAAAACTAGAGTTGTACATTGGGCTAAGGATAGAAGATAAAAAGGAGTTTCTGAATGAAATGAAAAGCTTCCTAGTAGAATAACAAATGGAAGCTTTGCAAAACTTTTCTGGATTCCAGACTACTCATAGCCTGCTATAATAAAATGGAATTTATCTCCGGTAGTGGACAAAAACTACCCACCTCTTCAGATATAATGGAGAATAAAAGTTGAGTTCTCAAAGAAGGGAAAAAAGAAGAGGTTCCTTGCAAGCAGAAGCAGATGCAAAGTTAAAGGCATGAAATTTTACTTCTTAAGATGAGCAATATAAAACTTTTGATATTACATTTTCTACAAATTAAAGTAAAATATCAACTTTAACTTCTCTTGGCATTGGGGGCATTGCCAGGAGATCAATTCCTTTTGCTGCATGTGACCAAGACAAAGGTCGGGAACCTTCATAATGCAGTTTTTTGTACAAGTTCCTAACAGAAGTCTGACTGTGAACCCTTACCTGACTACGACCAGAGATCCTTCATCTTCCTACTCCTGTTTCCTCGGGGAGCAATGACATGTAAAAGGCACTCCATCAGCTATGGAACAAGAACACTCCAAGTATTTCAGCACTTAGAAGGAATTTTGCACTAGCACAATATTTCCCAGTCTAAATGATATTTCAGGCCTTCCCTGGTGGTGCAAGGGTTAAGTCTCAGTACTATGAAGCTAGCCATAGCCACTGAAGCACAAGTCCGATCCCAGGCCAGGTTGCCAACCAGCATGGCACAGCAGACCTCTGCTGTCTTGCCCACTGCTCCCCTCAGCAGTGTATTTCAGTAGATCCGCCTGTTCTGCTCCCCACTCTGTCTCTGGTGAATACGCTCACCCCCAGCACCACTGGCCTAGACCTCAGTTCTTGTATGCATAAATAAAATAAATAAAAAACATGATGTTTCAGACCAAGAGGGTAATGTTTTCTCAATCAGTAAAGAGAATACTGGCATCAAAGGGAGAGATGCCAAAACCTCTATCATTGAGAAAGGAAGCAGAGGAAAAAGCAACTCAAATATGTGCAATGGTGGGTAGAACCTGATCTGAGGAAACCCCAGTGAAAGAGAGGTAACATTTTGCCAAAATGGCTGTGCAAAACCCATTTCTGCCTCTGAATCAGGAAAATTTTAAACATTAGAATACAATTATTTCTTTTTATACATTTAGCTATTGGTTGAAATACACATTAATTTTTAAGCTCTGAAAATGAAGTTACTGATTACAAACTTATATTTTTAGATTCTACTTGCACATACATAGAATAGTGGAGAGTTGAAACATTTATCATTAAAACTACTCCCAACTTGGAGATTCATTTATCAAACTATTTCAGACCAAGGGGGATTGGAGACTGCAATTAATCAATTACTTCATTTCCCCTTTCATTTTTGATCAGCTATAAATAGCAACCAAACCTTCCATTTGTATTTTCTACCACCTTCAGAGCTTGATTTCCACACTGCTTGATAAAGCAAGATCACTTTGAATAAAAGATCAGAGAGGCTCCAGTGCAATTATTTAGAAATGTGTCCCACAACCTTTATATGGAAATATTTGCCCATGAAACAAAGGAGATCTTGGTAGTACAGAAAGTGAAAAACTTATTAAACTGAATTTAAAATTTTTGGCATTAGAATCCTACCATAACTATGTACAGATAATATTGTCTGATTTTCTGTTTGAAAACACTCCTTCTGTTTTCATTCTCACCAATCTTGGACACCATAAAGAAAATCTATTTTTCCTAATAAGTTGGATATTCAGGTGTATTGCTTTTCATAGCACATCAACTAAGTGTTTTTCCAATCCTATCAAACTTAGCTCTTTCCACTGAACTACAAGTCTGGCTGATTTTAATAATTGCATATCCAATGCCCATTCTCCTATTCATTCACATTCATACAAGTCTAATGTTCACCCCAAAGCATGTCCAATTAAACCAGAGACACACTACAGGGTAGTGGGGGAAGCGGGAAGGAAGGACTAGAGTCAAAATAAAGGGGGGTGCAATTGTATGGGGAATATAACCAACATGAAAATGCATACATTGTGCAAAGATGAAAAAAGATGTAAGAATTATATAAAATATTTTAATAAAAAAGAAAAAACACAAGTCCCCCAGCCTCTCTTAAAGCTAGAGGCAAGTATGTGCATTATCACTGTCAAGGAGATGTAAACTGCAGTTGCTTCAGAAGTCCTTGCTCCCTCATATGAGGCCACCTCTTCCTACTTCCCTTCTATTTTCCTCCTTTGCCCTATTTGGAATGAAGATACAATGCTGGGTGTGCAGTAGTCATACTACATGTGATTGTGAGATGGCAAGCATGGGATAGCAGCAAGGAAGAAAAAATAGAAAGAAAGTATGTCTCTGAAGCTGTCATAGAAAATCTCTGTGCTGACTCTAGACTGCAAACTCCAGATATCCTTTCGCAGATGGAAAATCCTTACATAATTAAACTATTACATTTCCGTTATAGCTGACTGTATTCCTAATGGATACAAAAGACTTTCTAATGTTTTCACAATAAAAAACTTTTCAGTATACCTGTTATACATATAAAACATGAGCATTCAAATTCTAAAGGACTGGATGACAGGTTATAATAATTCAAGCAACTGCCTTCCTCCTAATGTTATTACATTAGGACACTTTAATTCAGCTTTTATTGCAGTTAATGTTTCCTTCAGTCATTTCTTTGCCTACAAGATATTTTTTAAAGTAAATATACAAAATTACCTATGTTAGAAATTGCAAAAGCAGAAATATTTGTAAGTCATCTAATTCAATTTTTGCTTCCTTTCCTAAACTATTAATTCTTTTGATATAAAATACATTAGAATTGAATGAGTTCCTAATGTATTTTATGCACACTGTCTGTCAGGTCCTTGTATACAAAAGGTATTATCTACCCTGATTGTATCAAGTAAATCCCATTCCTGGCCAATGCAAATGCTAACAGATAAATAAAACTGCTGACAATTTTCAAAATTTGTCCAGAAAATTAACTGCTAAGCAAAATCAATACAGATCCTGATAGATAGGACAATGTCATTAATTTGATACTTGTCATTAATTTCAAAATAATTATATATTACTAAATTGTAGCTATGTATTCATTATATTTACCTGGTAATTCACTATACAGTATGAATTTTAAAAAGCCATCCTCTTCTGACTGTGTGATTTTATATAAAGCTTAAAAGTTAACCCACCAACTATCCCATCCTCGGAAATTCCCAACCTCAGAAATCTACTAATATCCTTGATAAAAGCCTTATTTTCATGTTATTTATTTTTTAAAAGATTCATTTTTTAAGAACTGGGGTGTAGGCCAGAGGTGCAGGGTGGTTGAGAAGATTCACCAGACAGAATGGGGCACAGAACAGGGGGATCAACTGAAACAAACTGCTGAGGGGAGCAGCGAGGTCTGCTGTGCCACTTCAGTCAGCTCCCTGGTTGGGTATGGAACTCATCCCTCAGTGGCTCGCAATAGCTTGATAGCACTGAGACTTTAACCCCTGTGCCACCAGGGAGGCCCTTTTATGATTTTATTGATTATTAAATTGCTCAGTGTATTTTAAATGTCATAGAGAAAAAAAGGGAACAAAGAGGCAGTATTTTCCCCCACCAAAAGGGTTTTGTTTTCTTCAGGGAGTTTTCTGCATTAATTAAACAATTTAATTCACAAATTAACCAAATTCCTCTGTGAAGATCTGATAGAAGAAGGAATGCAAAACTCCCTGATCTTTTGAATTTTAATCTTCTGATTAGTTTTTTCCATACTCCCTCATTAAAGGCTGGGAATGATCAATATCAACTTTCAGATTTAGTTAAAGCAGCTAATAACAAAATCCTGCTTTTGACTAAGATGGTAAAGTGAGAATTGGTGGTAATTAAGTAATCAAATTGCTTTAAAGACACTTCAATTCTAATATCTATCATATGGATACAAACTAGGAACCTACTGATGTCAACTAAAGATTACATCAGGCAGAATTGTTCATTATGTAAATATGACCTTTAAAGTCATATCACAGCTATATTGTGAATAATATACCCATGAATAATTGAGGATTGACAGCATTTAATATTTATTAAGTACCTTTTAGACAGATTTAATTCAAGTAAATCAATTCCATAGGCCAAGTGATGGTATCTATTTAATGATTTAGTCAGCCTATAAATATGATGAGTAATGTTTTGTATAAGAGAGTGAGTTAGAAATTGCGCAATGGAGATTTCAGGATGAATGAGACAATGTCCATGTTATCCAGAGGTAAGTTCCTTAGGGCAGAAACAATGGTATTTCACAGAAAGGAAAGTTCAACCCCGTATTAGATGATAAGTAACTAGCATTTGAGGTAGTATTTGGGTAAGGCCTTAAGAGATGGATTTTGATATGTGGTGGTACTGAAAGGAGGGCATGCAAGGCAATGGGAGGGCAAAATCAAAGGATAATGAAAGTTCAGAAAGTAATATTGCTGAGCTGAAATAAATGTAAAAATGAGAGAAACTCTTGCACAAGTAGGCTAAAACTAGAATTTTAAAGAATTCATTCAAGAGTTTAGTTCCTTTTAAGAAACACTGAATCTTATCAGTTAAAAGGGAAGAATAAATTAGTGAGGTATAATATAATCAGTTTCAATATCTTTCTACCTCAATAAGGATATACAAGAGTTTTGTTCTGTAACAAAAAAGGGAAACCTGGAAAATTTTAGGATTCGCTATATCCCTGCTTCTCTCTTTATGATAACACAGATTAGAATTACATGAATTTATCTGCTATGTTGAAGCAAAACTGAAATCTTATTTCAATATTGATAATCTGCTAAATGTATGATTATAGTGTGTGATTAACAAAGACCAAAAAATTGAAATATCTGTTTACTTACCCCTTGCCACCAATTGTGTCTTCATGAATATAAATGACACCATTATAACCATCCTCCCCTTTCTCTTTCTTCCCTCTTCATAGTCTTTAATTTCCCATTCACTAACCTTTATGGTAAAGTATTAAGTATATAAATGCAGAAAATACCAATTTTATCAGTTTTTAAAAGCTGAAATCATTTTTATTGATGTTATTATTGACAACCACTTCTTGACTTTTTATAGAAAAAGGAAATAAATTTTGAGGGGTTAAATCTGCATTAATCTAAGTAGGGAAATTTAGTGGATTTTCATAACCAAAGTTGAGGGCATTATAAACTTTTTCCTAGTGAAACAGATTATCTGAACCTCTGCTCCATTTTATGGTCTGATGGGAAAAAAGAATTCTCCCAGAGGCAAAGGAATATATATAAATATACATAATTTCCTCACAGATAGTGCTTTTTAACATCACTTTTAATTTCTTAAGCTAAGTTTAAGTCACAGTTAATGGTTTAAGAAAATAACAGGATAAAATAAAATATATTCTATTCATAACTGACTGCATGGAATATATTCTGTACTACATATATGATGTTGGACTTTTTAAATATGTAGAAAATCACATTCAAGTTTTATATTATGTAACATTTATCTCCTCATATCTATTTGTTTTAAGCATTTGCAATAGAATTAAAATCCTTCAAGTTAACAGTATTACAAATACTGCATTCCCCAGACAGGCTCAAAAAGGAAAGGAAGATGTTTCGATTTTGTCTGCTATGGTCTCCTTGTAACTGTGGAATATAAAAACATACAAAATGAATAAATACCTTAAAAACAAAGTGAAGTTCATTTGCATAAGCAGACATTTCTGGATAGAGAAAAAAGAACACTCCAGAAGGAATAAAAAAATACTGAGGTGATCCCAAATATTCATTTATTGTCATTCCCTTGAAATGCACCATACACTCAACTCTCAAGTCCCAGCTAAAAACACAGGGAGAAAAATATGGAGAGAATATGAGGAAGAAATGAAGAAAATTCTTTGAAACTGACCCATAGATTAAAATGAGGCAGTTCAATCACCTTCAAAAGTTGTGGAGTTAGTTCTAGGACACAGTGTCTGTGATCACAACAGAAAAAATATAACTGTAAAACATTTTTGTGACATTGTTCTATTAATTCCATCTTTCCAAAAGTAGGAGTCAAGAGAGAAGTGTTTGATTCTACATAATATGTTCCGTGTAATTACATTTTTAGCTGTCTCTGTAGATCCATACATGCACATTTATACACATTCATTTGTATTCATTATGAAAATATCAAAACTGAGAAATGAGTTAAACATTGGTTCAACAGCAAGATATTTTACAAATAAAAATATTCATAAATATACTTTTATATATTCATATACCTGAATGTCTAAAAAAAAATTGGTATCATGTTTATTTTTTATTTGGCTACTTGAAATTTCATAGCTGCCTACCAATATATTTTACCATACAGTGAAAGTTTACTATTTCGAATTTAACTTTATAAATTTTATAAAAATGTATCATTAACTTCTCAGATTTATAAAGTAGTATTTTACAATACTGTTATCTAATAGAGTGCTAAGGAATTATGTATGCAAGCTTTCATTATTCATTCTGCAGATATTAATAAAGATAAATGATAGGAAAATTGCCAACTTCATAAATATTTCAAAAACTTCACAGCTGGTTATTCTTTACACTTTTTTCAGTTTTCAAACATTCAATACAAAAGTACTTTGGAACTCAGAAAAATGTCAAGAAAAAATTAAATAGCATAAATGAGTAATGTAATGAAAAATAAACATAATTTCAATTATGGAATTTTTCTCAGCAATTACAAATTATTAGAAGAACAATTTACCTTATACATTCTTTAAAAAATTATTTTTACTATGTTTACACAAAACATTAAATTAATTATAGCACTATTTTGAAATGCAATCTGATGACATGTTTTTTGTTGTTCTTGTTTTATTCCATGCAGTGAGTTAGATGGCATAAGATAATGTGTATGCTTTTAAAGTTGGCCTTAGTGGATAAAGGGCATTTGGAAGACTCTCCTTTAAAAAAGTCAAAGGATTATTTTATGACTATTCTTGCTTTCAGATAGTTTCTGTTACTTTACAAATTGCTGTTAGGTATGCATTTAAGTTTCTTTTCTGACTTTGTTTACAATAAACTAATATTGGTGTTATTTTGTCATATTTAATCCTCTTCAATCTTTACCTAAATGGTAAAACTTTACAGGATTTTTGAGCCAAATATGTTTTGATTGACTGCAAAATGATTAAAAACAGAGTGATCTTTTAAAACTATAAGAAAATACAGACAAATTCTAAATCTAACTTTTGGTTGAGGAAAGCTTTCTATGAATGAAAGTTGTAGGTAAAATTTTCTGAAAGAAAAATTGTTCTAACTTTAGTTTGAAAAGCCTCATGGGCCTCCCTGGTGACACAAGGGGTTAAGATGCAACCTATGAAGCTAACCACAGCCACCACAGCACAAGTTTGATTCCCGGCCAGGGAGCAACCCACATAGCGCAGCAGACCTCTCCTGACTCACCTGCTGCTCCCCTCAGCAGTGTATTTCACTTAATCTGCCTGTTCTGTTCCCCACTCTGACTCTGGTGGGTCCTCTTACCACCTGCACCTCTGGCCTGTACCCCCGTTCTTGTATGCATAAATAAATCTTAAAAAAATAAAATAAAATGCCTCATGACAAAAAAAAAAAAGTAAAAATTAGATGGCCAATAAGAAGGTGGAAAATCCTTTTGCAAAATACAAGGTAGAGAAAGGAAGCACTGACGTCCCAACAGAAAAATAACTCTAACATGCAGTTCACAAAAGAAGAAATGAAAAATCCCTCTGCACATATGGGAAAACGTTTAGCCTCAATATTAAATCAATTAAAACATATTTGATATCGGCCTCCCTGGGTGGCGCAGGTGGTTGAGCGCTGAGCTGTGAAGCTGTCTGAAGCCTCTGCAGCAGCGGTTTGATCCCAGCCGGCCAGCGAGGGTCCCACATGGTGCGGCAGACCTCTGCCGTCTCACCCGCTGCTCCCTTCAGCAGTGTATTTCATCAGTCTGCCTGTTCTGCTCCCCACTCTGTCTCTGGTGAATCCTCTCAATCTCCCGCGCATCTGGACTATACCTCGGTTCTTGTATAAATAAATAAATAAATCTTAAAAAAAAAAACAAAACAACAACCGTATTTGTAGGGTTGTGGCAATGTAATATATGACCAGCACACTGATAACAGTTTGTGTAAAGCAGTTCACAGTGTTTTTAAAAATATTATTTAATTCTATGCACCACACATCCTGGAATCTACCTTAAGACAATTCTACCTTCTACCAATCTTCAACGATGTTTATTTTAGGACCATTAAAAACAGTTAATATTAATTGAGCAAAAATGGGCCTCACTCGAGGTTGAAGATTTGAATTCTAATCATTCTGGCCTCATATGGCTGCATTTTAAGTATTTCTTATTTATACACCCTCAAGAATAAGTATTAGTGGGCCTCTGGAGAATAACTCTGCATGAGTTATTTATAAAAGTAGGAAATACTTTATTACTGTTGTTCTGAAACTGAATAATGAATTAACCCATAAATCATTTAGAACCTAAATGTCTGTTGCCCTTTTTTTTGTGGAACCCTCGCTGGCGGCTGGGGAACGAACCGGCGCTGCAGAGGAGGCGGGCAGCCTCACAGCCCAGCGCTCAACCGATGCGCCACCAGGGGAGGCCCTGCCCATTTTTTAAGTACAGAAAATTGTTAGCAGTCTACACCTAACAAATACACAAACTTCTATTGTTTATTCTTTGGTTTATAAAATGCCCACATATTTAAATTATTTTCATCAATAACCAAATAATCTACTCCCATCTATTTATTGAAACAGTCATCTGTTTCGTTTTCCTACTGGTATTTTTATTCTAAAATGGAAACGAGTGCAGGAAAAGAGAAGGAATAATTTTGTAAGCATTGTCTTCAGCATATTTTGCAATAACAGATAAGCAGATCTTCTCATAAACTCTTCAATTGTTGAGCCATTTTATAACTTGTGCACAGTCAGTAGTGTCACAGTTACGTGGAATTTACATGTAAGTGGTTATCTTTCTTTAATTATTACTCAATTCTGTGAATGTAAGTTTCCACATGAGGCTATGGAATCTATGAGACAGAGATGTCCCAGTGAAAACAGAGACAACTACAATAACGGAAATAAATGGGATTTCCTTTCTGTCAAGTTTGAGGGGAATCTGCAATTACAGCTATGTACCAATTGATTATGGATGCTTTGGCAATCTATGGAATTACTCAGGTAAAGATGGGCAAACACAGCATTGTGCTCAAAGTATTTCAAAAACTAACAACTCAGGGCTTCCCTGGTGGCACAGCGATTGAGCATTGGGTTGCGAAGCCACCCGCGGCCTCTGCGGCGCAGGTTCGATCCCAGACTGCTCCCCGGCCACCGGAGGAGGGTCCCACATGGCGCGCAGACCTCTCCTGCTGCCCGCTGCTCCCCTCAGCAGTGTACTTCGGTCCTTCTGCCTGCTCTGCTCCCCGCTCTGGCTCTGGTGAATTCTCTCACCCTCCTGCGCTTCTGACTGTACCCAGTGCATGTATAAACAAAACAAACAAACAAACAAATAAATAAATAAAACATGCTTCTATTAAAAAAAAATTAAAAAGAAAAGACTAACAACTCAACAACTTGTTTTTATTTTTAAAGAAACTGAGCCCATGAGAATTTTGTCTGTGATCACTCAGCAAACTAGTGAAAGAGAAGGAACAATAATAAAGTTCTCTAGATTTACAATCAATTGCTCCATTAACTTATGTCTGTGTAATTGTTTCCTTCATTCAAGGCACTCAGTATAAAAGCCAGGTATGAGATGAGATGCTACATTCCAAATCCAAACCAAAACAAGACAAAAATAGAACAAGGATGATGAAAAAAAAAAATAATAAGTGGCCATTGAGAAAAGAAAAAGATATTGAATGACAGGTTTTCTCTACTCTCCACATTCTTTCCATCCTCATCCCAAAAGGCTCTGGGTCAGATTCTAAAAAAACACCAGACTGCATCAAAAGGCCTGCTTTCTAGCTCTCACATTTCCCTAATGTGTTCCTGTGGCCCCTTTTCTGTGCCACTCGGGACCTCAGTTTTATTACAAAATGATCTAAGACCCCCTACACTCTACGTTTCTAGGCAACAAACAATACCTTGTCCTTTCCCTTCCTCCCCTCTCCCCCCCCTCCCCTCATCACCCCCCCCCTTCTCCCGCCTCTCTTGTCTTCATTTTTCTCTTTTCTAGCTCTGTCCAAATAACAAGCTCACCTTCAGGAAATTCCTGCAGTTGCTTTTCAAAAGCAGGAAAATGTCAATGGATGTGCTTAATAGGTATAAATAGGTACCATTAGGTATAATTGTACTATGAATATTTTGGTGTTTAGTAATATAATTCACTGAAAGAGAGAACAAGTTATGACTATGAAGTTGTCTGCAGAAATTTCTGTTGGATATTAGTTTTAAATTTTATATAATTTCTTTTACAGAACTTGATTTTCTCCTTTCAAGTCACAGGAGAGAGGAATTTTTAATTTAAAGATGTAAATGCCATATAAAAGTGACTAATTATAACCCCCAAAGAACCATCTTTACATATGCAGGCCTTCTCTTTTCAAGCAACCTGAAATTAAATTCTTTAAGCAGTTAATAAAACCTCTACAGTTAGTAAAATAAAGATGAGACTAGAAAGAAAAGCTGGCTGGGAAAATTTTTTCTAACAATAGCTCATCTAAGTTTAATAGTTTACTAGCAACCTTTTGGGTTTTAATGATTCAAGTGAATTCATAATCTTGATGGTCTTTTATACAATACAGGGATTAGGAGCCTAGCCCTGCTGTCTCTCCAGCGCATATTGTGTTGGGAACAGACAGCTTGAAAGAATGTGTTGCACCAGCAAGATCTCTACTGTAATTATCTTTACCGATAACAACTATAACATCCTCTTTTTATCATGTAATACTTTATAAAGTACATAGCCTACAAATGATCATGCTGAGTCATTAAATAACTTTTCAAACTTTTCATGTATGTTACTTATCCCCACTTAGTAAATGAGAAAACCAATGCTCTGAAGGATTAGGAGACTTAGTCTTACAGCAAGTTTATAGTAAAGCCAGACCTTGCACAGCTCAACACCAGGACTCCTATTCCTTTACTTGTGCCTTAAGATGGTATTTCATGTAGGCATAAGGGTTTTATATCTCCCTACCAGGGGTGAGACCTCCAACAATCCACAATTTAGCCTGAAAAGTCCTGAAATAGACACTTTTTTTATGTACAAGAAATTCACTCATCATTTCACATTTGACAGAAAAATCATTCTATAATATAGAAGCTGTTCATTCACAGTAACTTCCCAGATCACTGAGAACATTTCTTAGTTTAGTCCCTGAAAAAAAAAAAATCATTATTTGGGAAACACTGTTAATAATTATTTGAAAGGAAACAGGACTCAACAAAGGAAACAAAGTATTTTTAATCCTATCTTCTAAGTATTTAAGCTATAGTAAAGCTGAAGTTTACCCTTTAGAGTAGAGCAAACAAAATCTAACAAGATAGCATTGCACTGAGTGCTAAAGCAATTATTACAGCAGTGGGCGTGCCTTACATGACAATAAGGTCAATATTAAATGTTCATACCATTTTGATAAGGACATGATCAGTGATGATTCTATAAATTGGGGTTGGAACAGCTGTCCAAAAAAGCTGGACCCTTTCTTTATTCCTCATATCAAAACAAATGACAAAGAGATCAAACTGAAGCATAAAAAAGAAACTGGGGAAGGACCATGACACCTCCCCTCTCCCCTTCCATGAGACCACCTTGGACTAGCTCCTGGAAACCAAGGGGTGGGGCTGAATGGTGAGTTGAAGCTCTATAACATGGAAAGCAGGTGGGCTCTGGGGAAGAAAACTCACGTCCCCATGGCTCTACTCGCATCCTTGTACTGCTGGAAGGAGTAACATGGAGGAGAGGCATGTAGAGACACTTGAAAGAGATATGTGGGGAAGAGACACATGGGGAGCTGAAATTGGCAGCTGTTATGTTCATTTCTACTTTGATTTTATTCCTTTTGTCCCAGCCATGCATGGACCCTCTCCCCTCCCCCCACCCCATTCTGTGGTTACCCGACACAAGGTGCCTTAGACTTGCAGCAAGCTTCTGGGCCCCAGAGGCCCTGCTTTGGGGCCACACTGTTTGGCTGGGCATTACCCATGAGGGGATGGCGAATTCTGGGTGATATGTTGGAAAATATATCCTCTCTTCTCTCCCCTCGCTCTGCACACTAATTATATGAAATGCACTCACAACTATTACAAATCAACAATAAAATGGTAATTATTCCAGATGTTGCAATGGAAAAATATATTAACAGGCAGTAGACCAAGAAATGGAAAATAATGAAAAGATGTTAAGCTCATTCGTAAAACTGAATCTAATACTAGACATCATCTTTTACCCATAGTATTAATGAAAAATAAAATTAGAACATGTGTAGTGATGGTGAGAGTAATAATGAGAAAATTAACATGTCCTCTAGAATACTGTTTATAAGTATGTAAAATAATGAAACAATTTTGGAAGTAAATTTGACAATATCTTTTAATATATGAGATTAATATACCTTTGGATCAGTGATTTCTTTGGCAGAATTATATCTTACAGATATATTTTGTTGGGAGTGATAATAAAATCAGGAAATCCTTGAAAATACCTATTATGTGCTTATTACATACAGATTACTGAAGTATCACCAATATATTGTATTTACCTAAATATGTTTAAGGTATGTCTCAGAGACTATGCCAGAAAATGTTTGTTCTCTGGTAAGAGCAAAAAGAACGATGCGAGAATTGAGGAAGAGCGTAAAGGGACTTAACACACCATTGTGTTTTGTAGGAATGTACCATGTCTATGGTTTTACAACCCAAACTTTAATGCAGGGCCAAATGTTCCTTGAAAAATGGGAAAACACTGATCATTCCCCTCTCTGAAAGCATTATGCCGATAGTTTACATTCTTTCCTCTCTCAAGAGAACTCTATATGCAAAAATAAGAAATAATTTTTCCCCATTTTCTTTCTCTCATTCCTTTCCTAAGAATTCGGGAAAAAAATCCACCCAGTACAATGGGAATTCTGGTGAGTGTGGCCAGCTGTCCATTTAAATGAATCCTGATGCTCTTGAGCTACTCAAGCTGGTCTCCTCAAAGTTTCTGCTGGAGTAGTAAAAAAGCATTGTCCATACAGAAGTGTCACAGACACCAAAGCTATCTGAATGGCTTTTCAGAGATACTCCTGGTAAGGAATATCTTTAGACACTATAATGAGCTGAATGGTGGCCTCTTGCCCAAAAGATATATTCATGTCCTCATCTCCAGAATGTTACCTTCTTTGGAAAAAGGGTGTTTGCAGATTCAAGGATCTTGACATGAGATCATCCTGGATTATCCAGATAAGCCCTAAATCCAATGCCAAATGGATACAGAGGAGACTTCCACAGAGGAGAAAGCAGAGGAAAATGAAAGAAAAACAGGTATGATATGGTCACAAAACTCACAAATGTCAACAACCACTAGAAACTACACGAGGAGCAGATTCCATCCTCCCCTAGAGTCTTCATAGAAAGTGTAGCCGGGACAACATTTTGACTTTGGACTTCTGGTTTCCAAAACTGTGAGCAAATAAATTCCTGATGTTTCATGTCACCAAGTTTGGACCCATTTCTGATGGCAGACCTAGGAAACTATACCGATATCCTTCTTTGGAGATCATTTACCTGAAAACAAATGTTCCCATTGAGGAAGAACATAAAGGGACTTGGGAATGAACCATGTCTATGGTTTTACAACTCAAACTTTAATGCAGGGCCAAATGTTCCTTAAAAAATGGGAAAACACTGATGTTTCCATTTGTTTCAATACTGACTTTTTTTACATCACTTCCGCTCGTATATTTCTGTCATAGCCTTATTAGTTAATGTGTCACCATGGTACCTTAAATGTGATAGAAAAGAAATCACTTTGGTAGAGTGTGCTCACAATATAATAATCCCTCTGTTAATACTTCCACAGCTAGTAAAGTGGTTAAGCTGACACTTGGCCCATAAATCTGTAATTCTAAAGCTTGAGATCTGTAAACTTGAGTCACAAAGGCTTTTCTGTCTTCAAAAACCCTTATTAGAATGTGAAACTCCATAAAATATATAACTTTCTGAAGCAAAAGCTGTATATTTCAGGATGCCCTCTACACTACTGGATCAGAGAGGTATAAGAAGAGTCAAGGAAAGTGTCCAGACTACTGAACATATTTCTTAGAACAGATGGCCAAGATGTTTGACACTATGCCATGAGAAAAACAAAACTAAGCAACTATATTCTGGACAAAATATTAAATATATCAGAAAATGACTTTCAAAGCACAAGTCAAAGAGTGTCTCACCGAACACCTTCCATTGAGGAATGTGATTATGAAAAAGAAACAATGCACCTTTTCCTCATCCAACTATGTAAGCATTAAAAGTTTTAAAGTGTGGATTTAATGTCATGACAGTTTCCAGTTAGAATGTTCAGGGCATGGCATGGAGAAGATCTTGTCCTGAGAAGGTTGGCAGATTTTCTGCCAAAAGTTCCTGGAAGGTTACCAATACCTTGAAGAAAATGACAAAAATTAGAATCTGCACTGTATTGTGTAAACATGGAAACTGCAATCTCTCAGTACGTGAGAACTGCCTCCTCTTGAGAGCAAACCCACATTGTAAAAGTTTATGGAACTGTTGAAAATAATCCAAATGCCAATTTATATCCTTTCTCTGAACTCTACCACCATTACTGAGATCACAGCACTGTGACCATAGTCAAGAAAGTCCTGTGTCACAATGACAACTATACTCAGAATGTTACAGGGCAGGAAGAGGGCACCCACACCACCCTGTTACAAGAACACTGCTACATATATAGAGATTGATGGCAGGTAGGGAGGGAGGGAGGGAGGGAGGGAGGTAGATAGATAGATAGATGACATAGATTTTTAAAAGCTGTTAATAGGTTGTTTAGCATAATTTCAGTGTTTGATATCAGTCTTTCAACCAACAGTTTCTCTCATGAGCAATGCTTGAAAAAGCACTGCCAACTGTTTCTATTGTGATTCTCCTATGTCTACTCAAATCCCGACAAATCCTACTTTCGGAGTGACCCATAAACTCATCTCTTTAAATTGTTGTCTCTTGGTTCTGATGCAGTAACTGTAGATTTCATATGTTATTTCACAGTTCACAGCAGAGGGATCTTATTTCTACATCTTGTCTTTCTTTGTGTACACTATACAGGTACCACAGCATATTTTGATCACAATATTGTGATCACAATATTAATTCTAGACAAAATATAGCAAAATAAAGAAAACAGAACTTTTTTTAACTATTCTTATATTGCAACCCACAACTTTTTGATCACTCTATAAAATGTCAACTTTCATTATTGCTACAGGTATGAGAATAACCCAGTGGTTATGACAAGAAGCTGATGCCCTTCACTTTCCTGGTGCCTCCTGGTAGAAAGCCTGACTTTGATGTGTGTAAACAAGCATAAATATAGAACTCATGATGAGGTCTATTAGGATTGTAAAATCTTCTGAGAGGAAGCTGTCTAGAGTTGCTTGCTTAAGAGATTTAAAAGCAGACAGATCAAAGCAGGTGTCACTGAAAATCCTGCTGGTTGTCATGAGAAAAGGGGTAAAATTACAAGCCCATTCAGATGTATCCATTACTGTAATGATTTAGAATAGACTGGGATGACGAAAATGAAGAGTGAGTAGTAGAGGGTCATAATAACAGTCATCATAGGTCATATGCCACCGATATTGAATTTTCCTTTTGTACAGCAAAGATAGTTTTTGTATTTTTTTCTGAATAACTATGGCAACAGGTTTTATTTCTGAGTGCCTGGTTTCCTGTCTATAGGCCATACATCTGAGTAATATGCTTATCTCAAACATTTATAAGGATATTGAGGATGAGTCAAAAATAAGAGGGACATATGCCAAAAGCTTCATGCTTAGAGTAAAATGTATTTATCTACTGAATTGTGAACTGAATTTGGAACAGGGAAAAAGCTATGCCATCACACATAATGCAGCTCCTCAGCTCTGACATCTCATCTCTGACATCTCTATAGTGTTGGATACTGAGTTAGGATTATGTAGATGGGGTCAGAAGAGGCTAGAAATGTCTGCATACTTAGCATGCTGAGAAGGAATGCCTAGAATTGAGGGGTTCTGTTTTCAGGCTAAGTCACTCTTTAAAAGGTAGAATTACACACATTCTGAGGGAAAAAGTCTTAAGTAATGCTGATTAAATTCTGCATCTATGGAACATTCACTTGACAGTGTATTTATTGTAGTTGAGTCCCTAAAAATACAATCCTCTTCAAATTGATGTTATGCTTCTTTTAAATGGGCCACCCTGTATATTCGGAAAGAGCTTGTCCTGGTAAAGAACTGTGTTGATGTAAATCGACGTTGGCAAGAGCGTCATCAGAGTCAGCTGGGAGTGACAGGCATGTTCTAGCCAATTCTGGACGGTGTGTTGAAATATGCTTCCCAGGCTACAAGAGCAAATGCACAAAGGCATGCCCACGTCTTCACAGGAGTGACGTGCTGATCAGCAAAGCCCTGGCTCTGTCAGAACATAAAACACATACCACGAGCATTTCTTGGGGAGAAGCCAACCAATCAATCACAGCAAGAGCTACATAATCCTTACAGGTTAAAAGGTGCCAGGGCTCGCCCGCTCCCTTAGGGGGTAAAAAAAAGGAAAGGAAAGAAATAAAGTTTGCACATGTTGCTCCACAGGGCACACTCCTAAGACAAGGGAGATTTTATTTCCTAATAACAGCCAGCTAGCTCACATAATATAAATTCCCAAGCAGGCAATACTAACCAACAATTCAAACTCCAAAGAGAAAGCCACATTCTATCCACTTCATATTTATTTTGATTACAAGCGTAATCATGAAAACCCCCTGCATAATTGCTATAATGTGGCATAGTCTTGCTGCCTTTTAAGCACATTTTATGTTTACATATAAAACCAATCATTTAATAAGAGTTGCATCACTGCGATAACTCCATGTATGAACTGTCGGGGCAAGTATAACATATACTTTTCCAGGAATATTATTTTAGTTCTTAAATTTCTATGTTGATTATCATGCTTATGATGAGAATTTCTATCCAATGCAGGGGGAAAAATGGTAATTTCTGTCAAAAAGTCTGCCCCGGGCCATACATCTGGAAAACAGCAATTTCTCAATCGCCTTTATGCATCTGCTGTCACATCTCTCATGCCTGGAACATGAATGTGTGAAAAAGAGGTGGAAGAACATGGTTTTACCAGACAGAAATGATAGTGTGATGACTATTAGCCGGCACTGGCCAGCCCGGTTTGCGTGACCTCTCCTCTCCATAAAGGCGCTGCAGTGAATCAGAGCGCCTGGAATGAATGAAAACACAGACCCAAGAGAATGGCCATCCCAGCTAAAGAGCTGTGCTTGTTGAAACAGCACAATCTTAAATGAGAACCTTCTCTTGGACATATAAGAACCTCCCGACTGCTAGGTCATTATCATTACCAGATTCTCATGCCCAGATGCTCTGAAAATCCCCTGGACTGTACTTAACTCCCAAGTCCTCCTCCAACACCCCTCAACACTCCAGCATGTCCTACAGCATTCATAGTCTGTCCTCAGTAATACCTCCTATTCTTTTTTTAAAATATTTTCTTTTATATAATTCTTACATCATTTTTCATCTTTGCACAATGTATGCATTTTCATTTTGGTTATATACCCCATACAATTGCACACCCCCCCCCTTATTTTGACTCTAGTCCTTCCTCTCCCCGGCCCCATAGTGTGTCCCCGTTTATAGTTGCTTGTTGATTTTGATTTTTACTTTGTATTGATTAGTCTTTTTCCTGGTCTCTTATTTAGGTTTTCTAAATTCCTGCTATGAGAGAGACCATCCAGTGTTTTTCTTTTTTCTTTCTGACTTATTTTGCTGAGCATGATCCCTTCTAGCTCCATCCATGTTGCTACAAACTGCATGTGTTTATCTTTTTTGATTGCTGAGTAATAGTCCATGGTGTATATCTACCACATCTTCTTGATCCAGTCATCTATTTTTGGGCATTTGGGTTGTTTCCATAGCTTAGCTATTGTAAATAGTGCTGCTATAAACATAGGCGTGCAGGTACCCTTTGGAATTAATGTTTCTGTGTCCTTTGGGTAAATACCTAGGAGTGGAATTGCTGGATCATATGGAAGCTCTATGTTTAGTAGGTCAAGAAATCTCCACACAGCTCTCCATAGTGGTTGGACCAATTTGCACTCCCACCAGCAGTGCAGGAGAGTTCCTTTTTCTCCACAACCTCGCCAACATTTGTTGTTGCTAGTTTTTTTAATATGTGCCATTCTCACTGGTGTAAGATGGTATCTCATGGTAGTTTTGATTTGCATTTCCCTGATTGCAAGTGATGTTGAACATTTTTTCATATGCCTGTTGGCCATTTGCATTTCCTCTTTGGAGAAGTTTCTTTTTAGCTCTTCTGCCCATTTTTTGACTGGATTATTTTCTTTGTTTTTGTTGAGTCTTACCAGCTCTTTGTAGATTTTTATTATCAGTCCTTTATCATTAGTGTTGTGTGCAAAAATTTTCTCCCAGTCGGTGGGGTTTCTCTTTGTTTTGTTATTGTCTCTTTTGCTGTGCAGTAGCTCTCTAATTTGATGTAATACCTCCTATTCTTAACCTCTTCTCAGATTCCTGAATCTTCCTGCTCTAATACTAATGGCTGTCTCTTGAAAATGCAAATTTATTCTAGTGTTTTGATAGTGGCTACTGTTCCCTTCCATGTTTCTGTACCACTGACCCTAAAGGAAAACTAGGCATATTTCCTGCTCTTCTCTACCTCTTCCAGGGAACACAGTGATCTTTTCCACCTTTCCTTTTACTACTACTCTACTCTGCACCATTATATCTCACCTTGAGTACTGCAATAGTGTGCTAACTGGTCTCCCTGTTTCTATATTCCCCATATCTCTATTTTCAGCACATGAATGGAGTCTAAGGCAGACACCCCCACTGTCAACCCTGCTCCCTTCAACAAATCATAGCCATCATCAAGACAAATAGCAAATCCTTATTACAGCCTCAAAACATGACATGATCTGACCCCCTTCCATGTCTCTGACCTCATTTGCTACAACATTCCCACTCCCTCAAACACATCAATCTCATATCCCTCATTTATTCTTTTTTTTAAAGATGTATTTATTTATGCATACAAGAGCTAGGGTATAGAACAGAAGTGTGGGGGGGGGTGAGAGGACTCACCAGAGACAGAGTGGGGAACAGAACAGGCAGAATGACTGAAATACACTGCTGAGGGGAGCGGCGGGAGAGTCAGGAGAGGTCTGCTGCACCTTGTGGGTAGCTTCCTGGCCAGGGATGGAATTCATGCTGCAGTGGCTGTGGATAGCTTCATAGGTTGCATCTTAACCCCTTGTGTCACCAGGGAGGCCCTCACTTATTCTTTTGCCAAAAATATTCTTCCTCTAGAAAATCACATAGTTGCTTACTCACCTCCTTCAGAACTACATACTTTATAAAGAGACTGTCCCAAAAATATTATAGAAGATTATTTTCTTACCTTGTTTTATTCTCATTGACTATTATTTGTCATTCTCTGGCCTACTGAACTATTTATTTGGAAACTGTCTTCTCCTCCATTAGAATATATGCTCTGTGGGGGTGGGATTTGTCTTTTTTGTTCGGTGTCATATCCTCAGAAGAGTGACAGATATAGAGGAAACACTAAAAATTATTTTTGAACAGGTGAAAGGATATTTTGCTCCTGACTTTTCCTGGTGAGTGAGTCTTAAAATGGGAAAATGACTTCAAGATGATTTTTTGTGTATACTCCATCAGAACTGTACTAAGTATTATATTCTCTTGCAATTTAATCAGAAGGTAGGTACAGTTCTCATATAAATAATGCCTCCATTCTATGCATCAGAACACAAGTGCCACCAGTGGAATTAATACATCTGATCCAAAAAGAAATTCAATTGTGCATTCTGCTATTTCAGCAGGATTATCTTAGAAGGAGTAGAAAGGCATTAACTAGCTGAAAGATGGTACAGATTTGTCTAATTGGACTGAATCTCACATTCCAACTATTGCACTATTGAGAGTATTCAATGAATGTACTTGTGGTTTAGCAAGCTTAACTTGGGATAATAACTCAACATGTCACTTCCTTTTATTTGGAGTGAAGCTGTTGAGAAAGATAAAATTGATCATGTTTCACTTAAGCATATAAATCACGTGTGTGTGTGTGAGAGAGAGAGAGAGAGAGAGAGAGAGAGAGAGAGAGAGAATAAGAAAGCACAAAAGAGAGAGGAGAATATGAATGTTAGTTGAGCTTCAGAACCTGATTCCAGTCTACCTTTTTGGCTGGCCTACCTTCCCTAGAGATACTCTCTTTTGTACTCAAACTTACCTCCCCTATTTGTTCACACTATTCCTTTGATGAGAAGGATTCACCTCTTGCCACTTCCTCTCCCTCCATAGTTCATTCCAGTTCTCTCTCTGCTGAAATCTTCTATGCTTTACATTCATAGCAAAATTCTATTTCTTTCTTTGCAAAATGAGATAATAAAACTTAAACCCGATCACATTGCAGTGAATACCAAACAAGGTGATCTAAGAAAATGCTCATGATAGCTCTTCTTTGTGACAACTCCAAACTAAGTCTTGAGTGATCCTCACTACCAGAAACAATCACCACCTCCTATAAACTCCATCACACCTCACACCGGGCACTTAATTATGTCACCTACTGTTCTACGGTTATTCGAGTGTCACACTCTATACCCTTTCAGATCCTAATCCTTAAGAGCAAAAACAATGCCCCAACAGCACCTCATACAGAGATCTGCACAGTGTAGACACAGTATGTGAGGTGAACTAAGCTTCTAGATTTTGATAGGTTCAGATCACCCTAGGTGTTCCACAAGTAGTATTTTTTTTACATTCTATTTCTATAGAATGTCTTTGCAAAATGTCTTTTTATTGAGTATATCATATGAAGAATTCTATGAAGCATATATGTATTAGCAATAGTTTCATTTTATGTATTAATAATAGCTTTAATTGTGGCCTGTGGCACTTAAATGATACTTGGGGGATCTCACAGTGAATAGTGGAGTTGGACCAGGCAGAACAATACCTTCATATCACAAGACTATGTTAGGTGACAGGGAAACAATGGTTGATGAAATGAAACTGGTTTCTGCCCTCACAGAGATACCATCTAGGTCAGTGGTTCTCAACTAAGGACAAGTCCTCTCTCCCACCCACCCCGCCCCAACCCCCGCCCCCCAGGACATTTGGATTTTCACAAGAACATGTGTTTTGGGTCTCCCTAGTGGCACAAAGGGTTAAGACGCAACCTATGAAGCTATCGGCAGCCACTGCAGCATGAGTTCAATCCCCTGCCAGGGAGCTACCCAAATGGAGCAGCAGACCTCTCCTGACCTGCCTGTTGCTTCCTTCAGCAGTGTATTTCAGATGATCTGCCTGTTGTCCCCCACTTTTTCTCTGGTGAATCCTCTCATCCCCTGCACCTCTGGCCTGTACCCCAGTTCTTATATGCATAAATAAATTATTTATTTATACAAATTATTTATTTATACATAAATAAATTATTATTTATACAAGCACTGGGTACAGTCAGAAGCACGGGAGGGTGAGAGAATTCACCAGAACCAGAGCGGGGAACAGAACAGGCAGATTGATGAAATACACTGCTGAGGGGAGCAGCCGGTGGCAGGAGAGGTCTGCATGCCATGTGGGACCCTCGCCTGGCAGCCAGGGATCAAACCAGCGCTGCAGAGGCTGTGGGCAGCTTCACAGCCCAGTGCTCAACCACTGTGCCACCAGGGGAGGCCCAAATATATAAATCTTAAAAAAAAAAAAATATGTTTTACTAGCATCTAGTGGGTGTGTCCAGGTACTCTCTTAACATCCTATAGCTCACGGGACAGCTCCCATGATGAAGTGTCATCTGGGCCTAGTTGCCAGAAATGTGGATGTTAAGAAAACCTACTCTAGATTCAGATCCAGAATGAACGACTCTGACATTTTAATAGCAAACAATACCAGCTAAGTTTGTAGAGATAGGTTTGTAGCTGATGACAGAAACAAAAAATGCCAAGTTGAAGAGTTTGTACTTTATCCTACAGATCAGGGACTGGAAAATTATGTCTGATGGGCCAAATTATGCCTCCTATCTTTTTTTATAAATAATGTTTTATTGAACACACTCATGTCAATTTGTATATCTTATTACTGCTTTTATACCACAATGATAGGACTAATTAGTTCCCTAAGAGACTGTATGGCCTATAAAGTTTAAAATATTGACCATCTGACCCTTTACAGAAAAAATTGCTCAGCCCTGCCTATAGATAACAGGCAACCCAAGCAGAACTTTGGGACAATTAATAAGACAGTAGAAGAGACACCCTCAAGGGGTAGGAACTGGTGGCACAAAGACAAGTTAGGATGTTATTAAAATAGCCATCACATAGAGTTCAATACTCAACTAGGGGTTGTGTGAGGAAAGAGCAGAAAAGCAAGCCATATTAGATGAAACAGGCCACAGGGGGAGAGTGGGCAAAGCAGAAGTCAATGATTAGTCAGGCTTGTTCACTGGGAAATAGTGGTCGCAGGAGAAGAAATAGAAAAATCAGAAATGGGGACACAGTGAACCCGGTTTGGCAGAGCTGCATTTAGGGTAAGAGTCATCTCCCAAGTGAAAAATGTCCAGGGGAGATACATGAAACTGGAGTGGGGTTAAGGAGTAGGATTTTGTTAAATGAGGCCGACAACTGAAATTGGAGAAGAGATCAAGTTTATGGCATAAGAAGCAAACTGAGGGCCTCCCCTGGTGGCGCAGCGGTTGAGCACTGGGCTGTGAGGCTGTCCGCAGCAGGTTTGTTCCCCAACTGAAGGTGAGGGTCCCACAAAAAAAAAAAAAAAAAAGGCAGACTGATTAAGACCAAAGGGTTGATTACAGAACTAAGCACATCCGGAAATGAAGTCAATGAAGGGGGAGTAGATATCTCATGGAAATACAAGTTAAGTCAATGAATGAGACATTTTCAAGCAGAAGAGATGGGCGTCAATATCAAATACTAATAATATGCCACCACTGCCCATATAAAGTATATAAATAAGCATTTTAAATGCAAAGATGATGCTGTTTTTAATTTATGTATACACTTGCTCACTGGCAAAAAAAAAATTAGAAAACTGTCAAGATGAATGTAAGATCATGCTTTTCTTTACTTCACAGCTGGCATACTGCTGACTTTCCTTGAAACTTTCATTTTTATTTCAATGTATATCTATTAAAAGAGCAAGAGGTGATGAATCAAGATGTCCCTCTAAGACAAAGTTTCTCAAAGGATGGCTCCAGCATTACCTTTAGAGCCGCTGAAAATGTGGCTTCCAGGGCCCCATATCAGGTCTATTGTGAATACAGGGCTGACCTGGTGGATATGACCTGAGCAGTCACCCAGGACCTCACACTCAGAAGGGCCCTGCCCTATGCTGAATGTTCTGCTTTTGCTGGCAAAAAATTATTAATATTATTTTGAACAAAAGTTACCACATTTTCAATTTACAACAGGGGACTCCCCGGTGGCACAAGAGGTGAAGACACAGCATTATGAAGCTATCCACAGCCACTGCAGCACGAGTTTGATTCCCAGCCAGGGAGGTGACACATGTGGTGGCGCAGACCTCTCCTGTTTCACCCGCTGCTCCCCTCAGTGGTATATTTCAGTAGATCTGCCTGTTCTGCTCCCCACTCTGTCTCTGGTGAATCCTCTCACCCCCCACACCTCTGGCCTGCACTCCAATTCTTGTTTGAATAAATAAATCTTTAAGGGCCTCCCCGGTGGCGCAGCGGTCGAACACTGGGTTGCAAAGCTGCCCACAGGCTCTGCAGTGCCTGTTCGATCCCTGGCTGCTCCCCGGCCACCAGAGGAGGGTCCCGCCTGGTGCGCAGACCTCTCCTGCCGCCCGCTGCTCCCCTCAGCAGTGTACTTCGGTCCTTCTGCCTGCTCTGCTCCCTGTTCTGGCTCTGGTGAATTCTCTCACCCTCCCGTGCTTCTGACTGTACCCAGTGCTTGTATAAATAAATAAATAAATCTTAAAAAAAAAAAAAAAGAAATGACCAATTGAAAAAATACAATTACAGATAAAATAAATAAATCTTTAATTAATTAATTAATTAATTAATTGCCAAGAGACCCTATAAAGTATATAGCTGACGCTATGGGGGTATTCTAGTCTGGTAATAAATAAATTCTCCATAAGACTACAGAGGTGCAGAAAAAATTGGATTCCTCACTAACCTTACCTTGCATTTATTTGAATGAAGATGCTATGCATTTGGGGAACACCCTTATTCATGCCTTTTGGGAGTAGAACTTGGAAGATGTCATTAGCAGGTACACTATTATCCATGGACAGTTTTGTGTTTCTTTGGAAGATCTACTGAAATACACCACTGAGGGGAACATAGGGCGAAACAGGAGAGGTCTGCTGCACTACATGTGTCACCTCCCTCCTGGGAGCTACTGGGTGGAAAATGAGTAAATATAGGGTAGTAAAACAGGATGCCAATACCTCACTTTCTGTTAAAAATTGGATTCATCAAGTCCATGTTCAGTATGTTTGCTTTCAACCAAGAAATTCAGACTGGAGGAAGTCCTGCAAGAACCAGTATCCTTCTTCAGATACTACTAGGTTGGCATATTAGATGGTTTGACATTGCGCCAAGGTGGCTACAGGCATAAGTGATATAACTTACTGAATTAACAACGTTGAGTTCAATAATGAGGCTATTTTCTTCACAAATTCTTTTCAGCCATTCTTTCTACCATAAGGGGAAAATTCAAATTGGCCTTTCACATCTTTATTTTACTTGCTAGCTGCCATTTTAAACAAGAGAGACTAGATCTCAGGCACAGAGCCTTTATCAGGTCATAGTACCTTGCTAAATTTGAATCTGTTTGGCCTTTTTATTGTGTATTTTCAATTTTCTTCTATGTGTGATAAATGATACTGTTACCAATTCATGGCTTCATAACATGAGCTTCATTTTTAAGCATAGTTTTTGAATAAAAACATAAATCTACTAAACATATTAAATACAACATAGCACAAATGACCCACAGATGTACTTTAAACTGGAAAGATAATGCATGCACAATCACACTATTAATGCCACCACTATTGTTATTAGTAACAGAGGTTTATTAAAGGAAACCAGGTTCTACTCAGGGGAGAGCCATAGCATTCCACCTTGTGCGTCACAGCCCCCAATTCATATATGTTTTAGTTATTACTACCCATAAATCATACACTGTTCTATTTGGCACTCACTCAATAGAAATTCATAAAAAAAAATCACACTGCACAAAATAAAACAAAGTAAAATAAACATTATAAGCCTAAAGAAGACAAATAAGCTGAAATGATAATCCAATTAATTTCATTAGTCAGAAAGTAGTTTACTTCAAAAGGTCAGAAAAGCACTCTTACCATTTATAAGTACAAATGTGAAACTAACTCTGTAAGAAAAAAAATAAAGTACCCTACTAACAATAATATACAGAGGAAGAAACTTTCTTTTAATAATAGCTAATTTAATAAGAGGGCTATCTCATAAGGGTAAAGGAAAGGAAATTGGTTGTTTTGAAATTACTGCAATGTAAAAATGGATATAAACTATGGACAAAATATTTACATTAAAATAACATTTTTATGCTAAATCTCTTCAAAACATTTTTTTATTATTATTCAATTTTAGTCACTCTGAAGATCTATTTTGGAAAGTAGTACTTAGTTTCTGCCAGTTCAAAATTCTCCAAATTGTCATACTAAAAAAGGAACTATAGAGGGTGTTTTTTCCCCTAATTCCTCCTCAAAATCTTGGCATTTCTTTTATAAGCTTAGTTCTTGGTGTGTAATTTAACCACTATGAATTCTAAGAGATAAGGATTAGTCATCAGAGTTTAGCAAGCTAGTTATTCAGTAATTTCACAAGAATCATAAATATATTTACATAGCTTTTTTTTTTTTTTTTTCAGAAAGACAACAGGTACAAGTTATTTTCAAAACCATAAACTAAAATTATTAAAACACATATATTATATGCATATAAAAGGTAATATCATGTAGTAATTCATTCATATAAACTATAATCAAGTGATAACCAGTCTAGGTGTGTATAAACTTAGAACACACACAATCACAATGTACACACACACATAGTAATGGTGACAAAGTCCAAACAAATGGTTAATCATTGTTTCCCCTATGGGAATCAACACCACAAGGACTTCTAGGCTGGAAAACCATGGATGTTCAGCAAATGCAGCACAGCAATGGAAGTTAAGATTCTCAAACAACAAATGTTTACTAAATGCATATTATTACACAAGTGGCATTTAGCCCCTCGCAGTGGACACAAAGACTTTTAGGGACTTAAAATCAGCTTTTCAGAGCCTCCCTGGTGGCACAAGGGGTTGAGACAAGGCCTGTGGGGCTGCCCACAGCCTCTGCAGCTCAAGTTTGATCCCTGGCCTACCAGGGAGCAAACCACATGGCGCGGTGAACCTCTCCTGACTCGCCCACTGGTTCCCTCAGCACTGCACTTTGGTTGATCTGCCTGTTCTGTTTTCTGCTCTGTCTCTGGTGTATCCTCACTCCCCCCGACACACCTCTGGCCTGTACCTCAGCTCTTGTATACATAAATAAATCTTTAAAAAAAAATTATCTGTTCAGTGGTTGGACCAGTTTGCACTCCCACCAGCAATATAGGGGAGTTCCTTTTTCACCACATCCTTGCCAACATTTTTTGTTGTTTGTTTATTTGATATGTGCCATTCTTAGGGGTATAAGGTGGTATCTCAGTTTGGTTTTGATTTGCATTTCCCTGATTATAAGGGATGTTGAACACTTTTTCATATGCCTATTGGCCATTTGTATTTCCTCTTTGGAGAAATGTCTTTTGAGTTCTTCTGCCCATTTCTTGACTGGAGGTTTCTCAGTCTACTAAAAATGGAGCTACCATACGATCCAGCAATTCCACTACTAGGGATCTACCCAAAGGACACAAAAACAGTGATTCAAAAGAGGACCTGTACACCTATGTTTATTGCAGCACTATTTACAATAGGTAAAACCTGGAAACAACCCAAATGCCCAAAAATAGATGACTGGATCAAGAAGGATGTGGCACATATACACAGTGGAATATTATCCAGCAATCAAAAAGGATAAATTCATGCCATTTGCAGCAACATGGACAGAGCTAGAAGGAATTATGCTCAGTGAAATAACCAGAAGGAAAAAGAAAAATATTTGATGGTTTCACTTATAACAGGAATATAGGGGAACCAAATAAGACATCAGTGTAAAAAATAATAATAACAGTACAAAACACAACAAAGCAAAAAAGACAATTATAGACCAGAGACATACTGCAGGGGAGGAGGAGGTGGGAGAGGGATCTGAAGGAGGGAGGGAGGAACACAGGGGACTGTGGTGATAGTGCATGGGTACCTTGGGGAAGGAAAGTCTGTGGGGACTCAATCCGAGGGGGTGGGGAGAAGCAAATATTGTCTAAAAATATTTAAAAAGTGATAAATGTTAAAATTAAATAAACATCTGGACCTCCCCGGTGGCGCAGCAGTTGAGCGCTGGGTTGCGAAGCTGCCCGCAGCCTCTGCAGCGCCTGTTCGATCCCCGGCTGCTCCCTGGCCACCGGAGGAGGGTCCCACATCGCGCACAGACCTCTCCTGCCCCCCCGCTGCTCCCCTCAGCAGTGTACTTCGGTCCTTCTGCCTGCTCTGCTCCCAGCTCTGGCTCTGGTGAATTCTCTCACCCTCCCGCACTTCTGACTGTACCCAGTGCATGTATAAACAAACAAACAAACAAACAAATAAATAAATGTCTCTATAATAAATAAATAAATAAATAAATAAATAAATAAATAAATAAGCAAGCATCTGTTCAGTCAAAACACATACTCTCTCACACATGGACAGAAAATAGAAGACAGGATAAGATAGAAAGTGCCAAATAAATGGCAACACCTGTATTATCAGAGTTCAAGGGCAGATCTGACCAAAAAAGTCAAGTAATCTGGCCCTCCACACACTTGCTCATGCCCAAAGTCAAGACACTACTCCCGGTGTTTTCACTTTCTCTTTAAACCTTATATTTAATTTATGATATATTGAACCAAAGAAAACAATCTCATATATGCCATCTTAAAGAAGAGAATATTTACTTCAGGTTCCAGAGACATTTCCATTCTAAAAGCAGATATTTTGCTAAGTCAAAGATCATTCTACAATGGGGGATTTGGCAGGAAGGCTGGCAGAGGAACAGGAGATTGTTTGAGGTGCGTGCAATGGGCTTTGGTCCTCCTATCTGGCGACCAGGTCTTTCATAGGCAGCCGGTGAGTCAGGCCAGCTCTGGTTACCAAGCAGTTTGCTGCTTTGTTGCTTAGTGACTTGAGCCAGTCAACCATCATTTCCAGCTGGCTCTTCTGGAACCAAACCTTAATAGGTTTCTGACTTGATCTTTCGCTTTAGAGCTCAAGCCTTTCATGTCTTCTTCTCTGAATCACTGAAAATAAAATTATCCTGATTGAATAACCTTAGATTTGCTATAACATAGCCATTAATGGTTTTTTGTTTGGTTTGGTTTTTAGGCCAGTCTCATCTAAAAACTACTCTGAATCATAATGTATTGTTGACTCTGAAATCGTCCTTAACCAAACATACATATATTTCTTCTATAAATTTTTATCAGAAAAAAGGATGGCTATAGTCATGTAAGTCATGTGTGTAAATAAACAAATTGAGGATCCCCCCGAAAAAAGTTTTGTCACCACCCTTCTATTAACTAAAAAACATTTTGTAAAACCCTGTGCACTCACTGTTGTAGCTTTCATATGCCTGCAGGGAGGATAAGAAATGTGAATGTGACTATTAGTCCAGAGGAAGGTAATGCTGAAAGAACATGGGGTGGAAAGTTAGGTAGATCAGGGTTGAAGTTTCTATTCAATTCATATCTTGGCTGCATAGCTGAATGATCTTGATTATATAACAAATTTTAGGGCCTCAGTTTTGGGATATGTAAATTATAGTTAAATAATACTTAAATTCACCTTGTATTGAATAGTTAATATACATAAAGTATCTGACACACTAAATCATTAGTGGGGCAGCTAAATCATTAATGGCTATATGTTATACCAAATCTAAGGTTATAAAGCTATGTTATTATGAAGCTAAAGTTTTGATTCTAAAATGAAATCTGATCATTTCTTCTCATGCCAACTCAGGATCTTATTTTGAGATTAAGTATTTTACCTGAAAAAGCTGGTGAACATTTATATCCTTAAAATTAGCATGAAATGATTATTTTTCTATTTTGTATATTCTCTAAAAAAGACTTAAGATGATATATAGTTGAAGACACAGTAAAATAAAATTTTAAATTAGAAATTTTATATTTATCTATAGGCTGTGACATTTCCCACATAAAAGCGTGGCTTCCAGATGGTGTCCTAGAGTGATTACCACCAGTACTTTGGTTCTGAGGGCCCCAAAGCGTTTTTATGAGTCACACAATTATTAAGTAACTCTGTCCCTCTTCACCCATGCAGCATCCAGCTCACTTGCTTACAGCAGCAAGTTGGCACATGCTATTAATTACTTATCTTCAATGTACCATAGGTTGCTATCACTTTGTAAATTTAATTAGTCAATTTTTTACTTGTAAATATCAAATGCCTTTATAACCATAAGTCTTATGACTATAGAGTCTGCAATTTAAAAGACTGAATATAAGTGACTAGTGCAGCTGGAAATATATGGCTTCAGCTATACTAAATTAATCACAAATTTAAAAACATTATTTTTCCACAAGCAAAACCATTTATAAACAATGACATAATTTTGTTACACTGGTGATAAAAAAGCTTCTTCTTGGAACTGCCTCTTGAAGAACAATTTTGGTAGCTTCCTGTCTAAGGAAAAAAGTGCTGAAACTCATTTAGTTACTTAGCCTTACAGGAATTTGTTATTTATAAAGAAATGTATACAAAGAAAAAATTTTAAAATTAAAGTGAAATTTAAAACTTATTTTAATGGCTTTGAAATTCAATTTTTGAATTCTCATTCAACATTTCTATCAATTTTATAAGAAAAAACATTTTTGTTTAGAAGTATATTTAAGTAGCAATGGATTCATTTGATACACTTCATCTGTTTTTTTTTTTTTTTAAAGATTTATTTTATTTATTCCTATAATAACTGGGCCAGAGGTGAGGGGAGTATGGTGAGAGGATTCACCAGTGACAGAGTGGGGAGCAGAACAGTAGATCTACTGAAATATAGCAGTGGACAAGACAGGAGAGGTCTGCTGCACCATGTAAGTCACCTCCCTGGTGGAGAATAGAACTCATGCCAGTGTCTGGAGATAGCTTCAGAGCGCTGACTTTAACCTCTGCACCACCAGGGAGGTGCTTCATCTTTTTTTTTTTTAGTGTAAATGTCAAAGGTCACAGGAAGTACACACATGTAATAAACTACCAACTCATTTCAATGCTTTCTTCATTTATCCTCAGTAACTATTTGTCATATTTCTATCTTTAATTCCTTAAATATTTTAAGTCGATTGGTAAGTTCTTGAAAAGGAATGTCTTCCTGGGATCTTTTAATTTTCGTAAGTCTAATCGTGCCATTCAAAAGTTACAGGCAGGGCCTCCCCGGTGGCGCAGCGGTTGAGCGCTGGTTTGCGAAGCTGCGCAGCCTCTGCAGCGCCGGTTCGATCCCCGGCTGCTCCCCGGCCACCAGCAGAGGATCCCACCTGGCGCGCAGACCTCTCCTGCCGCCCGCTGCTCCCCTCAGCAGTGTGCTTCGGTCCTTCTGCCTGCTCTGCTCCCAGCTCTGGCTCAGGTGAATTCTCTCACCCTCCCGCGCTTCTGATTGTACCCAGTGCTTGTATAAATAAATAAAAATAAATCTTTAAAAAAAAATTAAAAAAAAAAAGTTACAGGCACCCTTAAGCTGCAGTTTCCCTAAGATTCCCATTGAGGACACAAAATCAGTTACACTAGGAACACAGTTAAAGACTGGGCCAGCTGGCTCCGCCCAACGTGCTTGCATTACTTCCTGTTATGCTCCCTAGATGATTTCCGCAGGAAACTTCCTTTCTACATCCTGAAATCACACTATACTCATAACCCAATTCTAGGTTCCCAGCTCCCTGGAGAACACCAGCAATGCTTTCTTCTGGGCATCCTCACCATAAGGAACAGAGACAAAATAAAATTAAGTAGGGCAAATGGAGGAGACTTGGAACAAGGGAGAGAGTTCTCAAATAAAATCACTACTAAGGACTTTGAAAACCTACTCAGTGTATTAGTGGTTTTGTGTGTGTGTGTGTGTGTGTTTTAATTTTAAAAATTCTAAAGGAGAAAAAGGGTTTCTTCCCCCTTCCGTAACTTGGAAATTTAAGGTATATTTCTCTCTTAAACAATAAAAGTAATTACAGTTTCTGAATAAATTATGAATCAAAAAAAGCAAAGGTTTGCTTTTATTTTTTTTTAGTTTTATTTATTTATATTTTTCATTTATTTATGTATTTATACAAGCACTGGGTACAGTCAGAAATGCGGGAGGGTGAGAGAATTCACCAGAGCCAGAGCGGGGAGCAGAGCAGGCAGAAGGACCAAAGTACACTGCTGAGGGGAGCAGCGGGCGGCAAGAGAGGTCTGTCGCACTATGTGGGACCCTCGACCGGCAGCAGGGAATGGAACCCACGCTGCAGAGGCTGCAGGCAGCCTCGCAACTCGGCGCTCAACCGCTGCGCCACCGGGGAGGCCCAAAGGTTTGCTTTAAAACATGTGTCATTTTTACATCCAATGAAAATGCCTAGAGAAGAAAATTGTATAACAAATAAAAAATATGGCCAAAACACTTATCAGTCTCCCTAAAATCTTAAATATTTTCCACAATCTCCTGAGAGGCCTTTCAAAATTTTACTTAAAGAAATTATTTTATTTAATAAAATTACTGTTTATTCTGGTTTTTGATATACTGCAATTAAAGACACATGTATACACAAATTATAAAGATAAAGACATTTGCATATGATGTGGATATCAGTTCACCCTAAGAAACCCAGTTGCCTAATTTCACTTGTACATTGTCTAGAATACTATCCTTCATTCAGTGCATAGAATACAAGGCAAAATTGAAGAGAAAATCTAAAAAATGTAAAGACCATCCTGAAAAAAACTTAACTAGAAGTTAAATTTCCTTCACCAGCGATTCCACTGACCTTGGAGTTGATGCCGACATTGGAGGGAATCCCTTACTTGCATGAAAGCAGGGTCCTATCTATTCTCATCACACCAAGAGGTACCAGATAGTAAGTAAAAACTGATAAATTATAGTCTAATTTAACACATAACACTGGTCAAAATACCAGTCGAATATAATTGTTACTAACAAACATGGTGGGAAAAGCAAAAGTAAGATATGCCACAGAATTTGAAGAAGCCGATTACTTCCACTTGGGGGAACTGGAGAAAGTTCTCAGGAAGACAGAGACTTGTAAGACGTGGGGTGGGCATACAAAGAGAAGAGGCATAATGTCCTGTGGTTCTGCCCAACAATCCCCCTCCTATTCATCTTCGTTCCCATAGCAGGAAACTGACAGACACCCATCCTCCCTTTGAAATCTTGGTCTGTAGTCCAATATAACTACAAACAACTGACCAAGTAATCATTTAAAATTTAAACATGTTCCTAAAGATTCAGGAAGACGAAGGTTGGAATGAAACATACAGTACATAACAAGGGAAATATGAGCTTATAATGATATTCACTATTTATCCTTGTGTAACACCGAAATTTATGCACAATTGTACTTAATGAATTCACAACATTAATAGATACTACTTCTATTACTATTCCCAGGAAGTTGAGTACCAGGGAAAGTAATGCAAATGGTAAGCAACTGGTTCAAAAGTCCACAATTAGTCAAATTTCAAATATAAGCAGTTTAGCTTCTTCGTAGATGCTCTCTGAATGAATCACACAACATCTGGAGCATTGTGTCAACTCAGAATGTTATTCTTCAAGTGGGTCAAAAAGATCAGCAATAACAAGAGCTATTAAGTGTGTGAAGAAAAAGGAAACTTTATACATGGTTGGTGGGGATGTACATTGCTCTAGTCCCTATGAAAAACAATATAGAGGCTTTTCAAAAAACTTTAAAATAAATCTACCATAATTTTTAAATACTATCATGCTGGTATCAGTATCATCAATCCCACTTCAAGGTTTCTACCTGAAGCATACAAAAACACTAATTCAAAGGGATGTACGCACACCTATGTTCATTGCAGTACTATTTACAGTAGCCAAGCTATGGAAAAACTTAAGTGACCAATGACAATGAGTATATAAAAGAGATACACACACACACACACACACACACACACACTCTGAAATATTACTTGGCCATAAAAAAGATGAACTCTTATCATCTGAGCAACATGGACAGAACTGGAGCGGATTTTGCTAAGTGAAATAAGTCAGGAGAAAACAAACACCGGATGATTTCACTCATGTGAAATATGACGAAACAAACAATAACAAAAAAAAAAAGAGCAGACAAAACTAAACCAACCCGGGCCTCCCCGGTGGCGCAGCGGTTGAGCACTGGGTTGCAAAGCTGCCCGCGGCCTCTGCGGCGCCGGTTCGATTCCCGGCTGCTCCCCGGCCACCACAGGAGGGTCCCACATGGTGCGCAGACCTCTCCTGCCGCCCGCTGCTCCCCTCAGCAGTGTACTTCGGTCCTTCTGCCTGCTCTGCTCCCTGCTCTGGCTCCGGTGAATTCTCTCACCCTCCCGCGCTTCTGACTGTACCCAGTGCATGTATGAACAAAACAAACAAATAAATAAATAAAACATGCCTCTATAAAAAATAAAAAAAAAAAAACCTAAACCAACCCTAACACTAGAAATCTATAGAATTGAGGCTACCAGAAGAGTGTGGGGGGAATAAAGTGGGGAGGGACTATGTGTAGGTAAAGTATCAGGCTTTTCTGCCCTCCTGCCATTAGGACTGATGATGGATCCCTGCCATCCTGAATGCATGCCTGATGGCGGGCACCTGGAGTGGGGTGTGGGCCTATGTAGGTGGGTACACCTGGGCTGAGAGACTGGGCTTATGAGGGCGGCGTCACGGGGGCACCAATGAAACGAAAGAGAGCGAAAAGAAGGGAACAGCAGAGCGAAAGGAGCAGAGCAGCAAAGGCCACAAGAGACTGTCGGAAAGCCCAGAGCGTGAAGACTTGGCAGGCCTCCCAGCCCCCAAGCAACCCTGCCTGCCGTGTACCTGGTAAATACCAGGAAAAGCCTGAAAAGGCACGGAGGGCTCCAGGACTCCTCCTTCACCAGTCTGCTCAGTCATAGAGATCCTGCTCTGGCCCTTCCTGCCACTACACTATGGTAAAGGATTATTGGGGCTTTGGTGGTGGGCATGGTGTGGTAACACACATTTAAGAGGTGTGAACCCATACCCCTAAAATATATACAGTATTGCAAACTAACATTATTTCAATAAATAATTTTTTAAAAAATGGGTCACTGAAATCTGGTAATAACTATCAGGATCAGCCTGGTAAAAAGGGCACACAAAAGATGAAATAACTTAGGGTATTTACTTTTAAAAAGAGGAGAATTTTGAAAAACCATAAAACTGAAAATATAATGGGTATGACAAGATGAACAGAAGGGTCCTGGGTCTCTGATGGGTTACTCCAAGCCTGTTGTCTTAAGGCCTATATTATGGGAGAGTAGAGACTCATGCTGTAAGGATTCAATTAAGATCGTGGACCCACAGGTGATAATTATAGGGAAGGAGATTTCAACTGTCAATAATCAAGAACTTCCCAATGAATAGATTTATGAGAAAACAGAATTATTCTGCCTGATCTTCATTCAGGAGGTGCGCAGAGACATTAAAGGGCTAATCATTACTCTATGAATTCAACCACAGTATAGAAGGAGAATCAGGAAACCATTAACAGAGTGCAATGGAGGTGGGCTACCTGTTCGCCAGCTCTGTTTTACTTATTCCTGTGAACAGAGTTATGTTCCCCAGCCTCTATTGCAGTTAGATGTAAACAGAACTGACATGTAGCTAGGCAATACCAATACTTCTAGGCCTGCCTCAAGAAAATCACACACGCCATCTTCTGTGCTCATTTCCCGGATTCAGCTAAGCCTGACAACCTCAGAAATCATGTGTGACAAATAGTGGGACCACAAGATTATGGGATCCCAGGTCCAGAAAAACCCCAAAGAAGGCTCCTATGAAAGGTGCATAAGCAAGAAATCAACATTTACTGTGTCATCCCACTGAGAAGAGTATGTTGTAGAGCAACGTGATTACCTTAAATAAACCACACACCTTCTAATATTTTGCTTTTTCTACTAAAGTGTAAATTATTTGAAATTAAAGAATAACTCCTGTACAACTTTGCAATCAGTAAGTACAAATACTTTTACTCTATAAGCATTAAATATGTGCTGGTGGAATAAATTAATATCAGGTGCAAGAACCACCATTTGGGGTAGGCATGCACAAGGCACGTGCTTAAATGGCTGGCCACCTAATTTAGGAGGAATGGAGTATTTGAGAGTGGTGGTAGTAGTAGCAGAATAAATAGCAATGGAAAAATACATGCTGCAAACATACACACACGTCAGAACTATTTGAAATAAATTTTTAAAATTCCACATGTTTAGTAGAAATTATGAAAGCACATATGGGATATTTGTGAAAAGATGCCTGTGGATATTAACAAAGTCTTGGGGCTCATTGAACCAGCATGGAAAATGTGAGGTACTCTTCCAAATTCCCTTGCTAGATGCTTTTAATCCATGAAGAAAATTGCTTCCTCCTGAGTTATACAAAATCAGCACCTTGATTTTGATTTTTCATTTCATTGCCCCTGATCTGGCTCCCTGCTCTGGGTGAGACCTGATATACCAAGATGAACTATTGGCAGGAATTGTGTACTTGGAATTTCTCCAAACAGTACCAGAAAAGGAAGTGCCAGAAATTTTAGAAGAAAGCCTTTTTTCATGAGATTTCCTGCCTTCCTTACATCTCAACATGTCCAAATAGCTCAGATAACCTTCAGCTGAACTCCAGGTTGCTTCATGCTGAAATAAGAGGCAGAGTTGAGGCTTACCTACTCAGCAGTGGGTACAATTTTGGAACTATAATAAAAAGGATCTCAATACAAAAGGGATACTGGCTACCAAATTACGGGCCTGACTATCAACTCAAGCCAGCTTTCTTGCTCTAGCACCTGATACCTGGTCTCAAGCAAACCCTCTTCCTGAGAGCATCTCCCAGTGTTTACAGAGGCCTTTCATTCATGCATATTTACCTCTTGACACATTTTCAAAACAATATCTTCTCCAGAGAGGTCATCATTTTTTCATAATTTCTGTAAGTGTGAAATTTTTAGTTTTGCCTTTATCCCTTTGTGAGTATTATATCTAACTGAACTCAGAAATGTCTTCTAGTTATTAAATCTTGGGAAGAGTAATACTTCCCAATTAGAGATCTAGTATTTAAAATTCTGAGGTCGGATATTTCTTAGAGCAGAAAAGGACTTTTATTTCCTTTGCTATCTACTTTCATCCATGACATTAATGCATTCCTGGGCACGGCCATGTTGCTAGTTTAGATTGTGATTCTACTTCTTCTTTCCTAGAAGTCTTCCTTCTGTATTTTTCCCCATTCTTAGCATACTCTTTGGTTTTCTATGTAAAAACTGTTCAGTCAGTTCCTCACCTAACATGCTCATTATTCCTTATGTTATGTATGTTTCCTTTTTTATAGTTTATACTCATTTTACCAAAATGTGGAAGCAGTGTAGTCTGTACAGCAACCTAGAACTAAAATTAAGTGTGCATCACAGACCCATCCCTCTCTCACTTATCATGGAGAGAATTCTCTCAGGCAGACATCCCTGATACCCTCACACAATAGCTTATTTTAATATTTGTTATTACAAGAGTAGGAAAATACCAAGATTCATCTAGAAAAGTATATAAAATAATATGCATAAAACATGTTCACCCATTACAAAGAAGGTAAAAAATTCATATTGAAAATAAAGAATATTATCAAAATATTCAGACTCCACATTCAAAAAAACACAGCAACATTACCAAGTATAAGTCTGCAACTTCTGCACAGAATTCCTAAACCCTTTCTTCTTTTCTTTAGAAAAGCACCTTGAGATACTGATATAGTCAAGTCAGTAGCGAGGAGAGGTTTTATGGGGACACATCACTCACACATTCATCCATAGTCTCTACACATTTCTGTGCAACAGTGAATCATGCAGAAAACAGTAAATTATGATTTCCCCACTCTCCTTGCTGGTCCTCTCTTTCCTAGGCGGCTGCAGGACCCGGCAGGGATATTACCTTAAGAAATCCAAGAAAGGACATCACATCAGTATGCGAGTAAAACTGCATTCTTATTTGACATCTGGAATCCAATTTTCTTGTAGGAACTTGCAATAAGATTTGAACTTTGAGAACCACCCACCCGCCCTAGCTCCTTCACCAATCTTAAGGATTCTTGCCCTGACTTGGAATTTCGTGGGGTTCATTGTTAAGGTAGATTACTTGGGATAAATCACAGGTGAGGCATGATGATGGTCTTTCCTCCCCACTCCTAAAGTGAAAGGCGGGAGGAGCAAAAACCATCCAGGAGGAACAGCCACCATTTCTGAGGATCTGTGCAAACCTTACCATGTATGTGCCACCGTGAAACGCCGCTGTTTCGGGATGTTGCTACTGAGAAGCATCCTGCGCAGGAGCCTCGGGGAATTCCTCGGAGAAATCACTGGAGAGAGCTTAGGAGAAACCGATTTCCTGGCTGTCTTGGACTTCTCATGCTGCAACAGGTTTTCCCGCAAGGATTTCACCAAATCCTCGTTCAGCCAGGGGTTTGGACAATGCGGATTATCCACTTCAGGTACTGTTAAGGTGTCCGGGCTAGTCGTCTGCTGAGCCATTTCCCAGGCCAACTTTGTACAGTTGGCAAGAATCCAGGGCAACGTGGTTCCCTGGCCTTTTTCCAGTGACTGTCTTGCTCGGCGTCCGAGAAAATGTCCAGGGAAGCAGGTCGAATGCAGCTGCTGCTAGTTCATTCGACTGCCAGCCTCAGTCTCTCAGTGGAGATGGGGCTGCGTGTAGAAGAGGCGAGCGCACTCCCCAGCGGAAGCCTATTAAACGTCACCCCTCCTCTGCGGATCCCCTGCCAAAGATCACTGACAAGCTCCCAAGGCAAAGGAACATGGAGGGAAGCCGTTGCGCTAGCACGGCTTTTGTCAGCGCTACAAAGCAGCCTGTTAAACTATTGGAACTAATGCGCCGCAGCTGCTCCAGTGACTTCTGCTTATGTACATAAAAAAGTCCTGGGGGGAGGGCTCAACCATCAGATGCCTGCTGCTCGGTTGTTCAGCTAGTCTTTTCATTTGCTTATTCCTGAATGCAAAGGAAAGAAAAACTTTGAACTTGACCTTCCTCTCCCACAAGGGTTATTTTTCTCCCTTCAATCTACGTTCATAAAAGAAAATGGCTAGTCTTTGGTTTTTATAAGAATAAACAAGCACTAGCTAGCAAGGAGAAATAGTTCCCGGCTTGCTAAACTCAATTTGATGCACCTTATAAAACAAATGCACCTCTCTCTCTCTCTCTCTCTCTCTCTCTCTCTCTCTCTCTCTCTCTCTCTCTCTCTCTCACACACACACACACACACACACACATACACACACACACAATCCTGCTAGCCAAATTGTGGCCTTTTCAAAGCAGGAGTGACACTATTTACATGAACAAATGACATTTTTTATTTCTTTTCTAAAACCAAGGACCTTCCAGTGGGACAAATGTCTTCATAAAAGTATTTAAAAATTGTAGCTCCAACTGGTGCTTACAGTATTATACTATTGTATGTATAAAATAAATCTTGCTTCATAATTATTTCCTTAATTGACTTTTAATGCAAAATTTGTAAAGTCATTCTACAACAAATCAAGGGAGTTTGAAATAAAAGACAAGTAGTGATTTCTTATCAATTTAGTTTGCTACTGGAAGAAAAAGGAAATGTGACAATTCAAGTATAAAGGTGATAAATTCTGTTAAATCTTATAGTATGGATACTAGAAGTGCAATATTAGAATTGAATTGGAAGGAAACCCAAAACTGCCATTAAGGCACAGGCTCAACAACCTAGTGATGCTATTTACAACAGGACTGAAATCAAATCACTTTTATCAGCACCTAGGAATATTTTTCATATTTATAAAACAGAGTAACTTAAGAAGGAGATAGGAATTGCATCGAGATAAAATGGAGAATGAAATTACCCAATTCATTTTTTTGTTTGTTTCTATGATTACCATTAGGTCAACTCTGAAAGTTTCTCTAACCACCATCCTGATTTTTTTGCATCAAATATCAAAATTTTGTGTATAAAATGTTACAGAAAAGGATTCTCTCAGATGTTTTTGTCCCTACTAGGGTTACTAGCTGGTGTAACTACAGAATTTAATGGGGCATAGGTGCTGACTTAATCAGAAAATCTGTTATACAAATACTCAAATTTTTTTGGTGTGATTATTCTTATTCCTAATCAATTATACATATAGTCACTAGTCACTGAAAAGGGGTAAAGGAATAGCCAAATTCTGTAAAGTGTGCTGAAAGACTGAAAGTGTTGTAGAGCAACCCCGATACAAAACGGGGTGCCTGACTGTGGGTCCTCACCCGCGCACTTAAAGCCTGTATGGGATTATCTCAGGACATCATTTCCCCCTAACAAAAAATAGCATTAGGGTTTGTGTAAAACAGGTGTGCAATTCTTGTCTTTTAAAAAGTTCACAACTTGCTGGAAAGAACTGGATGATGTTTAAGGCGCTAGAATACTGAAAAAGCGAAATTATCAGATACAGAAAATAAAATTAAAATGCTGAGTGTAAGTGATGATGGAGATCTGGCATGGAGTAAAATATGAAGTGGGGAAGGTTCAAAAACTAATGCAAATGAAGATAAGAAAGAGTGCCCTACCAGATGAGGAAGTAGAATGTGCAAATCCAATAAAGAGGTAAGCAGGCTTCCTACTTAAAAAAAAAAAAAAAAAAAAAGGTAAAACAAAACTCCCAGCACTCAATTAATAGATATAAAACTGGTTCAGGTTTGCAGAAATATTAATTCAGAGAGCAGGATAAAGACACCAAAGTAAAAGTCAGCAGGGCAAAAAATATATAGAAAATTTACCTACCTTATAAAGATTTATTCAACAAGTATTTATGGGCATTTATTTTGAGCTATGCACTATACTGAATGTTCTAAAATATTTAAAGATTAACTTGATGCTGTCTTGGCCCCTGGGAGTTTTTAGTAGGGTAGATTAAATACAATGAAATAAATTAACATGACAAAGTGTAACCCAAGTACCTAGAGTAAAGCACAGAAGCTGGAGGTATTGTCTGACTTTAAGAAAAGTGATTCTTGGTGAGAGAATTAAGGAATTGATACTACTAAGAACAATGTGGAACTTATATTGGGAACTTAATTGAGCTTGAGGGATTCTAGATTCCAGTTCTTAATTCCAGCAACCTTCACTTAAGAGAAGTAAACATTTGCAAGCTGTCTCATAAACAGCATGTGCTGTGAATGCTTAGACAGACTGGGCACTTTGTTGATGATCACAACTAAGCTAACAAGGACATAATAAAGTTCAACAATATTCTATTACTCAAATTGATTGAGGGTTGTGGTTAAAAGTGGACTAAAACTGAACAATGTCATCCTGCAAATTTCACATGGCTTTGGTGCATGTCAGTACCCTCCTAAATCTCCCCAAATGATATTATGAGTGCTGCTTTAAAAAAAAAAAGTTAATTTTGTTGAGCATTATTTGCTACCCTTTGAAACATCTTTAAAGACCTTTAGTTTGCATGTTTCAAAATCATGCTGGAGAATCACTTCTTTAGGAAGCACGAATTGTAAAGTCCTGAACCAAAGATGGGTGAGGCCTAGATAGATTGGCAATTTTCTTTCTAATAATACAGAGGGTAAAGGGAAATTCTTACAACAAGAAAACTATCCTTTTGCCTTTTACAAAATAAAGTCTTAAGGGGCCTCCCTGGTGGCGCAAGGGTTTCAATCTCAGCACTCTGTAGCTATAACCCATATGGCACTGCAGACCTTTCCCGTCTCACCTGCGGCAGTGTATTCTAGTAGATCTGCTGTTCTACATCCGCCTGTTCTACTCCCCGCTCTGTCTCTGGTGAATCCTCTCACCCCCTCCCCCTAGCCCCACACCTCTGGCCTACACCCCAGCTTTTCTATGTATAATAAATAAAATAAATCTTTAGAAAAAACCCTTAAAATTAGCTCCTAGAAACATCTCTGAAAAATTCAGTACTGTAAATGACAGTCAAATAAGGACATAGGTTTTAACAAATGAAGCTTGAAAGGGGGGTGAAATGTTTTGATAAATTAACCACATCTAGAACAGCAAATAACATCTTAAATTTATAAACGTTTTTCTAGATACTTTTTTTAATGGATTTTCAAATGTTGGGGTTTTTAGATTATTAAGAGTCCTTAAAAATATTTAATTACATTTCATAGGCAGCAAAATAAATAAAAAAATAATTGGGCCTTCCCTGGTGGCACAGGCAGTTGAGCGCAGTGCTGTGAAGCTGTCCACATTATCTGCAGCGCTGGTTCAATCCCAGCAGGCCTGCGAGGGTCCTACATGGCACGCAGCAGACCTCTCCTGTTGCGCCCACTGCTCCCCTCAGCAGTGTATTTCGTCAATCTGCCTGTTCTGTTCCCCACTCTGTCTCTGGTGAATCCTCTCACCCTCCCACGAATCTTGTCTGTACCCCAGTTATTGTATAAATAAATAAAAAAAATCTTTAAAAAAAAAAAAGTAAGATTATTGGGCCTCCCCGGTGGCGCAGCGGTTGAGCGCTGGGTTGCGAAGCTGCCCGCGGCCTCTGCAGCGCCGGTTCGATCCCTGGCTGCTCCCCGGCCACCAGAGGAGGGTCCCACATGGCACGCAGACCCCTCCTGCCGCCTGCTGCTCCCCTCAGCAGTGTACTTCGGTCCTTCTGCTTGCTCTGCTCCCCGCTCTGGCTCTGGTGAATTCTCTCACCCTCCTGCGCTTCTGACTGTACCCAGTGCATGTATAAACAAAACAAACAAACAAACAAACAAATAAATAAATAAATAACATGCCTCTATTAAAAAAAAAAAAGTAAGATTACAAAGTTCTGAGACAAGGACTGAAAAGCAAGCCCTTATCTAGGTAAATCAAGCAGGCTGGATTTCCCATGATTGAAAGGGAGCAATGGTTCAGCTAATTCAAAAGAATGATAATATAGAATTAATATTTACCTATGAAATGCATTGTATGATTCTCACAACTATGCTTTAATTATATGAATGTGCTAAAAAAAATTTTTTTTCCAAATTTGCCCACTGGATATGATTCAGAGAAGTGATTGATAGTGGAAGAGCTTATGAGGACTAGTAGTTAAAAGGGTGTGCTTGGAAGAATAACAATAAGGTAGTTTGGAGGAGGTGGGTAGTCTTGGTGAGATAAATAGATGCTGAATTTTTAGATGCTTTCCTATGGAAAAATCAGCAACATTATTTGGAATTTAGATAAATAATATATAGAGTCCAAATAAGATTCATTTAGTGACTATGTATTATAACTTGGAGGAGGATGATCCTGAAGGTTGTGGATTTGAACATTCCCAATTTAATATAAATTTGTGTAAAAATGAAAATAAAGTGACTAATGAAGCAAGAACTAAAAAATTGTTCTTTAGCTATATACAAGCATGCAAGTCAATAGGAAAGTCACAAATAGATTGGATATCTCTTAACATGATAAATTATACATTCCATCTAATTATATATAGGTCACCTAACTGTCATCAAAAGGTTATAAATGTAAAAGAAAGTATCTAGGGTTTATTTCTAGATATTAGAGTTATACTAATATTAGAGTTATACTTAGAGTTAGAGTATACAAAGTATTCTTCCAAGAGCAATTCCTTTTTCATAAAACAGTTCAAGCCTAGTTCATTTTTTCCTATATGAACACTAAATATTAGTCTCTGTTGAAATAGTAATTAAAAATTTCATATGAAATAAAAGTTGACATTTTATAGAGCAGAGCTTATACCAGAAACATTAATACATGTTCATTTTTGCAAAAATTATAATAATTGCAAAATTTTAAGAATCTCTCCTCTTTATATATTCACCATAAAAGGCTTCCAATACTAGAACAGAAATCCTCCTGATTATTTTGCTAAAATGAAACACTAGAATGCCATCTCTAAATATTATCCAAGCTTCAAAAAAGACAATGAGTGTCACCACTCACTAGACTTTTAACTTTTTTTTTGATTTATTTTATTTATGCAGACAAGAATTGTGGTGTAGGTCAGGGGTGTGGAGGAGGGGGTGAGAGAATTCACCAGAGAGTGTGGGGAGCACATGCATCTACTGAAATACACTGCTGAGGGGAGCAGTGGGCTAGACAGAAGAGGTCTGCTGTGCCATGTGGGTTAGCTCCCTGGCCAGGGTTTGAATTTGTGCTGCAGTGGCCTTGTATAGCTACATAGTGCTGAGACTTAACCCCTTGCACCACCAGGGAGGGCCCTAAACTTTTAACTTGTATATGTCCAGACTTTCTCTCAGTGAGAAAAACAGCCAAGCAATGCCTTCTATTGGGGGGGGGACTACTTATATTGGGGGGGGGACCATACTGAATGACTGAAAAAAAATCACTGGATATAAGTGCAAAACCTAACTACCTTAGGTACAAGCACTTTTGAGTCAATTACTTAATTAAACCATTATAACCACTCTAGTAAGGGAGATTAGCACCCTCATTTTAAAGTTGAGAAAATTGAGGCCCAGTAAAATAACTTCCTTAAGATCATCAGTAGGTGATAGATTTAAGAATTTAAACCAGATAATCCAAGTCTAGAACCTTTTCATATAACCAATGAACAGACTGTCTTTGTAACTAAATAATAAAAATCAAACAAATTAATAAAAGTAAGCAAAATGAATTCACATAGGTGAGAATATAAAAATCCAATCTCATTACCAAATGTTTCTTAGGAGAGTTTATGAACTGAAAAGCTTTCCAAACCCTGATAACCATTAGCAACAGTACTTTGAGGCTCTGACTATATTTCTAAATAACTGAAAGATCACTAAAATCCCCCAAATTGTTTATTGTGTAACAATGAACACTGAATGCACAAAAGAACTTGGGTAGACCTTCAGAATTTTTCTTCATGATGAAAACTGACATGAAGAAACAAATGTTTGATTATCTGTCACATAATAGACATGTTAATGAACAAAATGCAACATGTATTATTCCAAGTTCAGAGAAATAAAACACCATGCTAATCTAGTAAAACCTCACCACTAAGAAATACATTTCCTCATCTTTTTTTTCATTTCTGTACCCATCCCCACTGGACCCAGGAAAGAATTTTTACAGTCTTTCACAAATTAATATAATATAACTAGAAAGCCTCCCTCTGACTCTGACACATAACATCTGTTTCAGAAATTCTGTTTCTTGGGCACACAATTTTATGAGACAAAATAGTATATCTCAGTGAAAATGTTCATAATTTAGAGGCTTGTTATTGTAGTGCATTTTTTTTCTGAAGTTTAATATATTTAGTCAATGATTCCTCATAAGCACATTATATTTTTAGAGATGACACTTTTCATACCTAACTGTAAGGAACCTTCTGAGACATAGTCATTTATGTGGGATGTTTTACAAAAGATATTATAGAAACTGGAGTTTTAGTCCCAATTCTCTAATTAATAGCTACCTATTCAAAGTGACTACCTTGAATAAGTTCATTAGCTTCTCTAGAACTTAGTTTTCTAGTTAAAAGTCCTATAAGTTTATTAGGCTTTTATATCTTAAAAAAAAATCAGGTGCCATCTTTAATTTCAAGTTTCAGTTTTCATTTCAGAAAAATGTTAACCAAGAGCATCTCAAGACAACATGGTCTCTTTCACTTGTGTGCAGTGATAGTATGCGCCATAGATAATTCTTTATAAAGGAAAATGGAAGAGAAATATTCAATGTTTATGAAATGGAAATTAGGAGGCTGTTGTTCTAAGCAAGTGTCTTACACAGTCGTGAAATTTATAAAAGTTCCTACCCTGACTAGATAAAAATTGTGTTCTGCCAACTGAGTCACAGCTTAGGAGACAGACTATGAGAACAATGCTCAAATTACTTATTGTTTGGAATCAAAGTATTGTTTTACTTCAGCAAGTTTATGCAACAAGTCAGATTTTAGACAATAAAATTCTACACTCACATTTTACAAAGCATATCCTACCAAAGACTAGCTTTGTAGGATTACATGAATTTAAAAAGAAAGAAAGAAAGAAAAAATCGAGACTGGCTGACTACAGTTTAACAGGTTTTCTTGCAATAAGATATCTCAGTCCTTTACTGTCTAATGTGATTTGTGACATCAGGCTTACTGGACTCTGAATTATCTATATTTTCTATCTTGTCCCAAGATGGGTGTTTCTAGGAGCCCTGGGCTTACTGCAAACATCTCCTTGAACATGACTGATAGTTAATATGGCCTTCCCAGGGTTCTGGTATTGATTTATTCCCCTGTCTAACTGCTGTCAAACAAGATGCTTCCTGTAGAACCACGAGTAGTCCCAGTGTTGCCCTGATACCAACTGACATCAATTAGAATAAAGGGGATCATCAGGTTCTGCTTTGAGGCTAATTCCACCTTCTTCTTCAACTGGTGTACCTTCCCCTGTCAAAACCATAACTCTAGCAGAAGGTATGAGAAGGTTGCAGTTGTCAGCCTAAATGACAACTCCAGATAGTATGCTAATTAGAAAGCTATGGCTAGGCTAAGGGATTAGAAAATATTGGCCTAAGTAATACTGTTGGTGAGAAAAGGTGCAAAGGCAATGGAAGTCACAGCAGGTGCTTCTAAAGTTTCAATATTCCTAAGAATCACCTGGAGACCATGCTAATGTGCAGACCTTGATTTATGAGGTCAGGGGTGGGACTTTATTTTCTAGATTTCCAAAGTTCCCAGGTGATACTAATACTGATCTATCTTGATCACTTCATGAGGATCCAAATACTAGAATATGTACAGATTGATGGATATTTGAAATCTAGCAATTGAAGGCAATTAATTTGTACTCAGGAGATACTAGTTCAAATTTATATTGAACCATTTGTTAAATTCATTGCTGATATTTTAATAAATAATGGATTTCTGAATAACTTACTGTATAACAATATAAACCTTTTTTTTTCCAAATGAGCACATATACATCAAACGATTTAATTCTATGATAATTAAATTCTATGATAATATACACAGAAAATTAATTTAATTTTATGATTTAATTCTATGATAATTAATTTAATTCTATGATAATATACACAGGAAATCCAAAACATTAGGCAAAAAAGGTTCTGAAAACAATAAATGAACAGTAAAATGGCAGGATATAAAATCAATAAACAAAAATCTATTGTTTCTATGTGCAAACAGTGCATTAAAGGAAAGAGAAATTTAAAAAAATTCCCATTTACAATCACACCAAAAAGGATCAAATACAGAGAAGCAAACTTCACAGAGGAGATGAAGGACCCATACACTGAAAATATAACACTACCACAAGAAATAATATAAGACTAAGAAATGAAAAGATACCTCATGTTCATGGATTGAAAAATAAAAAATTGTTAAAATTGACCATGTAACCTAAAGTTATTTATAGACTCAATGCAATAACAATCAAATTCCAAAAGACATTTTTCAAGGAAATAGAACAAACAATTGTAAAATTTGTATGGAACCACAAAAGACCCTGAATAGCCAATGAGAACCTGAAAGAGAAGAAGAAAAATAGAGGTATCACACTTCCTGACTTCAAACTACACTACAAAGCAATATAATCAAAACAGCAATGTTTGGAAGAAAATCAGAAACACAGACCAATGGAATAGAATAGAGAGTCCAGAAATAAATCCCCACATCTATGGACAGTAAATCTTTGACAAAGTTGCCAGGGCCATATAATTGAGAAAGGAAAGTCTCTTCAACAAATGGTCTTGGGAAACTGAGTCACATGCAAACAAATGAAACCATATCATTACTAAATGCCATGCACAAAAATTAATTAAAAATGGATGAAATACTTGGATATAATACCTAAAGCCATGAAATACACAAAAGAAAAGATAGGTGATATCTTTCTGGACATAGAGAGCTATTTACAGATTCAACTCCAACAACAAGGGAGACAAAAGCAAAAATAAACAAATGGAACTTACACAAAGCTAAAAACATTTGTACCTTGGGGGAAAAAAAAAACACACACACACACACAAAAAAAAGAAAGAAAAGCAACCTACAGACTGGGAGGAAATATTTGCACATCACACATATGATAAGGGGTTAATTTCCAAAATATACAAATAACTCATATAACTCAACAACAACAACAAAAAAAACCTGATCAAAAATGACCTAAAATAGCAATATGTTCAACATCATTTATTATAAGGGAAATGCAAATCAAAAACACAATGAGATATCACCACCCTATGAGAATGGCCACTAACAAAATGACAGAAAACAATGAATGTTGGTAAGGATGTGGGAAAAAGAGAAACACCCAAACTGTTGATGGGAAAGTAAATTGATATAGCCTCTATGAAAAATCATATGGAGATTCCACAAAATACTAAAAAATAGAAATACCATGACACAGCAATACCACTGCTAGTATTCAAAGAATATGAAAGCACTAATGCAAAAAGATTTATGCAATCCTATATACACAGCAGTATTATTTACAGTTGCCAAGATATGGAATATGGTCACTCACAGATGACTGAATAAGGAAACTGTGGTAAATATACTCAATGGAATACTCCTCAGCTACTTAAAAAGATGAAATAAAGCCTGGTAGGACAAAATGAATGGATCATGAGGCAATTATGCTAAGTAAAATAAGTCAGAAAATGAAGGAGGATCACCAGATGCTTGCACTCATTTGTGGAGCATAAACAACCAGAGAAAACAAACTGGCAAAGGACAACAAAAATAACTCTTAGACTCACTAAAAAAATATGATAGTTACTGGGAATGAAGAAGGTGGGAGCATTGGCACTGGAGCCTTGGTGGAGGTGAGTGAAGCATGTGCACATGTTTAGGTATAAATTTGGATCCCCATAATTATATTGTTATATAAATGATTGGTATGTCAGTAAAATTTGAAAGAAGGTAACCAAATGATTCAAGTTTAAAGCAAAGTTTGCTGTATTGGATTCACACTTGTAAGTTGAAGAAAAAATAATCAGTGTTTTAAAACAAACTCCCCGAGTATGGTAAAATTCTTGGGGTTTTTTTTTTGTTTTGTTTTTTAAAAGATTTATTTATTTATTTATTTATTTATTTATACAAGCACTGGGTACAGAGCAGAGAGCAGAGCAGGCAAACTGACGAAGTACACCGCTGAGGGGAGCAGCGGGCGGCAGGACAGCTCTACGTGCCATGTGGGACCCTCGCCCGGCAGTGGGGAATCGAACCGGCGCTGCAGAGGCTGCGGGCAGTTTCGCAACCCAGCGCTCAACCGCTGTGCCACCAGGGAGGCCCTTCTTGGCTGCACCACTGGGGAGGCCCTAAAGTGATCTTTCTAATTTAAACTCCTACTAGCACCATATGAGAGTAGGTCTCCATATCACACCTACTATTTTCAGTCCTTTTAATTTTAGCCATTCCAATAAAGGTTAGTAGTATTTTATTGTGGTTGTAAATGCATTTTCCCAGTGAATAGTAATAGTGAGTTTCATATGAGTTTGGCAATGATGCTGTTTAACATCAGTTAATATTAAACATCTATAACTAGCTTTCTGAAAAGAGTCCATTGTAATTTTGCTATATAATGTACAAAATTAAAAGTACACAATATTATATATAGTTAATTCCATATAACCAGTGATACTAAGAGTACATTTACCACCTTTTGCTAACTCTTGTATATGTAGCCAAACTAAGGCTGCAATTGACAAAGGAGTTTAGTTCTCAAATGATGATTGATTAATAGCTGGGTTTCTGTTAACCAAGTAAGACAAAAGTAAAGCCATAGAAATGTGTTAGAATTCCCTCATTGGTCAATGAGAAGGACAGTTCTAAAACTCTAGAAGGAGTTTTGTGCTCTTTACAATGTAGTGGATACATATATGTTAATAATCTGTATTATAAACATTTTCTCTTTCTTAAATCAAGACAATAAAAAAAAAATTAATCTGGGCTTCCCCAGTGGCGCAGCAGGTTGAGCACAGCGCTGTGAAGCTGTCTGCAGCCTTTGCAGCGTCGGTTCGATTCCCAGCTGGCCAGGCAGAGTCCCACGTGGCGAGGCAGACCTCTCTTGTCGCACCTGCTGCTCCCCTCAGCAGTGTATTTCGGTCATCTGCCTGTTCTGCTCCCTGCTCTGTCTCTGGTGACTCCTCTCACCCTCCCATGCCTCTGACCTGTACCCCAGCTCTTGTATAAAAATATAGCAATCTTTTTTTTTTTTTTTTTAAATAGAGGCATGTTTTATTTATTTATTTATTTGTTTGTTTGTTTTTGTTTATACTTGCACTGGGTACAGTCAGAAGCGCGGGAGGGTGAGAGAATTCACCAGAGCCAGAGCGGGGAGCAGAGCAGGCAGAAGGACCGAAGTACACTGCTGAGGGGAGCAGCGGGTGGCAGGAGGGGTCTGCGCGCCATGTGGGACCCTCCTCTGGTGGCCGGGGAGCAGCCGGGGATCGAACCGGCGCCGCAGAGGCCGCGGGCAGCTTCGCAACCCAGCGCTCAACCGCTGCGCCACCGGGGAGGCCCAAAAAAATATAGCAATCTTTAAAAAAAAAATCAATCTCTTATTTGCTGAATTTGCTGGTTTCCATGGGGTAAATATTCCCATCACAGTTATCAACATGACATCAACTGAACATTGAGTTTGACAATTAGCTTGCCAAATTCACAGGCATTTAAAAACTGGAGTTTATGAGCTAGTCCAAGACACCAGAACACTGCTGCTACTGCCCATTCTAATTTGAAATACCTGTATTTGTGCTTTTCTAAAACTGAGTCATTTTTATGAATTGGTTGAAGTGATCTTTCACCGATATATAGTTAGTATCATTTCAAGGCCTAGGTCCCACTTTGTAAGAGAGCACTTGACAAATTCAGGATGAAAGCGTAGCATAAAACATGTTCAAAACAATAAAGTTTCAAGATGAGATACTGACATCTAAAGATTACAGTGATTACTGGACTCAGGTCACATAATAATTTTATATGGAAAAATTTCAGCAAAAGTCCTCATTTAATTTTAGTAGCATGGTTCAGTATCTCACAACCTCACAGAGAGCCTGATCTAGTGATTACCATCCCATCTAGAGTTGCAGCACCAGGAAGAACAGAACAGACCCATCGAATCTTCAGATTGTGAAAGAATGCAAGGCTAGTAAATATCTCATCCATCTTGCCTAAATGTTCACTTAGGTAGCATGCTGCAACATCCTCTCCACTAAAGTGTTACAACTGATACATTCATTTAAGAAGAAGTGAATTATAATCAATTTTATTCTAACAATCCTTGAGAATTTGGTAATAAAGAATTTAGGGACATGTGGCAATTCAAAAAAGGGATAAGAAAACAATGATATTTAAATATAATTTGTATAATAAAATGTAATGACCCACTTCTTTTAGCTCCATGAGTTTATGTTGGCACCTGTCACCCCATGCAAGGCTTCTAATACTTCACTACTTTCCCTACTCCTTATTATCTTCCTTCCTCAATTTTCCTTGGCTTCATGGTCCCTTCCAAACTATGAAACATCTAGACGATAGCATAAATGTGTTATTGTGTTGCCCTATCCCAAAAATAACAAAATTCATTTTCACCAGGAGCTTAAAGAAATAATGTCTGAACCCATCAAATAAATTATAATGAGATGATCTCAGACACTCTCAGAAGACCTGCTTTTAAATAAACACGTATATTTTCAAAACATAATTGGATATGTGACGGCATTAAATTGACCCTTGAACCATTTCAAAAGTTGTTCTTGACATTCCGTGTTATAAGTCAAAAAGTGCTGGTCAACTTGTCTGAGATCATAGAGGGACTAACCCAGAACTAACACAGGACTTATCTATGTGAGATAAGTGACAGCGAACATTCTTGGATTCAGACCCAAAGATCAAAGTCAGTGCAAATAATATTCTAAATGTGCAGAAAAGGCTCAAAATCCACCTACTTCTTTCTCACCAAGAGAAAACTAACAAGTAAAGAATAAAATCTTACAGGTCCCGACAACGAGACATAATGAAAGACATGGTGTGGAACAGGTTGAAACATGCATTTTTAAAATCTTTATAATCCAGGTGTCACGTTTTACATTTGTTAAACTAAGTCTTATTCTTAATATTTTAAAACATATTTGGGTTATTATTAATACGAGAATGAGGAAGTATTTGAGGGAGCTTATTTCAAAGGAAATTCCATGAGAAATTTAAAACAATATACAAATTCTATTTTTCCAGAGCCAAATTGATTTCTTAAACTTAGTCTATTTTAAAGAGGACACAAAATTTTGGAAAATTTTATTTACTACCATAACATTCTGATCTCAGTGACATAATATTTACAACTTGCAATGCCTTGTACAAACATAATAGTTTAAAATTTAGTTCTTATTCTCCTATTTCAAAAGTCCAATAGGAAGTATGTAAGAGTAGCTATGGTAAAGGAAAGGGAAAGATGGCATATAATTCCCCAAATTGAATATGTTTAGTTTCCATTTATGACTATTCACAAATTTCTGTTAGTAAAATTCTCACTAGAAACTAAAAACTAGCACTTTTTTTTCCTAAAAACTAGCACTTTATTCTTTGATTTTCTCATTCAGTCAGCAAACATTAGTGAATGCCGAGTAGGCTGCAGGCATGTACTATGGGCACATGGCACAAAAACATGAAGGCCTGGATCTCTTACCTTTTCTAGTATCCTTGGCATCTGATTTACTGCTTGTCAGTCAAGAATGACGATCTACTAAAACACTTTTTTGCTTTCTTGGTGTTAAGAGGAAAGGGATGAGAAAGGTGCTCCTGTTGTTCACATTCAGTCGATAAATTGCTGACTGTTTTAAGAGGGATCTTTGGATCAAACATACTTCATTTTTTTATTTTTAAAAAGATTTATTTATTTATGCATACAAGAACTGGGGTATAGGCCAGAGGTGTTTAAGGTGGGTGGGGGGGGGGCAGTGAGAGAATTCACCAGACACAGAATGGGGAACAGAAAAGGCAGACTATGGGCCTCCCCGGTGGCGCAGCGGTTGAGCACTGGGTTGCGAAGCTGCCCACAGCCTCTGCAACGCTGGTTCGATCCCCAGCCACCGGGCGAGGGTCCCACATGGCATGCAGACCTCTCCTGCCGCCCGCTGCTCCCCTCAGCAATGTACTTTGGTCCTTCTGCCTGCTCTGCTCCCCGCTCTGGCTCTGGTGAATTCCCTCATCCTCCCATGCTTCTGACTATACCCAGTGCTTTTATTAATACTTAAATAAATCTTTAAAAAAAAAAAAGGAAAGAAAAGGCAGACTGACTGAAGTACACTGCTGAGGGAAGCAGTGGGCAAGACAGGAGAGGTCTGCTGTGCCATGTGGGTTGCTCCCTGGCTAGGGACAGAACTCATGCTTCAATGGTTGTGGATAGCTTCATAGGTTGTGTCCTAACCCCTTGCACTACCAGGGAGGCCCTAAAGATTTATTTATTTATGCATTCAAGAACTGGGGTGTAGGCCAGAGGTGTGGGAGGTGAGAGGATTCACCAGAGACAGAGTGGAGAACAGAACAGGCAGATCTACTGAAACATACTGCTGAGGGGAGCAGCGGGCAAGACAGAAGAGATCTTCTGTGCCATGTGGGTCACCTCCCTGGCCGGGGATCAAACTCATGCTGCAGTGCCTGGTGATAGCTTGATAGTGCTGTCCTTGACCCCAGCACTACTAGGGAGGCCCTAGATTAAATAGGCTTTATTTATTTATTTATTTATTTATTTATTAATAGAGGCATGTTTACTTACTTATTTGTTTGTTTGTTTATACATGCACTGGGTACAATCAGAAGCGCGGGAGGGTGAGAGAATTCACCAGAGCCAGAGAGGGGAGCAGAGCAGGCAGAAGGACCGAAGTACACTGCTGAGGGGAGCAGTGGGCGGCAGGAGAGGTCTGCGTGCCATGTGGGACCCTCCTCCGGTGGCCAGGGAGCAGCCGAGGATCGAACTGGCGCCGCAAAGGCCGTGGGCAGCTTTGCAACCCAGTGCTCAACCGCTGCGCCACCAGGGAGGCCCTCAAATAGGCTTTAGATCAAATAGTTTGTAACTATTTGTAAAGCTATTAAAGGAAAGATGTCAATATAACTAACTATTGTTTTCTTTTTAAATTCATGATTTAAACTTTTCTATAAAATGTCTTTTAATTTTTTTTTTAAGATATCACATACCTAATAAAGGGTAGCGCCAAGATTTTGCAGGTCGTAACTCTAACATTCTACTCTGTGGGGTAAAGATTGTGGTTTACTTATGATGCAACTCCTGCCTTTGTTGCCAATGACAACAGTTGTTTTCTTGACTAAGTTTCATGTGGTTGGTCAGGTTATGTCATGAAAACTATATTAGGAGAAGAATTATGGGTTCATTGAGTGCCAGCTCTGTGCAGTGAGAATGGTGGAGGTGGGGGGAGATTGGCAATGTTGCTTTTGGCAGGAGTTCAGAAATGCAGACTCCTGGGCACTCTACACAAGCCTTTCCACATCAACCGGTTTCCCTCTCTATCATGTGGCATCTATTTTCCAGCCTGGAAAAGTGCATATGTGGTTCCAGAAAGCAACACTGATCAATTCTCTTCTGGAGCTGCCCACATTTTTTGGTTTTAAGAAAACTTGAACTACAATCTTCTTTCAGGATGCGTCACCAAGAACTTAAATCAACAATAATTTTCAACAGATTCTGAAGTGGGATTTGAAAAGATAAGATGATTATTGAATTGAATTATAAGAAATTCAGGCTGTAGTCCAATTGTTTACAGCTTTTCTCCTCCCTCTGTGGGTTAACAAGTGTTTCCAAAGCCACGGGGCATTAAGAATCCTGAAGCAGCTAATTAACAGTGCTGCTCCACATCACACGAAGCACGTGGGTTCTAGCAGCTGTAAAACCTGGGCTCCCTCAGGCTATCAGAATGATGAGGAAACTCTTGAAATTGTATTTTGACATTCTGCTTTCTGTCAGTGGCAGAAAATAACCTTCTCAGTGGGCACTTTAGGCAAGGACAGTACTGTGGGCACAAAAAAGTCTCAGTGCCATGCCTATGAAAAAGTCAACGAACATTTCCTCATGTTCAGACTGTGACTCACAACTGGTGTGTTAATGGATAAAAAAGGCTGGAGGCTTCCATTTGACACACTGTCCATCCAAATAAAATGCAGGATTGGTGGGATGTTAAGTTTCATTCTGTGCATCAGTTATCTTCCAAAAGGCAAATCAAACCTAGGTAGCCTGTTTCAAATTTTCCTTTTTTGCTCCTATTTAAAGACTGTATCAAGAGAAACAGCACCAGCCTATGGCGTTTCACAGATAAGTAACAAAAGCCATAATAAAAAGCTTGCATATTCTCAAAAACCTTGGACAAGTTGAGATGAATCAGTCTCACCTCGCATCGATATGAGCATAATGTTATGTGCTTTATTAACAGTCTATCACCTGACAAAGAGAAGCCTTATGTCTTGCCTCCAGCCTATAATCCATTCTCCATAATGTTACCAAAAATGTCTTTCTAAAATATGACATTCTCCTACTTGAATAACCTTGATTTTTTCCCCCTGTTTTACGGTAGATAATATGCACATTTCTTATACTCTTTAAACCAACATTTTCAATACAGACTCACATCATCACAACTTCCCTTCAGGGTACCTGTGGAGGTATTGTGTACTCTAATGCTGTAGCTATAGAAATATAGTTCCCTACATGCCATGTCCTTTCAAGCCTGTTACCCCACCCACATAATATTTGCTGAATTCTTTGTTGACTTAAAAGGTGGCTTAAATGTTACACTAGCTTTGGAAATACTTCCTTCTCCTACCAAAGAGTAGGAATCACATCCTCTTTTACTTTATTCTTCTAGCACCCTTATCACAAGAATAGGGTCTGTGATTTAGTATTTTATGCCCAATATTTTATTGTCCTTAAAATACAGAAGGGGGATGATAAATTGCTTATGAAAGGAAGAGAGAGGTAAATTAATGCATGTTTAAAATTAGGTCATTGAACTAGATCATATCTAAAAGGTTGCTTTACTTCTATAATTCATTGTATATGATTTATTTTTAATGAGGAAGTTTCAAAGTGATTACTAGTAAATACATCAGTTGACAGGTGACATTAATATTCAGTGACATTTGAAATTACAAGTGAGATTTTAATGGATTCATTATATATAGAGATCTCAATACAAGGACTATGAATATGCCATTGATTAAAATAAAATATAAAGGCTGGATCTATAAGAAACTAAAATTGGATTTGATGGTCAAAAGTTAAGATTCACCTTTAAATGCATATTGAAATCCAAAAGCTGGGAATGATGCTAATAAATTGGATGACATCTTTAAGATACAAAATTATCTGTAAATGCTAAGCAACAAGGTAAATTAAGTATATGATAAGGACAAGGTAAAATACAACATTTATTTAAAATAATAAGCTATGTATGAAACACAGTACTTTCAGCAATTAAAAAAATGGCATATATGTCCTATTATGTTGATTCCATAAGATGGATATTATGAAGAAATTTAAAATAATGGTTTAAAAGAATTTTAATAATTTGCTAAAAATATTCATGGTACAATGCTCCTTTCAGAGGAAAGAGAGACAGTGTTTGAAAAGACCCAATCAAACACACACAAAAAAAAATCCTTAATGTTTTGAGTTCTTAGAAACGACATACAACCAAGTAAACAAACATAACCAAGGCCTATTTCACCCTAGGCAAATTGATAAAGACAAGAGTGAAATTCCTACAACTTATCTCTGGTCACAAAAGCATTACCAAACTTTTAAAGAAGACCACAGGGCCTCCCTGGTGGCTCAAGGAGTTAAGTCTCAGCACTATGAAGCTTCAGCAGCCAATGCAGCACGAGTTCGATCCCTGGTCAGAGAGCTGACCCACATGGCACAGCTGACCTCTCCTGTCAAGCCCACTGCTCCCCTCATCAGTGTATTTCAGCAGTGTATTTCAGATCTGCCTTTCTGCTCCTCACTCTCTCTCTGGTGAATATCCCAGTTCTTCTATGCATAAAATCAGTAAAATAAATATTTAAAATAAATTAAAAAATAAAGACCACAAACATTTCTAACATTAAACAATACTTTGTATTCATTCATTAATCTTTCAACCTGCTTATGCCAGCTTATGGATGTGAGGGACTAGAGCCTGTCCCTATAGATCAGGGTGCAAGATGGGCACCGACTGTGTACAGGACACCTTCCCATTATCACAGGGCGCTCTCTCTCTCTCTCTCTCTCTCTCTCTCTCACACACACACACATTCATTCACACACATACTCAGACTGGAACAATTGAGACTTGTTAATTAATCTAAGGTGCACATCTTTGGGATGTGGGAAGAAACTGATCCCTAGAGAAAAAAAAAATCTACATAGACATGGAAGAATGTGCGAACTCCACAGTCAGTGACCCTGGCCAAGAAACAATTTTTTTCCTCAAAACTTTTATATCAAAACAATGTTGAATGAAACAATGTTATTCCAGAAACTGCTATGCTATTTGCCATGGATTTATTGACTTATTTTAGGAGAGCTCCTATATGAAGGAAAAAGCTGGGCACCAGGAGCTTATTAGTTCAATAACAGCCAGGCTTTCAGAAGGGAAGGGCCATTGGGGCTGTTACTTGAATGCATTCTCAAGGAATCCTTGCATGTTGGGGAGAGTGGAGAGCTCTAAGTAAAGAGATGCTGGATATGATTCTGTATAATTGCAAGAACAAAGGAAGAAAAGTTTAAGTCACTGGAGCAGCTACAAAGTAAAAGCATAGCCCTGTGGTGTCAGCCTCACTCTCTAGGTAACAACAGGACCTGTGGAGCATTTGGGACGACAGGAAGTGGCTGGGCCTGGTGGAGGAGCAGGAGTTCAATGAAGAGGGTCTTGTTCTTTGGAGATGTCCTTCGGAACTCCCAGAAATAAGTGCATGGGTTGCACAGGAAAGTTACTTCAGCAAATATGGACAAAAGCTAATGAAAGTTAAATTATTCAAATCAAAGAAACCTCATTTGTTGCCATGGGCCACTAAGGTCTGACAAAATTTAGCATAAAGATTCTTTTTAAAAATTCATTATATAGGGCCTTCCCGGTGGTGCAGCGGTTGATCACTGGGTTGCGAAGCTGCCTGCAGCCTCTGCAGCGCCGGTTTGATCCCCGGCCGCTGGCGAGAGTCCCACATGGCACGCAGACCTCTCCTGCCGCCCGCTGCTCCCCTCAGCAGTGTACTTCGTCAGTCTGCCTGTTCTATTCCCCGCTCTGGCGCTGGTGAATTCTCTCACCCTCCCGTGCTTCTGACTGTACCTAGTGCTTGTATAAATAAATAAATCTTTAAAAAAAAATTCACTATATAGGTATGAGTAAGGAATATTTAGAATGTTTATTTACCATATAAGTAATGAGGTGAGCTTTATAAAAATAAATAGGAATGAATGAATAAGCAAGCAACAATACAACCCACAAAATGAACCCAGTGTAACTTTAGAACCTCTTTAGCCCCCAGAGTAAAAATACTGTGTCACAGGCACAATTAGCTTACTGTTCTCTGAGATTGCTTAGGGTTTGTCTGAAGTAGATAGTCACATTTATAGGGACAGACATGTTGATGAGCCTTGAAATATTTCATGAGAATAAGGGCAAAACCCAAAGTCCAAGCCAAAAAAGAATACCCTTACAGTGGGACACCAGTTGTTCCTAAATAGTGAGGGCCATTTAGAGGAAGAAAAATGAGCAGAAGCTCTTACTCAAAATTATGATGAAGAGGTGGGCAGTGCAGAGAGGCAGATACCCTCATACAGACTGGTTTCTAAGTGACCGTGACCAGAGCTGTCTCATAACACATCAAGCTGCCTTGAAAGGCAATATGTGTTAGGTCATCCTATGTTCCCAGGAAAAAGTTATCAGATATGTGATCAAGCCAGTCTTTTTGTTGGTTAGTGATTACGTTAAATGACGTCTATGTCCTTTGAGTTCTAAGATACAAGAGTCTCTGTTTTTTGCCTGCTGAAATACTATTGCTTGGAATTATAAGTTGCATAGCTTCCCTGAAGTCAAGCAGTGATTTTAATTAGTCACTATATTTCAAGATTTTATACAGGTATAAATCTATTCCTAATGGATGTGAAAAAATATGTCCTGAGTAGATATGTGATACTTTAATCGAGGGTAAAATGGAAATCTTTGATTTAACTCCATGAGTGTTTTGGGCCATAGGAGGTCTTCAAATTCAGTGTCTGCACCTCTACCTTCTCATTCAGCATTCTGAAAAACCGGAGTTTGGGGTCAGCATCCTCTAGGAACAGTCTAATGCAGGTAAAATTCCACCCAGTGTTATATGGCTCTGTTATGCTGAGTTGAAAGCCCTGACAAAATGTGGTTCCATACCAGATAGTACAATTATTCCATCCATGTGGTCAGAGGGAGTCAAAAGGCAGAAAAAAGATTTTTTTTAAAGATTTATTTATTTATGCATACAAGAGCTGGAGTGCAGGCCAGAGACAAGGGCGGGGGAGTGAGAGGATTCACCAGAGACAGAGTGGGGAACAGAACAGGCCGATCTACTGAAATACACTGCTGAGTGGAGCAGTGGGCGAGACAAGAGAGGTCTTCTGCGCTATGTGGGTCAGCTCCCTGGCCGGGGATCAAAACTCACTTTGTAATGGCTACGGATAGCTTCATAGTGCTCTGACTTAACCCCCTTTGCCATTAGGGAGGCCCCAGAAAAGTTCTTTTTTTTTTATTTAAAGATTTATTTGCTTATTTATTTATACAAGCACTGGGTACAGTCAGAAGCGCGGGAGGGTGAGAGAATTCACTAGAGCCAGAGCGGGGAGCAGAACAGGCAGAAGGACCGAAGTACACTGCTGAGGGGAGCAGCGGGCAGCAGGAGAGGTCTGCGCGCCATGTGGGACCCTCCTCCGGTGGCCGGGGAGCATCCAGGGATCGAACCGGCGCTGCAGAGGCCGCGGGTAGCTTCGCAACCCAGCGCTCAACCACTGTGCCACCGGGGAGGCCCGCCAGAAAAGTTTTTTATGATTTTTTTTTTTTTCCACTGAATGTCAGTGCCATTGAGGAAGGTGGGGAGGAAGTAAAAGGAACTGATCGTTTACAGCCATTTTATGCCAGGCCTGGGATGGAGGTACACAAGCCTCCTGGCATCTTCATGAAAACTGCAGAGGTGTGGGCGGAAGAGACTCTATTCTGTAGGCAGGAAATCAGGGCTTAGAGAGGACAGAGCTTCATCAATGTAAAGCCTGCATTAAAACATGCTCTGGTGACCCAAAGTTTGCCTAGTTCAAGAGACTAAATGTAGCTAAATATTATTGTAGAAACAAAGCCACTCCACTACCTTTTGGAATTGTTAAAGGACCCTAAATAATTAAAAAAGAAAGATAAAGACCAAATGCATTATTTTACACATTTCCATACATTCTGGATGTTGTTTGAAAATAAAGTCTTAAAAAAAAAAAGACCTCAAGCTTGAAAATAAGAGCAAATAAATAACTCCCAGTAAAGAAAGAATGCTCCAAACTGACTGTGGGGTGTGTGGAAATTTCAAAGAGGAGTAAAAATGTTCTCTGATGCCCAAAGCAAATAACAGGATGTGTGACTAAAGCTGTTGACCTACGACCAGCTATCTCACCTCAGAACCAGGAGCCGCTGACGTTACTTTTCATTTTCTTTCTCTTTCCTCTTCCTCTCTTTGTCCTTGTTTTTTATTCCACCCTCTGCCTCAATTCTGTTCCCACCTCTTCCATACTCTGTCCTCTTATCTTCCTCCTTCATCTGTTCTTTAATTGTCCCTTGTAGGAAGCTCAAGTAATAGAAAATTTGTTCCATACAACTAAAAACTTGTCTATTGCTATTCTTCATGTTCAACCCAAATCCTTGTGATGTTTCTTCTTCTGATGAAAATTTTTACCTTTATTGTGCTCTACTTGATTCTTCTGAGCTGCTCTCCACCCTAACCCGGAAAGTGTGGGTGTGGTGGGTTCAGGGAGCAAAAGTGTAATGTTAATACAAAAATGTTCCTTATCCCTGTTTTAGGAATACTTCCTGCTATGCAGGTTCAGTTCGCCCAGCATCACAGATTGACCTACTGTGGCATTTACAGGAACAATGGCAGCAGAAGAACAACGGCCAAGAAAACTCAAATCAATCTCTTGTTCAAAAAACTGTTGTCAAAAGGCACTTAATACTTTCTAAAGCACATGCAGCCTAACTATGTTGTCCTTGGATAGAGAACATTGTCAGTTGTTAAAAGTGCAAGAACAAACACTCTACTTGATCATAGCCAAAAGCTGAAAAGCTATGCATACAATGGTGGAGTTCTTGGTGCTTTGGAAACCTGCAAGAGACCTCTGGTTCCATCCAGCTGATGGCTTTGGGTGCCTCCTTTAGCCTCATGATTCTAATTTTAGAACGAAGACTGTGCTTTCAAATCCTCAGAGAAACAGGGAAAATAATGGAGTGGCTAAGCACAAGGCACCTCACCCCCCAAATATATGTGGCATTCATGCTCAAACTCCTGTCTTATTATTAATATGGCCTGTAGCATTCATTGCATTTGCTCCTTCAAAAATATTTGCACAGTTGGTTGAGCACAGTGCTGTGAGGCTGTCGCAGCCTCTGCAGCACGAGTTTGATTCCCGGCCACCCAGGGAGATACCCATATGGCACAGAGGACCTCTCCTGTCTTGCCCGCTGTTCCCCTCAGCAGTGTTTTCAGTCTGCCTGCCTGTTTTGCCCCCCACCCCCCACTCTGTCTCTGGTGAGGCCTGTACCCCAGTTCTTGTATAAATAAATAAATCTTTAAAAATTACATTATTAATTCTTGTCAGTCACACCACTGGGAACTATAATGGTTATAAAATTAAATACTTAAATATAAGCAATAAAAAAATTAGATCCTGCCCCTACAGTTATAGCTTTGGGAGGGAGGCCAGAGTCGTGGCTTAGAATGATAGGACCTAGACTCAAGTTCAATTGCTGCCACTTGCTCTCTGAGTTACCTTAAACAACTCAGTGAAGTCTTCTAACTTTCACTTTTACTTTCTACAAAACCAAGGATTTTATCTTCCTCAAGGTGTTATGAGAAAAATGAGAGAATGTGTGAGAAAGTGGTCACCCAAAAATAAAACAAGCAACAATAGCATTTACCTAGTCTTAGGACACGATGTGTAGTTTGTAAATCCATACATATAGCATTGATACAAGAGGCATCTCAAAGATGAAAATGAAGTTTTCCAAAGAAGTGATAACAGAAATCATAGAGAGAAGAGAAGAACCTGTGCTGGCCAGGTCAAAAAGGCTTCATAGGGAAGTAAACGTGGCAGAGAGGAATACTATCCAGCAGTCAAAAAAGATACACTTATGCCATTCGCAGCAACATGGACGGAGCTAGAAGGAATTGTGCTCAGTGAAATAAGTCAGAAGGAAAAAGAAAAATATCGGATGGTTTCACTTACGGTAGGAATATAGGCGAACCAAATAAGACATCAGGGGGAAAAATAGTAACAGTACAAAACACAACACAACACAACACAGCAAAAACAAACAATTATAAACCAGAGACATCCTGCAGGGTAGGAGGAGGGAGAGCGATCAGAGAGAGAGAGAGAGGAACACGAGGACTGTGGTGATGGTGCACCAGTGCATTGGTGAAGGAAATTCTATGGGGACTACACCTGGGGTGGGGAGGGAAAGCAAACATTGTTTAAAAATGAATAATGGGGGCCTTCCTGGTGGTACAAGGGGTTAAGCACAGCACTATGAAGCTATCCACAGCCTCTGCAGCATAAGTTTGATCCCTTGGCCTGCCAGGGAGCAACCCACATGGCGCAACCCACATGGCGGTGCAGACTGTCTCGCCTGCTGCTCCCCTCAGCAATGTATTTTCAGTGTGTTCCCCACTCTGTCTCTGGTGAATCCTCTCATCCGCCCTGTACCTCTGGCTTGCACCCCAGTTCTTGTATGCATAAATAAATAAATCTTTTAAAAATGAACAATGATGTAAAAAATATATAAATAAAAAATTATAAAAAAATAAAACAAAACAAAATAAAAAAATAAACTGCTCATCTGTTGTACTGGAGGTTACCACATGGTATCGGTCAATGTGGGACTTTGCCTGGGTTCTTGTCCACACAGACAAAGTCAGACACACACAGAGATCGTGCTTGTGTGCACATGTACACACATGCACATGCACACCTCTAAGCAATCTCTGAGGTGATTCCACCAAGCTCTGCAACTGCCTCATGTTCATTTTCAGACCCCTTGAAGAACAATCATATCTGAGAAAGATAGAGAATGAGTCACATGGAAAGTAAAAAGTCTAAGTAGAAAAGGTACATAAATGCACCTATTTCAGATGTTCATAAGAAAGGGACAAAGGAACCACCGTTTCACTGAGATGCCGTCTGTAATATTAGCACCACGAAGTAAAGTCCCCTGAGCTTTCTGGGCAGCCTGGGGAAGCTCTCCCTCTCCTCTCTGCTGGCTTGTAAAGCCCAGTTTTCTGAGCCTTTCCTCAGGGCTTCTGGTCCAGTGACCTACAAGTATTCACTGTAATTGCAATGTAATTCATCTTCCACATTGCTTGCCACTCTTACTGTCCTGAATTTTTTTTTTTTACTTTAAAACAGCAAGCATTGCAGTAAGAATATCAAGTAAAATATATAGTAGAACAAAAAAAAATAGTTCATCTTATTAAATATAACTCAGTAATAACACTAGAAACTACTAAATTACTAACGTGTTGTGCAAAAACTAAATATTGACAATGTGATCTCTATTACTATGTCACTTTCCTCAGCTGGAAAATTTGAGAAATCAGTTAAAGAACTGCATGAGTAGAGGCTGGTCCAGCCTGGAGCAGTGACTGACTCAAGGTGGTTTTGTTACAGAGCAACTCCTATATAAAACAGGTTGCCTGACTGCGGGTCCTCACCAGTGTGCTTAAAGGGGACTTATTAATGCTAAACTGCAGGCACACACAAAAGGTTGATAAAAGGTTTATTTACAAGGGAAGGGGAAATGGGGAAATGAATAACTCAGGGAGGAAAAGAGGGAGATAAGTTCCTAAATGCGTCCTACCCATTTCCCCGACCTGGAATCCCAATGACCTGCCAAGCTGGCAAAAAAACCGAGAGTGCCCTAGGGCCAAGAGACCCCTGGCCATATGGCCAGTTAAATAAACAGAGAACATAGTTGCTTAACTCTGCCCTCAGGTCCTCACCACCTTCCCTTTGGTGATCATGGGATTTGTAGTTCCCAGTGTCTTGATGGAGTATGGGTGGAATCCACAAAGCCCGATGAAGTTTGCTCAGGACATCCTTTTGCCCTAACAATTTCTGGAGGCACACTGCCTGAGTTCTGAGGTGGTCCTTCTTCCGCACCCCTGTGTCCACTCAGTGAGCTCCTCTGAGTCTGAGAGACTCAGTTTCCTCACCCTCGTATCTTAGAAGGGGTTTCAAAGATTAGGCAAGATCATGAAAGGCTTTTTTACCTGTTGTGAAAAAGAATGTTTGCTTTTGGAACTGGCTAGTAAAATCTCAGTGGCATACATAAAAGATCAACCTTCTCTATAAATGAATATAGATTTATACTCAATTCCATAGTAGGCCCTTCCAAATATAAGAAGAGCTTTTGGTTTCTCCGGATATATGAGACAGGAGCCTCTTTATGTGAAGATGGACATCTGAGGCAGTTGATCTGTTTCTGTGGGCATTAGGAACAGGAAAATTAAGGAGGTCTCAGAAGGAAAAGGAAAAAAAAAATGCCATTAGGGCCTCCCTGGTGGCGCAAGGGGTTAAGACGCAAACTATGAAGCTAACTGCAGCCTCTGCAGCACGAGTTTGATCCCCAGCCGGCCAGGGAGCCACTCATATGGTGTAGCAGACCTCTCCTGACTCGCCCACTGCTCCCTTCAGCAGTGTGTTTCAGTCAGTCTGCCTTTTCTGTTCCCCCTCTGTTCCTGATGAATCCTCTCACCCCCCATTCCTCTGGCCTGTACCCCAGTTCTTATATGCATAAATAAATTAATATTTTTAAAAAAGATGCTGTTAGTTGGGGTTCCAATGTTGGTCCTACTGAAAGAAGGCCTGTTGGTCAGATCATTCATGAAATATTTATTTCTTTTTTTTTTAATGATTAATTTATGAATGGAAGAACTGGAGTGTAGGCCGGAGGTGCAGGGGGTGCAAGGATTCACCAGAAACAGAGTGGGGAGCAGAACAGGCAGCTGCACCGATATACACTCCTGAGGGGAGCAGTAGGCGAGAGAGAAGTCTGCGGTGCCATATGGGTCACCAGCCTGGCTGGGAATAGAACTCAGGCCACAGTGGTGACAGCGCTGAGACTTAACACTTAGGCCACTAGGGAGGCACCCATGAGACACTTATTTCTATGGAAAATAGACAGAAATAGCATGATGACATCTTCTGAAAACTTTTATGAAATTACTGTAGGGGAGAAATATATTAAATAAAATTCATTCATTCTGTTACAATAGAATTCAAAGAAGTTACTGTGTGGTACCTGCCAATGTAGGACTTTGCCTGTGGACTTGCATTCATGTACACACACACACAAACACACACACATTCATGATTATAAAATAATAGGAGAAACTAGTCAGTCCAATTCCCTACTTCACAAAAGGGAAACTGCCTTCAGGCCTTACCCCTGAATAGGGACACAGTCACTATCTGGTCTCTATATCCATGCACTACTTTGGTTCAGAAGGTGGTGCTATAGTGGGTTTGGGTTGACCCCCCCCACCCCCCAAATATTTTGAAATCCTAACCCCTAGTACCTTTTTTGTGACCTCGGCATGTGACCAAAGTTGGAAATAGGATCTCTAGACACAATCAAGTTAAAATGACATCATTGGGATGCACCCCGAGCCAATCCAATTGGTGTCCTTATAAGAAGAGAGGAGGATGCAAGGGAAAGAGCTACCTAATGGAGCCAAGGAGAGAGACATGAACCTGGAGGAGCCTCAGAGGGAGCCGTCCCTGCTGACACCTTGATTTCACGCCCTGTCCTCCAGATCTGTGAGACGGTAAGTTTCTGTTCTAAGTCTCCAATCATTATACTTTGTTATGACAAACCTAGGAAGCTTATTCAGCGATGGAATATTAGCCAGCTCATAAACTAGGAGGATGGGTTTGTTTCCTTGGGAGGAATTTTTTGATCACAGGAGTCACTTAATACCCTAACTTGAAAAATAAATCCACTTCAAATATTGTCTGCAGGGCAAAGTTGTGTAGAATTCCAATAATAGAAATTTACAGTCCAGAGAAGGGAGGAGAATCAAATTACAATTTATGGAAATTTTGGCAGAATTTATGACTGACTGGAAAAATAATCAGGCTATACTAATCGTGGAGCCATGTCACTAAGAACTCAGACAGTTACCTGACTGCTTAGTTTCCTCTGCCACATACCAAGCACCAGTAAATCGCTGCCTCTCTCGGATCCTCAGTTTCCTGCATGCTGTGTAGACTCTCCGAAGTGCTGCATCTGAGGTGCTGGGTGCAGGATATCACAACTGGGACTATTCATGAATTGTAACTATCATAATGATTTCTAGTGGTAAATAATTAATTTTTGACAAAATTTAAAGGCAAACACCCAAAACTTAAAAAACAATTTGTTTGCTTTTCACCTTTTCAGATGATGCTTCCTTTTGCTTTTATTTTATAATTCATTCCATCTCTCTCAGTCTGGAACACTTGAAGCAGGTAATACTTAGATATCGGATGTGAATCTCAGATGCAAGAATATGGCTATTCTAAGTCACCAAGTTACCCAGAAAAGTACAAAACACTCCATAGACAAAGTTAGTCTTTTCCTGAACTTGGAAATATTTGAAAAATAAATTTGCTGTACTCTGACCGGAACCACACTATCTCAATGCCAAGTCACTTTTTATTTTATCTTCTCAAACATTATTATTTAGAATCGGTTGCAAGGATGGAAACTCAATTTCCTTGTCACACATATCTAAGTTGTTATATTGATTTGTTGGGCCAAATCTAAAATGCAGGTGGTGAAGGAGAGACAATAATGAAAAGATCAGCCAAGTCAGAGGTTGTGAAATTACCAAAAAAGTAAAAATAGATAAACTCTGCATAGGTCCCTGGGGTATCTCATTGCTTATGAGAAATAGAATTTTTGTGCTGAAAATCTAGAAATTAAATTAGCTGCTATTATGGTCAAGGACATGCCAAAAGGTGAGAGGGGAAATCTGCTGAAATGATTGCTGTGAGTCAGGAAACCAGGAGCCACATCATAGGAATGCCACCCCATCACAGGACCAGCTGGTTAGATTATTTTGACAGATGAGGAGGGTTATTTTGTGTTTCCAAAGCCATTAAACTCTCCTCACAAAGTGGAATATTATACAACTTTTTTTTAAATATGGGGGGTTTTGGCAATATAAATATATTCACCCTCTGAGTTCTGAAGCATCACTTTGAACCTTAGAACACATGTTCTATAATCCAGAGACAATGCAACCAGGCTTCATGTAGAAATGGCGGGACTGCTAAACTTACCGCAGTTCAGAATGAATGCAGAACCTGCTACCACCACATTCCAAGGGCGGGTAGCTCAAATCCCCCAGGCTTCCGGAATGTCAGGCACTGACATCCCTAAGGGTTTCACACATACTGATTTGCAAAATCCTCATTTAGAAAAAAACTTCTGATAGGAACTATTATCCTCATTTAAAATAAAATTGTCTATACTTGAAAAAAAAAACACATAAAATGTAGTATTTATAAGTGTATGATTGGGTGGTTTTAAATATATTTCACATTGTTATGCAATATATCCCAGTAATATTTTTCTCTTGCCAAGGTGAAATTCTAAATTCCCTAAATAGCAACTACGATTATTTCCATGCTATGTAGGATGAAACTGGGGTCCAGAGAGGTTAAGCAACTTGCCCAGTGTCACACAGCTGTAAGTGACAGAGGCATCGTTCAGAAGCATGCAGAATGTCTCCAACATCTACAGTCTATTTTTTTCCATTTTTATTTATATATTTTTACATCATTGTTCATTTTTGTACAGTGTTTGATTTCTCCTCGCAGATGTTGTCCCCAAAAATGACCATCACCAAGACATTTGCAACATCTAAAGTCTTAAATAACTGTTTACCTATGAGAGAAAATTATTGAAAATAGAAAAACAAACTTTAGTACAAAAATTATACTCTCCTAAATAAGCAATACACTTATATAATTGAAAGTAAAAATTACACATATACATATAAATCACGTGTGGACATGCATATGAATACACATGTGCATGTACACATATGTCATCGCACACACACAAAGCTTATCGATATAGCTTATCCTTGTTTGGCATCGAGTTCCCCTTGCCCCTGCAGGTGCACATTATCTTATTATATATGTATTATTTATATATATTATATATATTTTATATACTTTGAAATTATCTTTATGCAAGTAAAAGTATAAATATGCAATATTATACTTCCTCCCACTTTTACACAGTCTCCTATTATACACCATTGTGTAATATCATCTTTTCACTTACTATTTGTGGAGATAACCTCACATCTATTCATAGAGATTATATTACTCAATTGAATGAAAGTGTAATTTATAGAACTGGTTGCCTACCCAGGGGCCTCTATATTGTTTTCAAACTTTCACTATTACAGATTGTTTTACAATGAGAAATTTTGTACGTAAGTTATTTCCATGTATGAAATGAACCCATAGGATAAATGTTCAGAGGTAGAATTGCTGAATCCAGAGCATATCATTCATAATTTTGATAGATGTTGCCACTTGCCTAATTTGCAAGTCCATTAGCAAAATCTTCAAAACTTCACTAACAGAAAGTGTTAGTTTTAGTTTTTGGTCAATCAAGTGAAAACTGGCATCTGAGTGCCATTTTAATTTGCCAAAAGCTGAAGTTTTAACTTCAGGATTATATCATTGAAGTGTAATGATATTTGTTTAGAGAATAAAAGTGTCCACAGAGAATCTATATACCTTATAATAAGTATTTAATATACACAACTCATTAATTTATTTTCTGTTATTTTTTTAAGTATTTCCCACCTACTGTGTATATTTGATGAATATTTGTGAGTACTGGATACTCTTATATGACCTACTGGAAATAGACTCTGAGAACTTTAAGGGAGGAAGGAAAAAGAACATCCAGTTTGTTCAAGCAGGTAAGAAAGTTGCTGAGAAATACTAGGTGGTGAAAAGGAAATAAAATTTGCAGAAGGGGATAGTGTGAGTGGGTGGGGAAGTTGGAAGAAAGCAGAGAGATCTTATGGTTGACTAGACCATCCTGCCACCAGCTCCTGGCCCTAAGCAACTACTTCACCTTCAAAGGAGTCACCTAACTGGCCCCCAGCCGCCCACACTTAAGCCTGTCATCGTCTACTCCCTAAACCAAAGTCAGAAGGATTCTGAGGTACAAATCTGATGGTGTAGTAGCACCATGTCCTCCCTCCCCTGAGGTTTTCTATGAAGGATTGAATGTGGCCTCACCCACATATCCAAATTAGTATGTTGAAGCTCCAAGATGGTATATGGAAATGGGGCCTTTAGGAGGTGATTAGAATTAGATGAGGTTATGTGATGGGGCCCTTGCGATGGAATTAGTGTCCTTCCAAGGAGAGACATCAGAGCGTTTGTTCTTTCTTTCTGAGCCATGTGAGAATACAGCAAACTGTTTGAAAGTCCAGAACTTCCAATGCAGTCACCCTGATACCAGACTTCTAGCCTCAAGAACTGTGAACAAAATAAATGCCTGTTGTTTAAGCCACCCAATCTATAACATTCTAGTATGGCACCCCAAGCAGACTGAGACAGTTCCTGTTTTCATTTCTCAAAGCACTACATACCCTTCCTTCACAGGAATTATTGGAGCTTACAAGTAGACTGTCAACTTCACAAGAGAAGGAACTGTATTTCTTTTTGCAAGTGTTCAATAATTGTAAGTTGAACTGATGACTGCTGCTAAGACTGGATATATGGACTCTCCAGACTGAAGGAGTTGAATGGCAAAATCCAGTTGAAAACACAAATCGAATTTGTACTTACTCATATAACACACAGACACACTCTCTCAACTATTTATAACCAAAAGTATGTTTTATCGATGGGGACACTAAAACATAAAAGGCCATTTTGTTCTGCTGAGCACCTTCATAGGTATGAGAGAAAATGGGTGGAGCAGGAGGAGAGAGGTTAAATCCCCTAAAGTGAGAAAAACACAGCAGTCCTATGAGCAACTTTTGGATGAGGAAAGATGAAGAGGAAGGCAAAATGGCAGACAGCTAGCACCATGGTTGGAGAAATGACGGGTGACTAACTGTTGAAGACTATGAATGTCTAAATACTGTTTCATTTTACCTCATTTATTAATAGAAATTCCTTTTATTTTTCTCAAACCATCATTAAAGTTTGATACATACCTAAATATCAAGTGTGAACAAGTTTCCTTTCATGGGGAGGAAAGTTGGTGGTTGGGAAAATCAAGGGAGAGGCTTAATTTCACCTTTGGCCTCTCTGGTGTGGAAAAGGGAGATGATGGTGGTTACTGTGAGCTAATTACTGAACTGAATTAATTCTGCCAAGGCAGAGGACAAACGTGATGTGATCCATGGGCAGGATTTAAGTTCCTGGAAATTCTTAAAAGCTTTGGAGAGAGTACAGGGCTTTTCACAATCTGTCCATTGGGTTTTGAGCCAATTTTATGTAGGGCTGAGGAAACAGGGTGAACTCAGTTGACCCCTACGAGGAAAAATTTCCATATCCCACAAACAATAAAAACCTAAACCAAAGTTTAACATGGTAGCAATCAAAAACCCAGTTTCCTGTTGCCCTTGAGCAATTCAAAGTTTATGTTCACACACCCCAGTCGCCACCACCACCCTCACACTGGGCAGGTAAACAATTCAGTTGTAATTCTGGGGTCTGATTCAACTTGGGACTGGAAAAGATTGTAAGGGGATGCATTATAGAAATGCATGTCTTCAGCAATGAGAGAACTTTAAGGGAATAATAACATGCAGTAAGGCTGTACAGAAAGAATTGCTGAAGAACATGAGAAGTAGGAGATCTTGGTTAACTGAATAAAATAAGGGATGACATCTCATTTTTAGATCAGGCGTGTAAAGTATGACAACCTGAAACACAGGTTTGGTTATTCAAGTGAGTTAGTAAAGGAAACTTACGGCTCAAGTCATAAGGGGAAAGATAAGAACAGGAAATGGTTGATTTTTAGACTCTAGGCTTGAGTGACTAAAGACAAATCCAGAGTAAACCTTTAGGCCATATCATTTATATATCATTTATATAATTTGTGAACAAATTTTTGTTTGTTCCGTTATGCTGGGAAAGTCAGCTTAAGTCGAGACAAGACCTCTATTGGATTGTCCAAAGCATCATTATAAAAGTGTGGCAATGTGCTATTAGACACAGTGATTTGGATACCAAAGTTGGGACAGGGATACTCTAAAATTTACTTCTTAATAGAATTTTCCAATTTTTCCCCAAGCCGGCGACACAGGTCTCTAAGCTTATTATTGCTGTGCTTTCTCAGAACATGCTGTGTGGAGAGATCTGTTAGCCTTGCAGTTTAGAACTAATCAAGATCAAAAGCAGAACTTATAACATGTTATTATTTAAATAAGGTAGGTGGGAGGTGGAGGGGGATGGAATGAATTGTTTAATAAGTACTATCAGGAAGCAATGGTCTATAGAATATGAAGAGATGGTTAACCATTAAAAATCAGAAATCATACTCTTAAATCACAGCCTTTAAACTGTCCAGTAAGAAAAGGGAGATTCAGTGTACAGGAAAAATTACCATTAAAATCTAAGTTCCCAAACATGCACACATGTGGCATTACTGACTAAAGACTACCCTCTAGTGGTCTTTTAGAAGGATCACAAAACTGGCAAAGTGCAGAATAGATAATGTGACAAAAATGTGATAAAGAAAATGTGGTAAACAATGAAGAGTTCTGCTTAATTTTTCCTTGGTGTCAGGAAAAGTATTGATCACACTATATAGTAAGTACAGTGGCAAGACATGCCTGTTCATAATTACTCTTGTAACCTAGATGAGGTGGCAGTAATTTCCAAATGCACGTTGATAGTTTTGCTGTTTACAAACTAAATAAAGTGCCAGAAAAGGTGTGTTCCTACCAATGACAGATTAGCTAAAAATATAAACATCCTTTATAAAAGTGGTTAAAATACGATAGTCATGAGAACTTTTGTTTTTCTTCACTACCTTTCACATCAGCCTAATTAGTTATTCCATCTACAGGGAGTGTAATTGTAGAATTCAGAGTCAATTCAGAATCAGAAATCAGGGTGGCTTCTTAGTTTCACCAACTTCTGGCTCTTTGACCCTAAGTTCTTCACTTAATCTCTCTGAGATTCACTTTTTAAAAATAGGCAATAGGTAAACTGTTGCTCTTCTAATCTCCCTGAGTACAGAGGGGTAAAGGGGGAGAGGGGAGGTAGGGAGGGAAATATAATAGTTTCTATAAAAATACTTTGTAAATGCTAATGTGCTACATAAATATTATCCATTGCTGGTCTTGAAATCCCTAGGTGAGGAAGATGAGATTGGTGAAACTGATGTGTGAAGGTGCAACTTATTTATTTGTCTGTGTGGGTGTGTGGGTGCTATTTTGTTTTTTGTTTGTTTTTAATATTTTATAAAATTCGTACATCATTTTTCATTTTTGCACAATGTATGCATTTTCATTTTGGTTATAGTCCCCATACAATTGCACTCCTCCTTATTTTGACCCTAATCCTTCCTCTCCCCGCCCCCCCAACCACTTAGTCTGTCTCTGGTTTATAGTTGCTTGTTGATTTTGATTTTTACTTTGTATTAATTAGTCTTTTTCCCGGGCCCTTATTTAGGTTTTCTAAATTCCTGCTATGAGTGAGACCATCCAGTATTTTTCTTTTTCTTTCTGACTTATTTCGCTGAGCATAATCCTGAAGGTGCTATTTAAATTTAAGCTTTTAGAAAATTTAAAAGCCATCATTCTAAAACTGTTAGTTTACTAACAGTATGTTTGAGGAGGGTTGAGTGATTGAATTGTCAAGTTTATCTTGCAAATTTATACATTGAATCTATGACCTAATTCAGAGAAACTATCATATCTTGAGACTTGTCCTGAAGTTCATCACTCTAGAAATTCTATCATATTGCTAATATCTTTCGCTGAAGTTTCAGTAAGTAATTTGGCTCTAAATTATTAAAATGATTTGGGATAAATCTTAATTAAATTTCACTCTAGGTTGAATTACCTAAGATACAAAGTCTCACCCTTACAAATGGGTCAAATAGAAGCAATTAAATAGACTGGAACTACTGACACGACCATTATTTGAGAAAAAGCTACTTACTAGATTTTCCCCGGGGACTTTCTATCTGTGGTATCTATATATCTATTAACTTATGGACTGGGGGGTAGGGATCAGTTACAACTTCAGTTATATAGGAAACAACTAATTTTTTATTGATTAAATTTAAATTGTTTCAAGTAGCTTCATTTAACTGAAATCAATGTTTTATTTTCCAAGCCAGTAGGACAGCAGACACAGGACCATCCATTTCAAATAATATGGCATTCTTCTAAATATAATGCTAAAGAGGTACCCTTTTTTTTTTTCAGGTTGAAGTGGTACATTTGTTTTTATGTAGAATTGGTTAATAATAGGGAAATGCCCCTGGAACTTAAAGGACTGTTTCAAAACAAATCATTTAATCCAAACAATTCTGTTCTGGTCATTAATTACAAGGACAAACTTTCCTGCCAAGTCCTTACGGATGTGCTAAATAAGGACAGGAAATGCAGAACTCAGCAAAATTTACTATTTTTCTTCTCTAGCTTAGAGCAGGCTTATCTAAGACTCGGAAAGCATTTAATGTTTTGTACAATGAGTAAATAGCAGTTCATTATATTTTCTTGTTTAAGGAAGAAAGTTCAGAAGGAAAACACCCACAAGAGGCACAGATTAAAAAGCAAGAACAGGTAGGCGGTTCTGAAAGTAACCCTCTGGGGAAAACATGGCTCTTCTGAAACTCATCAAGAGAAAGAGGCACTTCAGGAACATAGAGCCTTTCTTGACTCATGGGGAGTGGACATGGATTAGAGAACCTCTGGGTTCTCGGACATCTATATTTTTTTTTAAGTTCCCTGGGTGCTGATATCATGCAGCTAAGTTTAAGAAACACTATAGTAATTGAGAAACACATTTGAAAGCATGAAAGTATTGCCTTCTTTTTTGATCAGTTATGATATGACCACAAATTATTGTTCTGACTTTCTACTCCTGCAAGTCAGAAGTAAAGTTCACTTTGCAGGCATTTGAACACATGAACAACACACACACAAGTGAGAAGCCACAGCTACACGGACTAAAACACTAAGTCACTGGACCAGCAGGGAATCTAGCTGACAAGGTTAGTTGAGTATTTGGACTCCCTGCCAGGGACTGGAGGGACACGGCATGGCACGGCACGCACTTGGCCAATGTCTTTTTAATTTTTTTAATAGATATTTTTTAAAGATTTTTATTTATTTATTTATACAAGCACTGGGTACAGTCAGAAGCGCGGGAGGGTGAGAGAATTCACCAGAGCCAGAGCAGGGAACAGAACAGGCAGACTGATGAAATACACTGCTGAGGGGAGCAGCGGGCGCGGCAGGAGAGGTCTGTGCACCATGTGGGACCCTCGCCGGCGGCCCGGCGGCCGGGGATCAAACCGGCGCTGCAGAGGCTGTGGGCAGCTTTGCAGCCCAGGGCTCAACGGCTGCACCACCAGGGGTGGCCCTGGCCAATGTCTTTAATGAGCTGACAAATACTTCGAGGCCCCCCACCATGGGCACCAAACAAATCAAGAAGAAAGGAAATGTGTGCTCCAAATGAGTTACAAGCACGGTTGTGTGGAATGGAGCAAAATAATAGGTGTTAATGATTTATGAAGGTAAATTTGACAATGCTAAAATTGCTACTGGGTGGACTCCAATGGCTCTGAAAACAAATGCATGCCAGGAGGGAACTGATCAGTGGGACATAACAAGATTACTTTATTTGCAGGCTCGAAAGCAGTGGTTCACAGTCATTTCTAATAAACGGAGCTGCAGCGCCAGCATCACCTGGGGGCTTTTTGGCAGCACATCCTGGGGCCCCAGCACAGATCCACCAACCCTGACACCTGGAGGTGGGGCCCAGTTTCTACAGGTGTTCCAGCTATTTGGGGCTCCAGGTGATTCTGGTGTGTGCTAAAGCTTGAAAACTACTCTCAGGTTTTTCTTTTTCTTTTTTTAAAGATTTATTTATTTATGCATACAAGAACTGGGGTACAGACTAGAGGTACGGAGGGTGAGAGGACTCACCAGACACAGAGTGGGAAACAGAACAGGCAGATTGAAATACACTGCTGAGGGGAGCAGTCAGCTAGACAGGAGAGGTCTGCTGTGCCTTGTGGGTCACGTCCCTGGCCGGGGATGGAACTCATGCTGCAGTGGCTGTGGATAGCTTCATAGGTTGTGTCCTAACCCTGTGTCCTAACCAGGGAGGCCACAGTTTGGGAAGTTTTATGAAACCATTGATACCTGCACCCACTGCCAATCAACTGTACAGAAATCTCTGCAGATGTTCCCCCACCTGACTTCACCCCCCTCAGTGTAAATTTATAAGCTCTCTGAGGGAGACTAATGAGAAGCTCTAAGCTGATTCACAAAATTGACATTCTTCACTGCGGTCATATCTGGACTTTATGCAACCCGAGGTGCTTATTAATCAGAGGAGTAACCAACTTAACATAATTGTCTTCCAGCACATGGAGCAGCAGTTTCCTGGGCTGGGCTGAGGCTGCACAGTGCTGGCTGACCTGCCTAGCTGTATAGTGGCCCCAGATACCCCTGGGCCTTATCCTGTGGACCCCACTAATACTAAGGCAACTCTGTCACAGATGTCCCCACTTACCATAAGGAGTGACTGCCAAACACAATGGTTCTATAAAACAAGTGAGGTTTTTAAGGCCTCTGATGCAGGACTAATGGTGTGCTCACTGTTCTAATGGATTTTTAATTTTAATGATGTGTAAAATTCCCAGCTGATGGTCAATAAGATCTTCAGATTTATAGAACTATTGCATTGGGATGAAATGCTATCCTCTCTTTGATCCAAGTTTATTACTTCTGTATTCTAAAACACCAGAACATTAAGTGAGAAATCTGTCTACTAAAAATCCTCCTTTCTTTTAAAATGTTTTTTTTTTTTTAAAATAGAGGCATGTTTTATTTATTTATTTGTTTGTTTTGTTTATACATGCACTGGGTACAGTCAGAAGCGCGGGAGGGTGAGAGAATTCACCAGAGCCAGAGCAGGGAGCAGAGCAGGCAGAAGGACCGAAGTACACTGCTGAGGGGAGCAGCGGGCGGCAGGAGAGGTCTGCGCGCCATGTGGGACCCTCCTCTGGTGGCCGGGGAGCAGCCGAGGATCGAACCGGCGCCGCAGAGGCTGCAGGCAGCTTCGCAACCCAATGCTCAACCGCTGCGCCACCGGGGAGGCCCTCTTTTAAAATGTTTTTAAGGGGCTCCCTAGTGGCACAAGGGGTTAAGCACCACACTATGAAGCAATCCGAAGCCTCTGCAGCGCAAGTTGGATTTCCCGCCAGCCAGGGAGCAACTCACATGGCGAAGCAGACCTCTCCTCACTCGCCTGCTGCTCCCCTCAGCAGTGCATTTCGGTCAGTCTGCCTGTTCTGTTCCCCACTCTGTCTCTGGTGAATCCTCTCACCCCCTGAATCTCTGGTCTGTGCCCAGCTCTTGTATGCATAAATAAACAAATCTTTAAATATATATATATATATATATTTAAGCAGGGTGAGAAATCCATTTTGCTTGATTTTATATGGTAATAGAAGTTTTAAATTGTGGAGGTGAAAGAGGAAAGAGTTAAAGGCAGGGGTTTCGCAGCTCAGGGGCCTTGACTGTCCCAAGTGCCCCAATGAGGGGATAATGGCCCAGTGGCAGCCCATAAGCCTCTTTCTTGCTGATACTGAGAGACCAAGGCTCCACAACACAGGGGGTGGGAAGGAGGTAAGACCAGGATTCAAGCATTGAGTTACTGGGTTCAATACCTACTTAACCAGCAAAAGAAGGCCCAGCCCTGGGAGTCCTTAGAGGAACTGTTCTGTCCTTCCTCCAACCCTGCACCTTCCCTGGGAGGAGGCATTTGTGGGAGCTGGAAATATGTCCACAAAGGGCCCACACCCTCCTTCTAGACCATGACCTGGAAACTGGTATTTCAGAATTGCCTAGCAAAATGGCCCTAGCCAGCTAAAAGTACTACGTGGTGCTATTCCCCCAGATGCCCTGTAGAGGGCAGTCTTGTCACCACCACGCACAGACCTAGGCATGCACCAGTGTGGGAGGTGAGGAGGGGCAGGTTATTTGGTCAGAACTTCAGCACCTGGTCTGGCATGTCCCACACATGTGTGGAGGTGCCTCATGGCTAAAAATGGAAAGAGACGAGGGGATGGGCCATAAGCTCCTTCCCTCAACACTGAGGAACTTAAATCTGAACCTGACCATTAAATCTGAACCTGACCACCCAGGCTGTTACGAAGGTAGACTTATGATGATAGGAAGATGGACCTTTGACACTGAGGTAGGCGACAGAACCTCCATATTAAAGTTCTGCATTTGAGCTTGACCTTCCAGGTCACCGTTCAGACTGATTTATCAAGGAAGGTGGCATAAACATCCATAATTTCAGTCTGCTAGTGTGCTTTATAACTTTTCCATATTAAAACCTCTGGTTCTGAGCCCCCCACCATATTCTTATCTAAAGTCTCATAAATTTCAGAAGTAGCCCTGTTTCTCCCACCCCCAATGCTAGGACTGCTGAACCCAAATGTCTCAGGTTGGTCAGGGAAGTTTGAATTTCCAAGGCTCCTCAGACCACTTGTACTCATAATTCACTTGCCAAACATGACCCTTATCGCCTCTCTCATTTTTTATACTAAGTGTCAACAAAGTGGTGCTGAGTGATTCATTGACAAACAGTGATGGCAGATAAAGGGGCCAGATTTTTTGGACCTTGAGGCACATTCTGTTTTAGAAATAAACTAACCAAGCTCCATAGCCTGTGGCTTCCATTCTGATTTTTCTCAGTCCAAAAACATTGTGGGGGAGAGCTGTTGAAGGCCCCCTCATCAACCACTGCTGCCATCAATAGAATCCTCTCATCACTTTTGAGATTGGCACCCTTCCCTGCTGGTTGGTGAGTCTCATTCTTTAATCTAATGTCTATTTTCTTTCCCTAGCTATATCTATTCCTCAATGCTTAAAACTTCTATTTTGCCATCCAGCTGTCTAGGCCAGAGTCATTTGATCTCTCCTGGAGGTGAGAAACGGTTCTTGTTTGCACAGAACCTGGTAATAGCCTGGCAGCACATTAGGATCACCTGGGCAGCCTAAAAAATTCCCCAAGCCCAAGCCACATTTCATCCAATGAAATCCCAATTTGACTCTGACCTGTGATGTCTGTGTGCGAGAGATGTACGAAGAACAGATGAGTCTTCATTATTCTGCTCACACATCAAAAACTTCAAAGAACCCTTTTCCCAGATACTCAGACACATTGGTCATTCCTTTAGTATTTTTATGGCACAAAGCAAACACTGGTAGTGAATTTAAGTCCAGTTTCTCTAGCTCTGCTCATCCTGTTAAAATGCCTGCAGGGACTGCCCCCAAGCGTAATGTCCACCAATATGTACTCCAGGAAATTCTGTACAGAAGTCCCAAGGACAGTTAGCAACAAAACAGTTTTTCAGCATTTTAAATGGAAACTGAATTTAGTTATACCCAGGGGGCCTTTTTGGTTATGAGATCTCTTGCTGGTTAATTTTTTTTTTTTTTTGTAAGGACTCTGTTACAAAACATTCTAGAGATGTATCCAGCCCACACCCTGTCATTTAGAAATTTAATGTGTACAAAATGAAAAGCTGTACTTGGAAATCCAAGGTCAGTGACTCATTAGAGGGCTGGTCACTGCCACTGACACCATTCTCTCCCATTAGGAAGGAAGGGGCTGAGATCTGTGTATCAGTCAGAAACCTCAAGACGATTCCTAGTTCAGTTTCTGTCACTACTCTGCTCACACATCAAAAATTTCAAAGAAACTTATGTCATTTTCAACATTAGTAAGGAAAAATTACAGCAAAATTAAGCTAAGGCAACTTCTATAGACCCAAGTAAGTTGTGATTTTAAAGTCTTACTGTTCTTGGCAATTAACAAAATCATTTGTGCATTTATGAGAAGTTTTATTATTTTTTAAAAAATTATTTATTTATTTATTTTAAAGATTTATTTATTTATACAAGCACTGGGTACAGTCAGAAGCGCAGGAGGGTGAGAGAATTCACCAGAGCCAGAGCAGGGAGCAGAGCAGGCAGAAGGACCGAAGTACACTGCTGAGGGGAGCAGCGGGCGGCAGGACAGGTCTGCGCGCCATGTGGGACCCTCACCCGGCGGCCGGGGATCGAACTGGCACTGCAGAGGCTGCGGGCAGCTTCGCAGCCCAGCGCTCAACCACTGCGCCACCAGGGAGGCCCATTTATGAAGTTTTAAAACCGACCCTCTAATTTTTAATTGTTGTAGCAGATTTCAAGTACAAATTTTTCAGACAAGAAGAAAATAAAATCAAGAAATGAAGTCAATACCACAATAAACTATATCATTCATGAAATTTATACCATGTAAATCGTATTTTCTCAGTTTCACCAAAAAGGAGTACTTCATTAGTATAAAGTATTACCTGCCTGGGTAATAAAAAAGTGCTAAGAGGTTGAACATGCAGCTCCCAGGACCATCTCTAGACTGCCCAGAGGGCGCATGTGTTGGATTATGTTTGATTTTCTTGAATTTTAGTTGTTCATTAATCTACTGAGATATGAGAAGTGTACTCCCCCCCTCCCTTCTGTCAATAGATTTCTTTGTACAATTCTGTCTCATCCTAGACTTAGTTTCAGAGTCAGAGTATAGGGTTACTGTCAAACTATTAATTTGTATCCTGAGGCTGAGGGCAGCCTGGAGAGCCTGTGGGAACTGGTGACTATGCTGAGGGATTTCTTACTATTATAAGAATAGTCACATTAGAGAAGGCCATACATGTTGACTAAAAATGTGTACTTCTTAGAAGGTAGAGAAATGAACTGCTGAAAATTCTTGTGGAACCTAGGTGTCATTATTCCTTAGAAACTGAAAGATGATTCTTCATTCCATGGCCTCCTTAAGAACAGTGGGGAAAGCCCACACCTTACTCAGCAATTCTCACAGTGGCCAGAAGGTGGCGCTCACTTCTTAGAAATAGCAAACATGACCCTGAAAACCAACACCATGAAGAGCCAGAATTCTATAAAAATGTATAAAAATGTCTTTTAAATAGTTCAGTTTCACAGGGTTACAGATAATTATCTAACAAGTACATGAGCAGTGACATTCACAAACGCATATGGTTGCTGGCAATCACAGAGTGGGATGCAGGACAGAATGGTTCCTGTACAAATTTACTTTTTTGAATTTATTTCTCCTTTAGGTGTTATAAGTAAATTAACACATTGCAACTTCTCCCTAATGTTTTAATGATGTTAAAATGATGAGCCCACTCTACTTGAAATTCATAATGAAAAGGTGGTTCAAAAGAGACTGAAAACCTCTAGAGGCTACCCCATGGTCAAGCCCAGCTCTTTAAATGGTGAACCACATTTTCATCTCCAGGGACTGGATTTTACCAGGACCCCTCCCTGACCCCGCCCATGCCTGCCAACCTCGGGGTCACTGCCCTCTCACACCATTTGTTCTGCGGAGCCTCCAGCCTTTTTGCCAGGTCCCGCCTTTGTCCATATTCCCAATAGTCTTTCTGTCTTTCTTAAAGATAAACCAACGAGAACTTCAGTGGTTATTTGCATTTGTAAAAATCAGTGTATTTTTCATTTATATAAACTTATATAAACTTTCATTTATATAAACTTTGGGCAATAGTGGAAAAATTGAGAATGAGTTCTATGTTTACTGACCTTGAATAAGTCTTTACTATTCAAACCATAAATAGACTCACCTTTCCTGTGGGCCTCTTGATCCCGAATGCTTGATGGAACACAAGTTGACATGACAAAATGATATTCGTTTGGAAGAATTTGGAGAAAGGTACTAAGGGGCTAAAACAGAGGCTGCAGAATGTAGAGTGGAATAGGGGACTAGGGCAGGTAACCCGAAGAGAAAAGGAATGTGATAGAGTTGAGGAAAAGGGAAATGAAAGTGAAAACTTTGTACTGTCAGGTAAATGTCGAATATGAACTATATCTATGAAAAGGGGCATGATCTCCCTTGGGAAATTTGTGACTGAGACTTTTCAGTTCTCTCATCTTTTCAATTTTCTCTTCCACCCTGTTAGTCACCAACCTGCTTTTCCCACTTCTGCTCATTGATTTCTGCTGGAGACTCACACCAAAAATATCCAAACCTACTACACATTCCTCATGTCTCCCTTTAGCTGTGTCCTCAGTAGTTATTTTAATCACCCTCAAAGAATTCTCTCTCTGGTATCGCCCACAACGGGGGTTTCTGTCACTATTCCAGTGCCCGGACCTGTCTGCACCACATCCCAGCCTTTAGATGATTCTGCAAACTCCTCTCCCAGCCCTGGCCACTGCCCTGGAGCTCACATTTCCAGGAAGGTGTCACCTCTTCCTCCCTCATAGATGATCCTCCCCCTGTCTCAAGCTAACCTCTTAGCATACTGCAAGAGGCAACAAACAAAATAAAAACATGAATTCTAGCCTTGCAAGATCTGAGTTTGAACCCAGCGCTCCACATGTAATTAGCTGTCTCTGTTGCAAGATAAACAATTTTTCCAAGACTCCATTTTCTCATCCATAACACTGCTGTAATAATACAAGCTCCCTGCAGTGGTGTATTCTGTGTGAAAGCACAGTAGTTAGTAAAAGTGTAAATTACCTCAGATTATGACCTATTGACTTTTAAATTCCAGAACTTTAAGCCCGGAAAGTATAATATTTTCCCATGTCACTCGGGCTGGGGCTACGATGAGGAGAGCAACTTCGGTCAGGTCTCGCAAATCTGTTTCCTTGCCCTTCCACGTCCCCCACCACCCTCTCTGATAACAGTTTCCTTCTCAATTTAAGTTTCTTCTGTCTTTTCCTGAACCTTAAGTTCAAACTTTCCCTCCGATTCTATCCTTGGCCATCTTCTGCCTCCCCATGTTCTTATGCATTCCCACTCTTCGGTGAGCCCATGCAGGGGGATCATTTCGACCCAGGTGATAATGCAAAGTCCACATCTCACCCCTGAAACCTTTTTTCCTGAATGCCACCAAGACACATTTGACAGAGGTCAGAGCCCTGTTTATGAATTCACATCCATTTTAAGACATTGATATACACACCCCCAATATGACAAGTAAAATAAAATAAAGGCTTTAAACAACTTAGTTTATAAATAAAGATGCTTCTACAGACAAATGCAGTGTTGATCTGTTATCTTCAGCCTTTAGCACAGGCTGGTGTTGGTTTGCAGACTTCTCAGCAGCCCCATGTGGCCACGCCTGGTAATGACATACACAATGGAAAGCTCCTCAAAGGAAGTGTTGCATCTGGCAGAATGGAAGGAAAATTATTTCCCAATTTTCTACCAGATCAGTCTGCTACATTCCATTTAAACTAGAACACAAAGTAATATCCCTAAATTCTGATATTGATGGCTTATCTCCTCTACATCTTGTGGGGCTTGCTGCTCAGCTGTTCTCTCATTTGTTTCCAACCTCTCAATCTCCATCTCTAAGTGACAATTTTCTGGACATTTGCTTTTGGCCCAAGGGCTGTTGTTTCTATTGGCATGTAAATGATCACGCTTGTTTCCTCAGAACCATCAGCATCCTGGCACAGACTGCCACACAGGTCAGTTTTGTATTGGTTCAGGCCTCTCCTACATCCATGCCAGCAATTACTGGTGTCTCTTTGTGAAACATCTTTTTAGCAGATGACACCTTCCATAAGAATGTACAGGCACATGCTCATGCAGATACAGACCAGATATGGTAATAATCACCCAGCATGATCAACTTCAATGTTTTCCTCCCCAATTCAGTTCCTTTTGTTGTCCACTTTACATGTACATACATCACTCACACACACACACACACACACACACACACACACACACACACACACGTCCCATCACTGGCTACTTTTTGCCCAGGAAATGAAAATGAATTTTAATAACAACTCAATAAGATTTATTTAGTGTTAACAGATAAATATGAAAAGAATTCCTAAGCAATAATAAATTATTTTCAAGTCTTCTAGCTTTCCTTTTTCCCTATAATGGTGAGAATATCCAGCTGAGAGAAAGGCAGGGGTGGGGGATGCTGTATGATATAGGCAATGTGGAAAAACCACAGGCCTGTGCAAGGAAACTATTTGATAAAATAAAATTTCAGGTCTTTCAAGATTGCCAAAGCTGGGCACTCCACTGTCTGGGCAGAAAGAAGCGCTTGTTCTTCCCACACTCAGCATAATGCCTGAGGTTTGCCTCTCTGATGACTGCAACTGTCATCGTGGCCTCAGGGAGGCACTGTTGGCTTCTTAATGCATCTAAGGCAGAGCTGAAACACTTTAAAACTATCTCTAAAAATCTGAAAAAATGAAACTAATTCAAGATAATATAAAACTAGATATTCGTGCTCAAATTTAGTGTAAGATAACGCCCACCACCTAGCAATGGAGGTTATCATTACTGGACTCAGAAAATTAACAAACATACAAACAAATGCAAGACTTGTGGTTGGTGACACCTTTTTTCTTCTCTGACTATATTCATTTCTCCCTTGTTCCCAAAACTAAGGACTGAAAAATTATGAACCCTGAGGGCCAAATCCAGCTGATGTTCTGTTTTACATGTGAAGTTACGTACACTGGAGCACTGCCAGGCTTAGTAAGTGTGCACATTGTCTACCTCTGTTTTCATGCCCTGCCAGAGCTGGGGAGTGGCTACACTGATTGCAAGTCCCACAGAGATAGTAGTATCTATTATCAGGTCCTTTACAGAACAAGTTCATTGGCTCCTGCACTACAGCTATAGAATTTTTCAACAAGGGATATAGGGATGACAGTAGTGGATATAAAGAAGCCCAGTGTGTGTCTGATCAGCTAGGACAGCCACCTTCTTAAAACCTATGTCTGCAATATGATCACATCACTATCTGCCTACCATTTCTAGTAAGTCATATACAGGGAAATGACACCAATAAAGGAAGCCTTCCACACATATCCAGAGGCTGCCAAGCACCAGGCAGGAACCTTGCAGGGGGAGGGGCTTGGTTTCACCCAGATCTCTTGCCAGAAAAGGAGCTTTGGCTTTAGACACAGTGCCTTGGGTTCCACTGGGGACAGACTGCACTTTTCAATACTGCAAAGTCTGTGTTTGTTCAGAGATGCAATTCCCAGCTTGATCACAAAAGTTCAAAACTGAGAATGTGGCAAGAAGGAGAAAACATGTTCAAAATAAATGGGTAAAATGAAGGACTTTATGGCAGGGAGAGAATAGCAATAACAAGAAGCATTGAAAAGAAACGCACTTGTAAAAGTAAGGATGGGGAAGGTAGCTAAGAAGAACACATATAGTTCATTTATCTACATAGCTCTGCAGAGCAGCTGGCTAATAATACATGTGGGATATTTAACCTAGTGACACTCTTTGTATCAAGGAAATATCCATGGGGAAACTTGTCAATGTGAGGAAGAAATGTGCTAGAGGAGGGCCTCCCCTGGTGGGGCAGCGGTTGAGCGCTGGGCTGCAAAGCTGCCCGCAGCCTCTGCAGCTCCGGTTCAATCCTCGGCCACCGGCGAGGGTCCCAAGTGGCACACAGACCTCTCCTGCCGCGCCCGCTGCTCCCCTCAGCAGTGTATTTCATCGGTCTGCCTGTTCTGTTCCCTGTTCTGGCTCTGGTGAATTCTCTCACCCTCCTGCACTTCTGCCTGTACTCAGTGCTTGTAAAAGAAATAAATGAATCTTGAAAGAAAAAAAAAAAAGAAATGTGCTAGAGAGACCTTTTGATAAAGAATAAGGAAAAGAACAGACATAAAAGATGCAAGTTGCTTTTTGGTGACCCACGTTGTGGGAACAGGAGGCCCCCTGACAGGGAGCTGCAATCAGAAAAGTCTTATGCTTTCATAAAGGAGGAAAGATTCACCACTAATACTGTATCACAGGTGATCTTGGAATTGGTCCCTGAAACCATTTAAGAACTAATTAGCGAGGGTTTTTAAATGCAAGAGGGTGAAGCAAAGCACTGGGTGAGCCACCACGATTCACCATGATTCACCAGTAGGTTGTGTGTCATGTAGCACAGTGGCTAAGTGTGTGGGAACCGGAGCTAGATGTCTGCGACCTGCGCTGGTTTCTGCCACTTCCTAGCTGTGTGTCCCCAGGCAGGTTACTTAACTTCTCTCTTCTGAGTTCATTCAGTGGTCAGGTGGACATAATAATGTACCCAGGGTGATGTTGCTGTAAGGATCAGATGAGTTAATACATACAGAAAACTTAAACAGAGCCTGGCTCAGACTGGCACAATGTCCCTGTCAGCTATTACTACTGACTCATCCATGAGGCCAGAAATGAGCAGGATGCTACAGGCCTGGATGAAACCTGGTGGTTACAGAGCTTTTTACAACCTCTCACATGATATAACTGAGAAGCATCAGGAAAGGCTGCCTCTACAGTAAGGTAAATAAGTAGATCCACATTAAGTGGCATAACTACAACTTCCCTTCAGCTTGATGAAGCCTTTCTAATTTCAAGCCTTGTGATTGTTCTCAGTGATGGTCTGTTCAAAATTTTATATTAATAAAGACCCAAAATTATTTTAAGTTGAAAATTATGAAATAAACCAAGAACACAAAAAATAACTTTTGTTGAAAATTATTCTTGTGTTCTTGGTTTATTTCACAGTAATAACTAGAATAGACATATGTGGAAATGTATTTAATACATATAATACTATATAATAATTATATTAATCATAATTAGAATAGGCATGTGGGCCTCCCTGGTGGCGCAAGGTGGTTGAGCGCAGTGCTGTGAAGATGTCCGCAGCCTCTGCAGTGCTGGTTCGATCCCCGCCAGCCTCAGGCAACCCACATGGTGAGCTGACCTCTCCTGTCTTGCCCGCTGCTCTCCTCGGCAGTGTATTTCGTCAGTCTGCCTGTTCTGTTCCCTGCTCTGTCTCTGGTGAACCCTCTCACCTAACCGTGCATCTTGCCTGTACCCCAGCTCTTGTAAAAAAAAAATAAAAATGTTTAAAAAAAAAGAATAGACACGTGTAAATGCTATACCTAAACCACTAGTGATTTTTCTGTTACTGAAGGGATTGCAGAATGAAATAGGAGGCACATGTTGAGGTTAAGTCTTGAATATTTAATCCATTCTTTCAATACATTCGCTGTTTAGTAGGTATTTAATATATGTTAGATGTTATCCTACCTACTTGAATTTACCAAAATGAAACAATTTGCCTTTGTGGAACTTATGCCACTATGAACAAACCTGATAGACTCACTTAATTTTTCCTCATCTGTAAAATGGTAAGAAAATGCCATCACTTCATACCATGGTTTTGGATCATTCACCTAATCAACAAATATTTATTACTCTGTGCTAGAATCTTGGAAAAAAAAAGAAAAACAAGGTCTCTGTCCTCATAGAACTATCTTTTATGAATAGGCCAGCAGTTAACATAAGGTAGGTAACATTAATTTTAATATATAGGTCTAAATGTAGGCTGTGGCTAGCATATTCAGAACATAGACATGGCTCATGGGTTCTTGGTCTTCTTGGCACTGTTCGATATAGATTTGGCTGGTAACTACCACATAGCACCATTCTTACCAGCCCTCTGCTGGGATGGGGCATAGAGCTGTGTTCCATACCCATGAGGAAAGTAAGAAACTGTAGGATTTCCATAAATATAGACTGAGCTTTCCTAACAAATATCTAGTTTTATTTCCAAACACTCTGTACATGGAGGCCTGAGCTATGAGGTACAGTAGGTGGAGAAGTGACTCTCACATTACTAGAAACTGAATATATACATTTTGAAACAAATTTCCAAATAGACATCCTAGATCCACAACAGTAGCCTACTGTGGAATGGCTCAGGGGGAAAAAAACGATACACACACACACACACATACACACACACTTGCACACATGCACATATACATACATACATACACATAAACATATACAGAGATTTTAAATATAAAATTATTTCAGAATAAATTGTTATAAAACTTAAAGTCATGTTGAGGCTTGGAGGGAGAGCCCAGATATATCCTGAGAAGGCAATTTCCTGTGTGTGTTGTGGGGGGGAGAATTAAATGATCAAAGAATAAATCATTCCTCAGTTACAAACATCTTCTCTCCACCTACTCTCCCAATCCCTCTCTCCGGTAAAAATAGGAGCCACATTGATATTCCTCAGGTATTCTCTACCTTCTCCTGCTTCTCCAAGAGGGGCTCCAGAAGGTGAGCTGGCAGGACCCTGATTGTCAGCTCATGGGACATACATTTACTCAGAAGTAAGTGCCTCCATAAGTTTGGAAGATTACACACAATCTGTTCCTCTTCCTCATTTTAGTCACATATTTTTTAGTATGAAGGGGGAAAGAGAGACCCTTCCATTCTTTATTCATACACAAAATTATTACTGAGCACCTACTTTGTATGGGGCTGAATCCTAAACATTAGAACACAACTAAGGATGACCTGAAGTCCTACTAGTCGTGATGGACAGAGGAGGAGAGGAAGGAGACACAGTAAACATGTTAGTTAATGTAGTAAACATCTTCTGTGTGTATGAAGTATCAACTAGGTCAGTACTAAAGCTGAAATGCCCCCCCCCCCTTAAATGCATAGTTTGAAGCTCTAATCCTTAATAGGGCTATATTTGGAGAGGGACTTATAGGAGATAATTAAGGTTAAATGAGGTCATAGGGTACGGTCCTAATCTGATAGGATTGGTGGCCTTAGAAGTAAAGGAAAAGAAAGTTTCTCTCTCTCTCTCTTTCTCTCTCTCTCTCTCTCTCTCTCTCTCTCTCTCTCGCTCTCTCTCTCTCTCTCCCCCCCTCCATGTGGACCCATCCAAGAAAGGCCAAGTAAGCACATAGCAAGAAGTCAGCCATTTGCAAGCCAGGAAGAGGGTTCTCACCAGGAGCTGGCCACCCTAGTATTCCTGGTCTCGGGCTTCCAGTCCCCAAAACGGCTAGGAAATGAATGTTGTTCATGGTTTAAACCACACAGTCAGTGGTGCTTTGTTCTAGTAGCCCAAGCAGACCACACACTTTAGAATAAGCACTCAGAATTAAAACTGAGCACAGTAGGGGGGACAGAGGTGACTGAGACGAGAACAGGGGACCTCTGAGGAGAAGATTTGGACAATAAGAATAAAGCCAAGATTCATTGAAAGGCAACTCTCCATCTCGGTTTGAAGAAAGGTAATAATCAGGATATGACGGGGCTTGAGGACAGAAGCAAAAAAACACACCTCATCAGGAATAATTTTAGAAAATAGACTGGCAGGCAGTGTTGTAGTGCATACTATTCTGATAGCAACATAGTCAAAATAAAATATTTTTCTAGCAGAATGGGAGGAAAAAGCAGAAGCCTATAGAAACTAGTGGGTGTAACAGAGGTCTGCTTAGCATGTGTGAGCTTCGGCAAGCTCTGTAAGCCCCATGCTCCAGTTCCCTGGGCTGTGAAAAAGGGATAATCATAATCTTTAGCTCATTGAGTTGTTGAGAGGTTTAAATGAGTTAATACATACAAAACACTGGACCCCTGCCTGACACACTGTCATTTAATTGAGTCAGTGCTCAGCAATAGATATTACTACCACAGCTACTGCTGTCTCTACTATGACAACTGCTGCTGCTGCCACCATCCCTGCTACTATTGGAAAGACATAATAGAATACTAGAATGGCTCCTTTCCATAAAATTTTCATTGAACATCCCCGCCCTGACCATCTCTGGGAAGCAAACTTTGCCTGTCTGCCTCCCTCAGCTCCATCAGAGGAGAAAAATACCAATAATAAGGCCATTGCGTTGTGAAGAAGAAAGCCCTCAATTTCAAACCCATCAGTGTCCAAGGCTTTCTCCAGATGTAACAAATGTTTTCTGCTCACTGACACCATAACATTCCCAGGAGTCTGTCCTGGTTCTTTCATTCCTTGTGGGGAGACGAAGGGCCCTTAAGAATAATTCAGTGCTGGCTCACTTGTTGACACTTGCAATCAAAAGGGAGCCAGAGAAAGGAATTACAGGGCAGACATTATCCACTTCTGTCCATAATTCTCTCACATTGGTAAGGATTAAGGAAATTACTTTGTGCAAAGTTGGAGTGCATTGAAATGAATAAATAATACTGGCAAGTATTTTCATCAAGGCGTTGCTTTTATGCAGGCATTTTAAGAATGACAAAGTGAAGAACAATTGTTTTAAGCCTGCCACACTCTAAGTTTCCTAGGGAAGGATTGGGTGCCCGTGGCCTCCTGCTGGTCACCAGACTGGTGAAATGGGAGCAAGCGCGATCAACAGGGGGTTCTTCAGCAGTTCTCTTGCAGCTTTTTTGCATGCTTTATCCAAAAAGACTCCAAATCCACTGGTTTCTATAGACTTCTGCTTTTTCCTCCCATTCTGCTAGAAAAATATTTTGACTATATTGCCATCAGAATATTATGCACTACAACACTGCCTGTCAAACCCTATTATGCATACATAGTGAGTTACCTTATCAGAGTCGTTTTCGATTTTTCTACTCTGAGGAAGCCAGGTGATCTACACATTGGTTTATTTTTTCTCTTTTGCAGGAAATTTGATGTTAGGCACTAGATATGACTGACTATACAAAATCTTCATCACTAATATGATTACACTGAGTCAAATGAAAACAAGAGGGTGCAAATGATAATTTAAAGTGAGGTGCTTTAGCAAGAATATCTTGATATTAGCTGCTTTCCCACCTCAGAGGCTATGAAATTAGGGTGGGACTGATTAAAACAAAAGGACTAGGAATTAGAAAGCTTAAAGGCAAGAGCGTGCAAATTAGAACTGTGTTAGAATATGCTGAGGGATCCCCATAGAGCTACCAGTGGTATTTTTTTTTAAGATTTATTTATGCATACAAGAACTGGGGTACAGGACAGAGGTGAGGGGGGAGGGGAATGAAAAGATTCACCAGAGACAGAGTGGGGAGCACAGAGGCAGAAATACACTGCTGAGGGGAGCTGTAGGGGAGACAGGAGAGGTCTGCTGTGCCAAGTGGGTCACCTCCCTGGCCGGGGAGCGAACTCATGCTGCAGTGGCTGCGAATAGCTTCATAGTGCTGATGCTTAACTCCTTGCGCCACCAGGGAGGCTCACCAGTGATATTTTGAAATCACCACTGGATTCATTATGAGAAGATAGGGGTTCATTTTCTGCTACTGCCACATATGAGCGGTTTCACCTTCAATAGCCAATGGACCTTGAACAGTTGGCAATAACCTTGTGTGTAAAACAGTGACATGATATCTGCATCTCTCAGAATGGCGAGAATGGTATAGACCAGTGTTTTTTGCTATTTAAATATCTTCAGAGAGTTTACAGTTTTTCATTTTCTTGTCTTTTGTCATTTTCTGAAATCTTCAGTACAATGTTATTTTTTATTCACATGTGTATCTTCGACCCTCTGCCCACTTCTGTCGCTTATTCTCTATTTGTTCACTTACTCATGAATGAATAACTCATGAATAATTAGCATTCAACTAGTACTAAGGGTTCTTGGTAGGTGTAAGAATAAATACTCTCTACAGGGTAATCCCAATGGTAAGTCAACATAGATGAGGGTAACATTTGCTGCACTTCGGTGCCTCTTCTCATTTCTGTCCCACACACTTGACTTTACGAAAAAGTAAACTGCCTGGATGCTAAATGTTGAAGGAATCAGATGGCACTTGCTGCAGGCAACCTCAGTTTCTAAGCAGGAAGTTACATGAAATTCTGCACCCCATTTTCAGACAGTTCTCCTGTGTTTCCTGAGGAATCATTTCACCAACTAGCAAGCAAGCCTGTCAGTGAAAAACTCTTTCTTCCCTCTGACAAGAACATGAAGAAGAAATCTTCCTGGGACCTTGTAGTTCCTTAGTGAATGAAAGAAGAATCATTCCCATGGGCTTCCTGCTACTGTTTCTTCAGTATTCACCTCCCAATATGAATCTGTATCATATTCAGGGTATTAAATTAACACTGAAATATTAGGTTTGGGTTTGATGTCTCAATGAGAGATAACAATTCTTATAATTTGATTAGAACATATATTAATTTATAAAATATGCCAAGAACAACTAATCTGTTCTTTTCCAGTGTTGAATGTAATCTTTAGCAAAGGAAGTAAATGCAAATTAGTGTTAAATACAAGATTTAAGAGAGACATGACAGGATTAACTTTCACATCATACTTAAGACAATTATTGATGTATAAAAAGATCATGGCATTTTGAAATAATAAAAAGCTTGCATATTGATTAAAATTTTCTCATTTTAAACTGAGATCTATTTACATGCTTTTATATCATAAGAATTATATATTTCATTTGTCAAATTTATGGATTGTATCATTAAATTCCTTACATTATTATTTAAAGTTATGGAACTGTACAATTCTGAAGAAGAGAACTGAAATATGCCGATGTGATTATGTGTTTTAAATAAAGATTTTTTTCACATTTTAAAAAAGTTTTATTTAATAGTTTTTTGTAGTTATATTGTTTTACACATACATAGTTTGGTATAATTTTATCTTTACTAGTTATATTCAGTGGTATGCTAGAAAATTACTGGCTCTGTGGGAGGGGAGGGAAGAAATATTGATTTTTATCATTTCCCAGTTTTCTGTGATATAAACAGTCACACCAGAACTAGTGTCAACATGACATTATGGGACATGGAGTTAGGAAAAAATGCTATTGTATATGGCCAGGTTTTCGTAAGTCAGCACCAGTCAATTCCCAAATATTACTGATCGGACTGTTCTTTTCATTATGTAAGTCCCCTCTTTATCCTGATGATGTTTATACTTCACATTCTACCTTGTTTGATATTAATAGTCAGCTTTGCTTCATATGACTTTATTTCCAATCTATATAAATAAATTACAAGTATATTTCCCATAAACTGTTTATAGAGGTTTGTGTGTGTAATTGTTTTGAAGTAGCAGATCTGTGTACTTGCTTATTTGTTTTTTAATTCAATCTAATTTCAAATGGGAGAAATTGCTCCATTCATATACAGCATAATATCGCCTAAATTTAATTTTGTTCTTTATTTGTTATTGGAAAGTACATATATTACTAAGCTTTTTACTCAAATAATTAGAGATAGGGAAACAATTTTAAGAACATTCAAGTAATGCAGGTAACTATCTCCATTGAAACAAAGATATTTTTATGACATTGAGCAGAATTATTGCATTATATTTTCTAATTTTGCTTTGTGTATTCATTACACACTGAGGCAGATGATAGATAGATAGATAGATAGATAGATAGATAGATAGATAGATAGATAGATAGATACATAGATACATAGATACATAGATAAACATACTTCATTTCATATTTTAAGTAATGATTTTGTATTAGAATTTGTATTATATAGAATTTGTCCAATTTCATTTGTATTCTACCTCTTCCACTTAAAAAAAATGTCTTATATGTTAAAAGAAAAAGTGAGAGTAGAGACAAAGAAGAGTGCTCATCCCCTAAAATAAGGTACTTCACATTGATTACTAAAATTTTAACTGACAGGGCTGAGAATAGAATCTAATCTGCTTATACGTGCTCTTCAGCTTCTCCTACAGGGGCTGAGACCACATAGATTGTCAATAAATATTTGTCAATTGACTGCTTGGCAGCTGCAAGTATCACAATCAAGGAAAAGCAATTGCCTCAGACCAGAGCTCCCCATAGTGTCATCACGGGATGTCCCCAATGGGATACTGCTGAAATGCTGGATCATCCAATTATCATTGCACAGGCCTTGTACCCTAAAAGAGATGTGCCTTGTGCAACCATCCCTACAAATCATTTTTTCACAAAGCATGGCTAATATTTTAAAATTTGCTTAGTTACAAAGTTGCTGGACCTTCCACCCTTTTTAAGACTAGCTGAAGTTTTATCAGATTTGTATCTCTTTGCTACATCACCTCCACTCAAGCCCCAAAGGTACCCAGAGCTTTGAAAAAGTTTCATCTTTTAGCTAACACTAATAAAATCAAACTTGTGTGTCTCTCATTGATGTTTAATGCTTTCCTGTATAATTCTCTAATTTGTAGACTCCAGCCAAGGGCCAATAAAGCAATTTCCCTTACTTGTTATGATTTCCTGCTTATAATGCTTCCTTTTTTTCCATTCTTTGAAAAACAACATTAACAATGATGCTTTTAGTTCCTCTCTAACTGCTTGCAAAAAGCACAGATAGAAGGAAAGACAGACACTTGTACAGCAAGACTTTAACCTACAGTGGAGTTGGCCAGTTTGGTGATGTCTTTTTTCTCCAAAGACCTCTGTTCAAAGTCTTAAGCAGCCACTTGAACTTCGGTCCACCTTACAGCACTAGAACTTTCTGCAATACTTTTCTGACCCAACTTCATGATGGTAATTTATTTTCACTCTGGGAAAGATTAATATCAGCAACTTTTGGGTAAACATTATGGAATCCAAATTGACTTGGGTGAAAGGATGTTTCAGTAAGACATTGATAATACAGAAAAACATTAGTCTCAAGATCCTAAGTCACAAGATGCTGAAAAGATATATTAAAGCGATGGCAGAAACTGCCTCCCAAATTTGTATCTTTTTCTGATTTAGTTTTTATCAAATACTACCTCTATACAAAAAACTCCTAACAAGTTTCTAATAGGAATCTTCATCTTAATGAGGGAAAAATAAACTTTTATCACTTCCCCAATTTGTTCTCTTAATTTCTGTATCTCAGCAAATGGCACGGTTACCTATTATACCTCAAGAAATACCTCAGAAATCCAAGACTAACCTCTCATCTCTCTCCATCCTTCCTCTTCCACATCCAAACCATCAGCAAATTTCTGAAAGTGCAAGGCTGGAAAATATGTTTGGAATATGTCTACTTTATAGTATCACCTCTGCTACTCCTAATCAAGTCACTATTCCTTGTGCCAGCACTGCTGGGCATGGCTTCGGTTTTCCCTGCTTCCCTTCATGTCCATTAACATTTGCTTTTCTTTATTTTTTTAAAGATTTATTTATTTATGCATACAAGAGCTGGGGTACAGGCTAGAGACGTGGGGGTGAGAAGATTCACCAGAGACAGAGTGGGGAACAGGACAGGCAGATTGACCAAAGTACACTGCTGAGGGGAGCAGCGGGCGAGTCAGGAGAGGTCTGCTACGCCATGTGGGTTGCTCCCTGGCCGGCCAGGGATCAAACTCGTGCTGCAAAGGTTGTAGACAGCTTCATAGGTTGCATCTTAACCTCCTGTGCCACAAGGCGGGCCCAACATTTGCTTTTTTTTTTTTTTTTTTTTTTTTTAAAGCAGATATAGGTCTTTTTAAGAAAGTAAATCAGTTCACAGCATTCAGCTAGGACCTTTCTGTGGCTTCTCACTGCAATATGAATAAATCCCATCTGAACTCCAGGTCTGCAAACATCTTGAGGAACTGTTCTGCCTACTTTTCTGAACCCATCTCATATCACTTTCCCTCTGGTTCATTATTATTTAATTCCACTGAATTCCCAAGTTTTTGAAGATGACAAGTTATTCCTTGGGATCTTTGCTAATTCTCTATCTAGAATCTCCCCGAAGAAACTCACTTGGCTAGCTCTTGCATACCATTTATATGTCAGCAAAAATTGTTTTTCAGAAAACCCTTCCTTGGCTGATTGATTTAATGTAGTCTCTGTCACTCACCACTGCGTCTGGCTTTATTTTCTTGATAGTAGGTATCACTATGAGAAATCATCTTGTTCATTTATTTGTGAACTGTATTTTTTACTCCTTTCTCCCTAAAAGCAACACTGTATAGTAGGAATGTGAGTCACCAAGTGATCATAGTTTTTTTAGTAACTATACTATGAAAGCCAAAGAAACAATAAAATTGATGGTGTATTTAACCCATACAATGGAAATATTATCATTTCAATGTGTAATCAAATATTATTAATTAGGTATTTTTACATTATTTTCTTTCATACCAGGTCCTTGAGGTTCAGTGTGAACATTGCTTTTCCAGCACATCTCATCAGGACTGGCCACATTTCAGATGCTCAACAATCCATGGGGCTGGTGCTGACTTTATGGACAGTATAACTCTGGAATGTCATCTCTGTGTACACAGGGAAGTTGCCTGTCTTGTTCACTGCTGCCTTCCTTGTGTGTATAGAAAGGATAGCCTCTGACACATAGTAGGTGCTCAAAAAAACCATTATTTCATGAATGAGAGAACAGGTCAAAGAATTTTTAGATCAGCATAATTTGTAACGACTGGGTATCCATCTTTACTGACAAATTCAAAAACCTACAATGATCTAAATAAATCAATTAGTTACATTATATGTAAACATATATTTGGCGGAAAGATCACCTGTCTTCCTGTAGTCTCCTTGACCTCCATGACATGACACTGTTCAGCTCTCCTTTGATAGCTACTAAAGCCTTACATGAAATGCCCACTCTCTGCTCTTACCCAGTAGAAAATTCTACTAATCTTCATATCTCACCTAAAATTCTCACTACAATAGAAAATTCTCACCACAATGGGTCTCCTTTGGGCATCTGTGGGCATACTTCATTTGGAATTGGGCTGTATTTTGAGTGATTCTCAATTAGTGGATTATATCTATTCTTAAATTAGAGGTATTCTTCCATTGCTTTGAGATCTTTGATACCACTCTTGGATTGATAACAGTAAACCTTTAGATATCTCCATGGGAATATCCCTAACTTGTGAGATAGAAAAAGGTCTGACATATGATAGTTCATATTTGTGAACTGGGTACAATTAGGGCATCTCAACTGTCTTCAATTCAGAGAGAAAGGGTTCTGACTGGCTCATTAGTGATCTCCACAAGTAATGCACTGGTCAGAAAATAGACATTACATTAGACCCCCGCTTTATAATGCAAATTTATTCTATAGGCACCACCATATAGTCAAAATATAGTAATATGAATACTATATTGATTATGTATAATTTGTTCTAAGATGGCATAATTTGAAATTGTTAGTGTATGATGAAGCTTATATAAGACTGAATTATGCACTAAAACAAAAATACTGAAAGAATTTTGTCTTTATTGACATTAAAAAGATAAAATTAAAAATAAGTAACATATTGGAAATGTTCATTTCAAAATCACTTACAGTTTGCTAATATAGTAACTACAGAAAACTAATTTTTTCACGAATTCTTTAACTTTTATATTATTGTGCTTTTTAAATAATTTTTGGTTCCATTTTAATTTAGTATATTTTTATGCATTCAACAACAACCAATTGTAAAGAATAAGAAACAAAATATCTCTATACTTTACTTTAAAAAAGTAGCTCTGGGGCCTCCCGGGTGGCGCAAGGGGTTAAGCACAGTACTATGAAGCAATCTGCAGCCTCTGTAGCACAAGTTCTTTCCCTGGCAGGCGAGGGAGCAACTCACATGTCGCAGCAGACCTCTCCTGTCTCGCTCTCTGCTCCCCTCAGCAGTGTATTTCAGTCAGTCACCCTGTTCTGCTCCCCACTCTGTCTCTGGTGCATCCTTTTATCACCAGCATCTCTGACCTGTATCCCAGCTGCATAAATAATAAATCTTAAAAAAAAAAAATAAAAAGTAGCTCTGTATGACAAAAATAATTAAACCAATAAATATGTAGTGATTGGCTCATATTTCAAATGCCCCACCTTAAAATATCCCACCTACATTTTTAAGATGGTGATAATCATGATGTGAATATTTAATTACAAAGTGACCTTGGGAGGGGGCCTCTCTGACGGTGCAAGGGGTTAAGTTGCAGTGTGAGGGGGAAAGGATGCCCTGAGCAAACTTCATACAGGCGTTGTGGACTCCACCCCCACAACACTGGGAACTACAAATCCCATGATCACCAAGGGAAGGTTGCAAGGACCTGAGGGTGGAGTTAAGCAACTAGGCTCTCAGTTTGAGTATTTAACTGGCCATGTGGCCAGGGTCGCCCTCTTGGCTACGCAGCGTGCTGGTTTTTCACCAGCTTGGCAGGTCATTGGGATTCCAGGTCAGCGGAACCAGTAGGACACACTTACGAACTTATCTCCCTCTTTTCTCCCTGAGTAATTCATTTCCTCATTTCCCCTTCCCCTGTAAATAAACCTTTTATCAACCTTTTGTGTATGTCTGCAGTTTAGCATTAATAAGTCCCCTTAAAGCATGTGGGTGAGGACCCACAGTCAGTCAACCCCATTTTATATCGGGATTTGCCCGGTAACATCAGCACTATGAAGCTATCGACAGCCACTGCAAAATGAGTTTGATCCCCGGCCGGGGAGCTAACCCACATATGGCACAGCATAATTCTCCAGATTTCTCCCCATACTCCCCTCCCCTTTCATTTCAGTCAATCCACCTGTTATGCTCCCCACTTTGCCTCTGGTGAATCCTCTCACTACCCCCCCACACCTCTGGCCTACACCCCAGCTCTTGTAGGTATAAATAAAATAAAATCTTTAAAAAACAAGCAAACAAAAAACAAAGTGACCTTGTGAGTAAAGGTTTAATATCAGATCTGGGCTGACCCAGGCCATCCTGGAGGAATCAGATCAGAGTCTGCCTTCTCATAATGTTCTCTGCTGAAAATGACAGCAGAGATAAATGTGGAAGACTGAGTCTGCCTTGATTACTGAGACCTGAGTCAGGTAGTTAGGGGGTGGCAGGGAGGTCTGAGCTTCTGTAACTAGAATAGTTCTGCACAGTTAGACGGAAATGGAGGACACAGCTTCTCTGTGTGACGGTGACCCTCACACCTAGCTCTTGTCCATCATTGCTGTCTACTCTATGCCACCTGATGGCATAAAGATGCCTAACCTGAAATATCAGTTATCCTGTATCTCTTATGAAGCTATGAAAATATACTATTAGGTTGAAGCTTACTGTGTCCTGTCAGTTTGATAACTTCAATCTGTAACAAGCACTGTACCAGGGCAGAGAGCTGCTGCTAGGTTACGACTTTCCAATACTTCCTCTCAAGTATTAGTCCAGAGGCACAGCATTGGGAAGGAAGCTGCTTACAGAGGACACCTACTCATTTATTTTGCAATGCACTGCAGCTTCCCTGTCACCCATCTGAGAGCCAGGGGAGTGAAGATAAAGAGAACAAGAGCACTCACGCTCAGGGCTTGGTCCACTGGAGAGGTAAGAAATGAGAACGAAGAGGACAAGACACATGTATACATGGCTCGTAATGTCTAACTACCCAATCAGAAGACTTTAATTTATTTTTTATTTTTGCACTCCCCTCTATTTTTTTTTAGTTTCATTTTAAATATTTTTATATCATTTTTCATTTTTGCACAATGTATGCATTTTCATCTTGTTATAGTCCCCATACAATTCCCACCCACCCTTGTTTTGATCCTACTCCCTTCTCTCCCCCATCCTCGCCCCCCGGTAGTGTGTCTCTGGTTTATAGTTGCTTGTTGCAGCAACATGGATGGAGCTGGAAGGGATCATGTTCAGTGAAATAAGCCAGAAAGAAAAAGAAAAATGCTGGATGGTCTCACTCATAGCAGAATTTAGAAAATCTAAATAAGGGACCAGGAAAAAGACTTTTTGAATGTCAAAATTCTTGCCATTTCACCCATCTAATAATGCAACCTTTTCCCTATGGGTAGCAGTGACTCAGGGGCAAAGACAATGTGTCTCTCTGATACAAATTGAAAAGAAAGAAAAAAAGAACATGGACCTGCTAATATTTTGTAAGTATGCCTGTCTTTCTAGTACATTGCTTTTTAAGGTGTAGATCTTTTACAACTATGTGTCCCTAGCTATTAGTAGAGTACCTGGATTTAAGGCATAATAACTTCAATGAATACATGAATTAAAATTTAATTACTAATCAATCCTAACCCTCAATTTCTGTACTATACAAATTTTTAAAAAAATGTTTCTGACACTGTTTACAGCAGGCAGTCAAGCAAAAATTATGTCTATGAGATTTATTTTGTCTCTTTCCTCTAAAGCCCTCCAAGTAGTACACATGAAAAACATTCATGCAAAATTAATGTCATTCAAGTTCTTACTGATCTCTGAAGTCAGAAACATCGTCAGTATTAGAAAATCGAGAACATTCTGAAAAAGTACCAAGAACCAAAGAGGCTATTTCTTTCTTGTCATTTCACACAAAAGTCAAATGTTTGGGGAATCATAAAGACCAGTTTCTTGAAGCACTTAACACAGAAGTCAATTCCAAGCAAGGGAGTATGGGCTGGAAAATGGAAAATGAATAAAATGGACTGCTTTTTTTAAAGAAAAAAGGAAAAGGAGTGCTTCTGTCAAATTAGTGCTAAAAAAGGAATAGACAGTGGAGAAATTATTTGAATAATATGATCGATAAGACATCTAAGAGCTTTTCCTGACATGACACTTAGAACAACTACATTTACCAGGAACCATTTAGTGGAATGTGACAGAGAGCAAGGGTGACCATTAATGGAGATGATTCTTAATCAAAAACATCTAGAATGTCACTCAAACTAAGCTTTATGGGATATGGGTAATTCCCTATCCAGGCTCAAGATAAATGACCTGATTTGAACCTCAACTTTATAGCCAGATAAAAGGTTTTGATAGGTTCTGGCGTTGAATTGATTTTCAATCTTTTTTTCTAAGAGTCATTTCTGACAAGACTGGCCCAAGTTTTGTAAAAAAAAATAAGTCAGGGTGAGCAATGGTAGTGATGACAGGATGAATATTCACTGAGTGTGCAGCTACTTACCTATTTTACAAAAGGACAAGGTATGAGTCAATAGATAGTTTATGAGCCAGATTTTCCTAAGGTGCCTTCAACTGCTCAGTTTTTTGTGAATTGATTTCACAAAAATGATTGCAGGATCCCTGAAAAATTATTCTACTGCAGCCCGAATCTATAAAACATTAAAACATACCTTTATCTTATCAGATAGATCCAAAATTATTTTTTGGTCTCCATAAGTTTTACTTTCAAGTTTAACTGTATGATATATTTCCGTTTAATTAAGCCTTCCAACACAAATTTATCTGACCCTCACTCAATTTAACTGCCCAGGAGGAGGGTGCTAATTATCAACAGAAATCATTCATCAGAAAAAGTTTATTAAGGAAGAGAAAAGATTATTAAGGAAGAGGAGGGGGGACAGAGATCGGTGTCCCTCTGAGAGGCGAGGTTGGGGAATCTGGACAGGCCCCTGAAGGAAAAGATTGGGCCAACTGGGTGTCCACATAACTCAGTCTAAATTTGATCTCCACACAATGCCTCCATTGCTTTGCTTGAAATAGTGCATCTGAAAAATAATATATCATAAAAGCTTACGTTAAAATATACATATAAAACACACTAAAATAAAATTATCTCTGCCATTTCCACTGTAGTAGGACAGTTAATTGGGTCTTAATGTATCTCTTAACTTATTACATTCACATAATGGTTATAGAGATTAGGGAAAGGACATACTTAATGGAACATGTGAATGTTTGCTTGATGGTAGAAGGCTGGGGGAAAGGAAGGTGGGAAAAAAACAAATGGAAAGCAGAAAAATGGGACCAAGAAAATACTTAATAAAAATGTAAATTACAATATAAATTACAAATATAATTTGAGATGAAATGAAGAAAACAAAATCTGGGAATGGCTTTTTAAAGATTGAAAATAAACTCAAAATTTAAAAGAAAAGAAAGGAAAAAAGGAAGAATCTAGAAATACAGCAAAATAGAATTCAAAAAATACTAGCATGAAAATGTGAAATGATAAATCTAAAATTAAATCCCCTAACATATTTAGGAATTTGTTGTTTTAATAAAAAGCTAAGAATCCAGGACTAAACAGATTCTAACAATAACTAAAAAGAAACATAGGGCATAAAAGAGATTTTTCTGTAAAGCTTTTAAAAATGTTATAATCACTTAGAGAAGGTAGACAGTTATTGCATCATGTATCCATTCAAGTATTAAAGACTTGTCTTCAGTGTCAGCTATGTTATTTTGTATGAGTGGATCTTTACTTTGGGGCTGGTAGACTCACAACTCCTACCTCTGGCGATCAAGCTGGAGGAACCTCAGATTGGCAAGAATTAGCAGACTTTCGCCAGAATTCTTTTGGAAGTCAAATAATGTTGGCTCAGCCATATTCTATATTCTATCATGTACAACTATGAAAGCAAAGCACTAATAGGGATTCTAAGGAAAAGAGCCACAGGAAGGCTGCATGGCATGAACTCAAGTAGATAAAGCACCGAGTAGCACATGTGGGGTGAAAAGCAAATTATGTCTATGAAAACATTGGCAAATAGACTCTATTTCAGAGCCAGCTCTTTGGAACACTTCTTTGGGGAAAATTACTAGGCTAAGTCTCAGATCAAACACAAACAACACTGGCATAAACATTTTAAATGTGGAAGTAATGGAAATCATGCATATTTGATATATATTTGTCACACTGACATAAAGATATTTATCACACCTCAATATAAAGAGTATCTAGATATGGTTTGTTCTATTATATCAACAGCAAGAGATGAAGCATATAATCCCAGAAAGACATCACAAATGTATACATATATGGACAAACACACATACTATATACTATATATATATATATATATATATATATATATATACACATACACACATCACATACATGTAGATACAGAAAGCAATTGTCCCAAGGGCTAAAGGATATAGTCACAGGAAAAAAAAAAAAACACTATTTTGAAGAATAGCACCTATTAGCATATATAATTTTTTCTGACCAAAAATTAGACTCTATTGAATAGTCAACTGCCAGTAGGTTAGATTTTTCTTTATTAAAAGAATAACTTTTGGGAATACAGTTTTATATATAATTAATTATGTAAATTACTTAACATTTACACAATATATAAATTTCTTCCTCACTGTCTTTACAATGAATTATCTTTGCAGCCAGCTGTGTAGGGAGCTGGCTGCTTCATGTTACAGCACAGGTTTTTTTCCCACATTCCAGTGGCAACATCTTCCAGTTTGTCAGGGATCCCATGAAAAGAGAAAAGTATCACTCTTTGTGAGAAATCTTGAGGTTCTGGTTAACCACTAAGACTAATGGCCTTATGTTGATGCACATTTCATTGAAAAAGAATCCAGATTCATCAGTTAAACATACACACATGTTGGTGGGTGCCTACTTTTAAGACCCTTCACAAAATAGCTGTTATAATAATGTGATAAAATTTTCTCTTAATTGCTCAATATTTCACTACTCCATTTAATCAGAGTTTATTTGTTATTTGCCATTCCCTTATTAATCAAAAACAGGGCAAAAAGAGGTCACTAATGTAATAAAGGACATGCATACAATTACAGTTCATCCTCTCTCTTTAAAATACAATGAGAAGATGGTTTTTCTTTTTAATTTTAAAAACCCTATGAATGTAGATTTAATTTTAAACTCTTGAAGTAAGAGGACATACATCTGAAATGCTCAGTATCACAGTGTTGCTGAGAGCTTGTCCTGATTTAGTCACCTGACAAGTTCTCTGTTTACAGCTAGCTTTAGCAGAAACATCAATATAAGACCCAGTATGGGGGCTTGTTCATATTGGCAAGAGGAGAACTGGCAGATCTTTTCTATATTTGAATTTAAATGACAGACTGAAAGATAGCATCTTTTTACCTGTAATTGGACCAAAAGGGAACAGAGGGGAGAAAGGCTTCCCACTGGTGTTCCACCCACTTCACCCCTTACTTAAACAGTATCCATTAAGGCTGTGACAGGATTAATATCTTTTAAGCATTCTGTAACTTCTGTCTTATTTGTAAACCCAAGACAAACCATAAACTCAGAAAATGAAAGGTTGAGTAGAAGGTTTAGATTTTTAAAATTCATCATTCTACAAATTTCAGAAATCAGACATGAAAAAATAAATCTATTCATCCCAAACTGATTTTTAATTAATTTTTCAATACAGCAATATATGCAACTTTCATTTAAAATTTACATTGAATATAATACATTTGGGGGAAGGCTAAGGGGTAAAGTCTACATTAAATCAGATATCATTATTGTCCTCATTATTCAAATCATTTTCAGAAAGTATTTACCAAACATCTTCTATTTATTTCATTAATAGTCAATTGCTGCTCTTTAGGGATAACAAATTGGAATATTCTGTTAGTACAGAATAAAGAATATATAGAAAACTGAAAAACATCAAGGACATGAACACAAAGGTAAAACACAAATTTTTAATTTATGTTCAATTTAGACCCATGTAATGGGTCTAAATCACATGTAAATAGTTACTCTTTTCTAAATAGAAATTTAAAAAATCTCTCAGGGAGCCTTCAAAATGAAAGTATGCTTATATGTTGTTTTGATGATTAAGAAACCATCCCTGTGACACCATTTAGTTAGGGTTCACATAGCGAGAAGCTGCACAAGTGATAGAAGGGCTTTTCTTTGGGGACAGCAATAGTTTCACTAGAAGACTCAGTGTATTAAAAATTTTGGAACTGGGGCCTCCCTGGTGGTGCAAGGGGTTAAGTCTAAACACAATAGAAGCTCTCTGCAGCACGAATTCAATCCGAGGCCGCAGAGCTAACCCACATGGTGCAGCAGACCTCTCCCTGCTCCCCTCAGCAAAGTATTTCATTCAATCTTGCCTGTTCTGCTCCCCACTCAGTGGTGAATTCTCACTCTCTCCCCTCCCCCTGACACTTCTGGCCTATACCCCAGGTTCTTGAATACATAAATAAAATAAATCTTTAAAAAAAATTTTTTTGCAACTTGATTAAATAAAAAGAAATACTTTGCAAACCACTAATAGAAGGTCAGAAGCAAAAGAATACATTTCTCTTAAGAGATTGGTTTAGAAGTGGCATTTTATTTAGAAAACATTGTTTCCTGCCAAGAAAACCCTAGAACAGAAAAATAGTACTTTTTGGCTTTAGGGGAGGAAAACTTACAAGGTCGATAAAATTGAAACGTTAGTGTGTGCAGAAAGAATGATCAGATGAGGCAGACTGGTTGCTTTAGTGATCATAAAATTAAGAACATGAGATGAACACTATCACTGCTTCCAGATCAAGAGCAAGAAAGAATTGGAATTGACTACATTTAATAATAATAGTAACTTGTATTAAATGTTTCATCTGCATAAGGCACTGTGCCAAGGATATTACATGTATTATCTCATATAATCACTGCACCAATCTGATATAGTGGTAAAATGATAAATATTGCAACCCCTTTTTAAGTATGGGCAAACTGAGACTTACAAAGTTAATACAGTTTGGCCTTAATCACATCCTAAGTGTCAGAGCCCACATTTGAACTCAACGTTGTCTGATTCTAAGGCTCTTAGATCTTTCTAAATGTTTTCTACTCAAGATTCCACATTCTCTGAGTTATACATTATGTTAAAATGAAAGTGAAATCTTAAGAAGCAGTGCAAGAAGAAAGTTGCAAGTTGACTGCCACTCTCAAGGGAAAAGTGATGCCCATAGAGCTGACTTAGTGCAGAAAAATGCAAAGTAGCTCAAATTAAAAAAAAAAAAAAAGGAAGGGCCTTGATTATGAAGTCTTTTGACTCAGTAAGGTAACTCAGCACAAGAAACAGCACAAGTAGAGGAAACCGGGGCCTCCCTGGTGGCTCAAGGGGTTAAGTCTCACACTATGAAGCTATTTGCAGCCACTACACCATGAGTTCCATTCCTGGCTGATCCACATGGCATCAGACCTGTCCTGTCTCACCCTTTGCTCCCCTCATCAGTGTGTTTCGGTCAATCCACCTGTTTTGTTCCCCACTTTGTCTCTGGTGAATCCTCTCACCCCCCCCCGCACTGCTGGCCTGTACCCCAGTTCTTGTATGCATAAATAAATCTTTTAAAAAATGAGAAAAAAGGGCCTCCCCGTGGCGCAGCGGTTGAGCGCTGGGTTCAATCCCCGGCTGCCAGGTGAGGGTCCCACATGGCGTGCAGAACTCTCCTGCAGCTCGCTGTTCCCCTCAGCAGTGTACTTCTTCAGTCTGCCTGCTCCGCTCTCTGCTCTGACTCTGGTGAATTCTCTCACCCTCCCGTGCTTCTGACTGTACCCAGTGCTTGTATAAACAAATAAATAAATCTTAGAAAAAAAAAAGTTTTTTAAAAAAACAAGTAGAGCAAATCAGAGACATGAAAAACAAATGTGGGCACAGCAAAATGACACTGACTGCAGTCATCCACAGAGAAAGACACACACACTTGAGTTTTGACCTACATAAACACTGGGGCAACTCAAAGAGTGATGGTAGCCTATCTATCCTAGAGATTCCATGGCCAGGAAAATACCATGGGCCTGGTAGGAAAAAGTGTAGAATCCAGAGATCAAATACATCAAGTTCCAGGATAAAGCCTGAGGTCAGCTCTGCCACCCATGGCTATTACTCATAGGTAAACTCCAGAACCTTCATAAACCCAATGCAATATGTTTTAGTGCCTTGGCGAAGATGTTTGATTCTGCCAGACTCCCAAACCACTGACATAGTTGTCCTGGCTTCCATGTGGAAACCCAGGCACAGTTTGTGCTTCATAGAAAGATTGTGCAATCACAGAAGAAAGAAATTGGATAATGAGTCATGATGAAAATGCTCTTTGGGGGAAATTCCAGCAAGATGGTAGAATAGTAAAGACAGTGGGCTCACCTCCTCCCAATATACATGACAAAATGACACGTAGAGAAAAACAAGTCTCTGAAAAAGACACAGATGACAGGAGAATCAGCATTTTCATAAAAAAGTGATGACAAAATAAAAAAAATATATTTCATGACACCATGATGCAAGAAATAAAAGCATATTTAGGAATCAATAGCATCAGCCTTGTGCTTCCAGGTTTACATACTACTAAGCCAGCAGTGACTATTCCTTTCATAATAATCCTTATTGCATCTACAGATTATGTGTTCACTATATATGCAGAAGGTATAGATATGTAATCAATGAGATCTTCAACAACTTAATAATAATTCTGAAAATTAAGGTATTACAAGAGCCGGCCTAAAGTATGAAAGACTAAAAACATTCTTGTAAAGATAGCATCTTTCTCTCATTTTTTTGAAGTTTGATTTAAGTTGTATTACTATGAATGTGGATTGGCTACCAGGAGCTTCTGTCACTAAATAATATTGGAAAAAGATTTCTCATTTCTCTGTGCCTCATTTCCAAAATGAGAAAAATGAGATGACTATTTATAAGGGGAACTTGTAATTCCAAGTAAATCTGCCTAGAATCCTGTCTGTTCTGAGAGAGGCAGAGGCGGGGGCTGCAAGGGAAGTAAGGAGGTGGTGGGTGGATTAGAGGACAAGGAGGGATCCCTGAAGGCCCTGGCAGGTAGAAGAGTCATCTCAGTGAGAAGCGGCAATTAAACTGGAAAATAGAGGTGGCAACTGGAAAGCTGACTGTCCAAACTAGAAGTGGAACAGTTTTCCCTTATGACAGCTCTGGCCTATACAACCAGGGTGAGGGTGTCAGTGATGTTGTTTGTGGTGGTATGTGAGTCTATGCGTGTGTGTGTTATGTGAAAGGCAGAGGTGTGCAACAGCAGGTCAGAAGTAGTTTTCTAGAAAAATCACTGGAAGAATTAAAAAAGCTACTTTGTTCAAGTCTTCCATGCAGATGATGAACATCATGTATGGTATAGACAATATGATTTTTCCTTTCTATGTGCTAACAGATAGACCAAGTCAATAATTTCAGTCAAGGAACACAACAGAGCTCTCAGGGAGCAGGTTTAAAATTTTATATCAGCTCTTAAGTGACAAGAAAATAGCAAGATTTTATATTTAAGGTAAAAACTAATACCTTTTCAAGATAAAGTTCTACAACAAAGAGACTGGCCTACAAGAATTAAATATTCATAATACCAAGTTATATTTCTCTCAAATAGCCAAATCCACATTCCACCTCCATGTCTATATAAACAAACCCACACACTACAAAATGAATGAAGAAACAACAAAACCACACCATAAATATAAAAAATACCTCATTGAATGACTATTGTACTTTATCAACTTGGTTTTCTGATCAACATTTGGTGTTGTATTCCCACAAATCCACTTCCCATTATAACCACTAAAAGTGTGAGGTGCTGTGGAGAAGGAGCCTGTCCTTGCTGCAATATGTCAGAAAATACTATGGCTGGAAGGAATTGGCATTTTTACAAACATAAATTCATGATAATTGCTGCACCATAATAACCACAATTATGAAAGTTCAAAAATGAGATCATTGGACAGGGACTGAGTTGAAATGGAATGATTATATTTTAATTTGACATCTGATCATGCAAAGCTGAAAATGGAATTCACAAGATTGTGTAGAATTAGCCATGAAGATCAATGTACCAACCTGTGAAACATTATCCTTTGTAAACTCCAAATTCAGAGGCTAAATGTTCATTTGTCATGCTTCACGCTCTTTGATCACATCCTTTAGGCAGAGAAACTGTTGACTGAGCATTGTTCCCCAGTAAGTCTTGTGAAAATCAAATACATTTGTGAACTGTAAATATAGTTTCATAGGTTAATTGTTACTAATAGTTTGTAATAAATGAACAGTTTGCTATGTAAATAGGCCGCTTCGAAATTTCAGCAGAAGCACTGAGGTTCTACTCTCAAATACTGCAAAAGATGTAGGTGTTGTGGAGGGGATTTTTATTTTTCAGTATTTATCACTTATAATCTCAAAACTCTCTTCCAGGTGCTCCTGTCCAGCTCCCCACTAAAACCTACTTTTAGAAAAAGTCCTAGAAATACTAATTTCAATCAGATGGTCCTCACATTTTAAATGGCATAAGACATATCCCAGGAAGTGAAGCAATGCAGTTTAGTTGAAAGAAGAGGTGGTTTGGGGGATGGGCGTCCCTAGAGTCCTTACTGGCTTAATTCTGAGTCCTTGCTTTACTAGTATATGGACGGACACGTGTTCTTGAGCAATAACTCAGCCTTTCTGATCTTCATTTTTCACATGTTTAAAATGAGAATCTTCATTACCAGGACAACACTAACTTATGTAGGACTTTATTCATTTTAGAAAAGGCCTCCCATCTAGGTAGATACATCCTCTTGGATACTGTCTGAATTTGAGCCTCACTTTCCCCTTCAGCCAAATGCAAGCAGCACTATAATACATGACAACATAATTGCCCAGCTGGATGTCACGGTGACTCAAGAAAATGGAATGTATGAACAAGACTTATTATATGTACCTATGACTCAGTTATTACTAACTTTTCCGAAGTTTTGTATTTATAATCCTTTCAACCTTTATTATATCATTGCACTCGCATGCATACACACACAAACACACTCACTCAATTAATTAAATTAGATTAATAATGATAAATGTATAGTAATGTATAATAATGATAAATGATAAATGTATAATTAGTAAATAACAAATTTACTTGTAATATTTAAATTCTTCAAGACAAGTTATTTTCAGTTTAAATCATCAGAATAATTCTGCCTATATTTGATATGTGTAAAGCCAAAGAAAATAGATATAATCTTGCCTAGTGTGCCTAAGGATAAACTGGGTAGAAAATTCCATGAGGAACAAACAATTCACTGAATTATCTATCATTCTGCATTTATGAAAAGAAGGAATCGCAATAAATTAAGGTTATAAATTTAACAAGCCAGATCCCTACCTTAGGAATTCTTTTTTCCTAGCTATGTTTACAATGTAATAAGTCTCAATAGAGGAGTTAGTGTATTATTCTTTCCATTAAGAATATAGTTAGTTTAGTTTGAGGCTAAGATTGAGACAAAATATTTAACTTCATAGAGAAAAATGGAACGTACCTAGTCCTGCCTGTGGGCGGAATGCTAAGGGATGCTAAGGGCTTTTCCAGTTGGAGGCCAATATTTGCCTTATTCTGAAGTCATTTTTTGTAGGTGTGTTGCAAACTTTGGGAGGGCTGACTTGAGAGAGAGACAGAGAGACAGACAGAGAGAGAGAGACAAACAGAGAGAGAAATATTCTGAATAGCAAACTCACTTGCATTTTTTTTATATCACACACTATTTACTTATTTATTTACTGAGGTAACACTGGTTTAAAACACTGTATATGATTTAGAGGTCCTGGATCACTCCAACCACCAAGGCACCATGGATCATTCCAAACACCAAGGCACCTGTACTCCATTGTACCTCCTGCCCACTTTAAGTGTTGCTTCCGGGGAGAACATGCACACCCTTATTTATTGCATACTACAAAGGAGAAAATAATTTTAGCCACCGCGCTAAGAATATAAACACACACACACACACACACACACAACTACTTTTAGTTCAGTAGAATGGAAACTTTAAGTATTTCAAGGTAAAATTTACCAGGTTTAAGAAATTCAAGATTATTACAGTGCCAGGAAGTTTTTACTAGATGCAAACAATTCTAAGACTAACTTAAAGTCAACTCCATCCCTATATTTTGTATCCATTGAACTAGGAGAGAATAATATAAAGAAAATTCTCTCAGGGATCACAGGATGCAAAGCAAGACCTGTATGTTATTTTTCTTTCTCTTGTAAAGCTTTTTGACACTACCATTAAGCTTTTTTTTTCTTTTTAAAGATTTATTGATTTATTTATACAAGCACTGGGTACAGTCAGAAGCACGGGAGGGTGAGAGAATTCACCAGAGCCAGAGCGGGGAGCAGAGCAGGCAGAAGGACCGAAATAAACTGCTGAGGGGAGCAGCGGGCGGCAGGAGAGGTCTGCGGGCCATGTGGGACCCTCCTCCGGTGGCCAGGGAGCAGCTGGGGATCGAACCGGCGCTGCAGAGGCCGCGGGCAGCTTCGCAACCCAGCGCTCAACCGCTGCGCCACTGGGGAGGCCCACTACCATTAAGTTTTTTTTTTTTTTTTTTTTTTTTTTTATAGAGGCATGTTTTATTTATTTTGTTTTGTTCGTTTGTTTGTTTTTGTTTATACATGCACTGGGTACAGTCAGAGGTGCGGGAGGGTGAGAGAATTCACCAGAGCCAGAGCGGGGAGCAGAGCAGGCAGAAGGAACGAAGTACACTGCTGAGGGGAGCAGCGGGCGGCAGGAGAGGTCTGCGCGCCATGTGGGACCCTCCTCCGGTAGCCGGGGAGCAGCCGGGGATCGAACCGGCACCGCAGAGGCCGCGGGCAGCTTCGCAACCCCGCGCTCAACCGCTGCGCCACCGGGGAGGCCCTACCATTAAGTTTTTAAAAATATAATACCATATGTCATAGGAATCAGATGTGACAATAAATTGTTTAAATGATAAGGAAAATATCAGATTGAGAAGTGAAGGCACTAATGAAAAAACATTTGGGTTCAGATCCCATTTACATGTGGTAAATATGAAATTATTGCCTCAGTTGGCTCTGTCACTTTTATGTCAACTTTATGACCAGCTAGAAACAAAGACTTTGGATGGAAAACTTGGTAAAAAGCAGCCTTTCAGAGGAGAGTGATGTCACAATTCCTTCTCCTTAGCTCACCTTGGGGGGAAAAAAAACATTATATTTCAAGTAAAAAGGACTATGGGAGAGGAATATTCTGCTAAAATATATTTGTACTATTATTTATCTAGTCATTTGTTTGGATAATTGGCTTTTCTGAATTCAAATGCTGAAATAACAACGAACGACCCTTTGTTGTATACCTTAGCAAATGCATCAGTAACATTTATTTATTTTTTAAAGATTCATTTATTTATTTATACAAGCACTGGGTACAGTCAGAAGCACGGGAGGGTGAGAGAATTCACCAGAGCCAGAGCGGGGAACAGAACAGGCAGACAGATGAAATACACTGCTGAGGGGAGCAGCGGGGGTGGCAGGAGAGGTCTGTCACACCATGTGGGACCCTCGCAGGTGGCAGGGGATTGAACCGGCGCTGCAGAGGCTGCGGGCAGCTTCGCAGCCCTGCGCTCAACCACTGCGCCACCAGGGGAGGCCCGCATCAGTAACATTTAAATGGCAAACTCTGTTCCACTTTCCAAGCATGGCAATGCCTCTCTCTTTTCTAGTCATGGATCTGAAATGGAACTAATTTCATTTATCACAATTATTTTGTAGATTCAGAATCTCACCCAAGCATTTGCAGGTTTTTAGTTTAGTCCATCTCTGTTCAAACTGACCATCAGAAAGAACAAGAAGACAAATTGCAGAATGTGGATGGGGAAAAAGAGGTTACTTGGTCTATAAATCTCCTGTTCTCTAGAAGAGCCTATAAGCTCAGGAGGTGATGGCTAACCTGTTTATCACAAAATGTTCCATCCGGTGCTTCATGAAAGCATCCTTTTACTTTTATTCAAGCGAAGGGTTTCATATTTAACTAAGATTTTAGAAACTGCATTAGTAACTCCATCCATAGGATCTAATAATAATGCTGGGTCTTTGCATAATTTTTGATAAGGTTCAAGACACACATAAGGAAGCTTATTTTAGTTATTCCTTAACAAACATTATGTCACTTAGTTATAAATTTTTATTTGTCCCACAGTGTCTAGAAATCCTGCAAATTAAAAGATGCTTTTTTTCATTGAAAAGGAGACAAACAGCATCTTCTGTAACACAGAGAGCTTCTGATTCTACTTGCTTTTAAATACACAGCTTTTCAGTCACTTTAAGGCAGGCATCACAGCAGGGGTTTAAATGTTACCAAGATAACATTTCTCCCTTCTCCCTTGTTCTGGGCTGTCCTTCTCCAACACCCTTCTGCTGAGGAGCTGCATCCCCCACAGGAGAGGCAGGCTTGGCAGTAAGAATCCTCTGCAACAGTCAAATACAAACAGGGCATAGTGCCCCTCACCACCTTTCATAGGTTGGGTGGGTAGGAAGGCAGACTGCTTAGCCTTTATATAAAGGTCAATAGTGATATCTGCGGGAGTCTCAGGATTAGGAGGTCCTGCTCAGAGCAGTCCTGGGTTTGAAATCTGTCCTACCACTAACTATGTAGGTGAATTTTTCCACAAAAAATGTCTATAGACAAAAAATCAGAGGTGAAAACAGAAGCCATCTCCTAGATGGTTAAGAGTTAGATGCTAACTCCCAGATGCTACAGAGCTAAATCAGGTGCATCTGTAATGCTAGAGCCTGGGTCATAGTCTGTCTCTGTTGTGTGATCACGACTAATTCACTTAACATCTCTACCTTAGATTCCCTTATCTACAAAATAACAAAAAATAAAATAAGTTAATTATTAATAATAAGCCCAATAAATAAGAGGGGTCATAATCATACTTCTTGGGATTGTTGTGAAGAATGTATGAATTAATAAATAAAATATTTAGAACATATGTAAGTCAGAGATAACTATTATCGTCGCCAGCATCATCATCACCATCACTGCAGTAGTTATCACTGGCATTGTTAAAACTCATAGCACATCATTTCTTTCCTATGTGACGGTGTACTCAATTACACCATTATTTCTTCCATTAAAGCCACTATTGTCAGTCCTTCCCTGGTGGTGCAGGTGGTTGAGCGCCACGCTGTGAAGATGTCCGCAGCCTCTGCCGCGCTGGCTCGATCCCCGCTGGCTGGCAAGGGTCCCACATGGCGTTGCAGACCTCTCCTGTCTCGCCTGCTGCTCCCCTCAGCAGTGTATTTTGTCAGTCTGCCTGTTCTGTACCCCACTCTGTCTCTGGTGAATCCTCTCACCCTCCCATACATCTGGTCTGTACCCCAGTTCTTATGTAAAATGAATAAATAAATCTTTTTTTAAAAAAAAAGCACAATTGTCTTCTTAGCTTATTTGCATCTTCTAAAGTTTCTGCAATATTTCTTGGAATTCCAAAAAAAAAAGTTACTATTAGAAAATAATTGTCTAGACTATTTTGATGCTAAGAAATAAATATAAAGGGGTACAAGAAATAGTCTCTCCCACCAAGGATGTGAATTTATGGATGGACCATATTATTAAGAAATTACTAGGCAGAACATAAACAAAGGCACTTTTTTTAAACCTTAACTCTGCTTCTTGCTCTGCCCTGCATACACCTTTCTGTCACAAAGTAGTACTTTGTTACAGTCCCAAGCAGTAGATGGGGTGGAGGGGAGAGTGAGGGGAAGGGGGAGAAAAAGGCACACCAAACAAGGTTGAACAAATCGATTTTGCTAAGTGTTTTATTCTGCTACATACTGAACAAAATTTAAAGACTTCGAAAAAAAGCCAATGTTTAAGTTCTGAATAGTTGTGGCAAGAACTGATAGATATCATGGCTCCTAACAAATGAAAACTCAGCAATCATTTTAAAAATTAAAAATCAAGAACAAGATGGATTCCTTATATGTACTATACATTATTAATAGTGTATCAGTGCATTGCTCATTGAAATTTTCTGTTGGCTAGGATCCAGTTAATTCTATTATATTTTGATGTTGCTATCACTGCTGTGTAACTGTGATAATTTGTTAACCTCCAGGGATAGTTGTATATCATTTACATACTTTAATTAAAATGTTACGATCTTTTTATTTTAGAGTTAGAATTTTATGCAACATATAGAATACTTTGGTTTTCTTATTTTTAAGTATTCAAAGTTTTTTTTTTAACAAAGAACTCTATATAAAGAGATAAAAGTACAGTAGTTCTGGTTGACACGAAAGTTCTTATTTTTAAGTATTCAAAGTTTTTTTTTTTTTAACAAAGAACTCTATATAAAGAGATAAAAGTACAGTAGTTCTGGTTGACACGAAGGGCAGGTGAGTGGTAGAGAATCCAGAGCCCCCTGCTCACCATCCTCTTCACCATCCTCCTGCTGCCTAACCCATAACTGATGCAGGGAACAGTGCGAATTACACCTGACCAGGACTAGCCCTTACTTAGACAGAAGGAAGGGCCTCAAAGAGGGTAAGAGAACTGCCACTGAGCAGGAGCAAAGCTATGAGGGGTTCCTGAGGTTTTTTTCCTGGGGTGTTTCTGGCCACTAAGGCAAGGTGATTATATACAATCGCCATTCCCACCAAATCCAGGCATTTCTCCACCTCCACAATATGAGTGCTTCTCCTCTACTACGCTGGCATTGATTCTTCTTTCTAGTTGGCCTTTCCAGGTTTTAGGATAAGTCAGATTATCAGTCTGCTTACCAATTTCTTTTCATGATCCTTAAACTGTTACCAGTTGTCCCTCTGAAACTTCTGTCATGAAACCAGTTAGGTCAGCACTTAGAGAAGGTGTTTTGGTAAACTATTTAGTACCTATAGGGTGCCTTACACTTCAATGCCCACTGTCTACAGGGTGATTTTCATGGCTGAAAGACGTAGACAAACATTCACATATGTCAGTCCATTTATAAAGTGGCTTCATTGAAAGCCCCGTGACTAAAATGGTGCTTTTGCAAACGGATATCTATTCTTTTTATTATTATTATGCACACCATTAGTTCTTTATTGACATCCTGTTTTATTTTTATCTGGTTTTAATTCTAGTTGTGAATGTCATCATAAAACTGTCTTCCAGAATACCTACTGATAGGGAAGAGGAAAAGGATGAAACAAAACTCAGTGCCATATGGGAGAGGAGAGTCCTCAGGATCCCCACTGCCTGAGTGAATGAAGAGCAGATGCAACTCAAAGGGCAAACACTGAGCCGGTGGAGGGAAGGGCACATGCGCGCTGCCTCAGCAAGCAGATCTGCAAGGTGTGTGCACAGTGCTGAGATGGGTCAGGGCAGTCACCAGTCTCCTGGCTTCCACTCTCCAGAGGGCAACCCGCGGATGCTGGGTTTTCCTCTAGAAAGGCGATTAGGGTCCCCAGAAAGTGAAAAACATTGATTTGGTTCATCCATTCCAGCAACTTCTCCATTCCCATCCCCCTCTGCTCCCCCTCTCCCCCCTCCCAACTCCTGCCTGGTTGAATTCATCAATTATTTTAAAACTTTTCTTTGGTTAGATTTCATTTTGCTCTTAACATTCAGTTTTGTTTGGGAAAAGAAAACTCAAGAAATGCATTTGCAGGACCGTCCAGATTATCTCATTTCAATGACTGACTGAATTTCAAATATGTCATTTAGGCTCCCCCAAACCACTAGATAATACGATGCAGGCCTGCTTTTGACTATGTATTATTTTTCACATCGTAGAAGTGTGATGTGAATCATTTTAATAACTCCTTGCATCACATCCACCTACTCCTTCTCTTGTACAAGTAATACTCAGGCATGTGAGCAGCCTGCGTCAAAGAGCATGCAGGCAGTCACAGTGGGAACCGGAGAAATAACATGGCTTCCAAAACAGTCACATAATTGTCGCTTGCGTTAGTAGAAATGCATGCCCATTACAGGGCATATATTTGACTGTCAAACAATATGCACAGTTGCGTATTCAGTTTTGTCCAGATACGTTTTCGGATACCATCCTTTATTTTTAAAACAATCTGAATTCTTTCCCTGGCTTTTATGATCTTGTGTGATGGACTCCTGATGTACTTTAATAGGTTAATCTCCTCCTTGGAGCGTCTTGTTCCCAGAGTAGGCCTGGCTTATTCTACCCAGGGTCTTATAATTTCTCCTGCTTCAGAAGCTCTTCTTCTTCCCTGTAGGTTACTTATCCTCATTCAAGTTTGGAGAGATCTTCCCTGACAAGCAAATTTAAAGCATACATATACACACACATGTACAGGCACACACATGCACACTCACCTCTTGTTACATTTCATTCCAAAATGTAAAAGGAACAAAGAGCACATCATTAAGGAGTAAACACCTACTCAGGGCCAAGACTAAAATGAAGAGTAAAGGTTAACCAGTTAGGTCAGGAGTGGGAGGAAAAGGAATCTCTAGACAACGGGGATTAGGGTACAGAGAGACAGCCACTCAAGAAGCTGCAAGAGCTTTGACAAGATTAAAACGTGGTGTGCATGCATGGTGGGAGCTGCAGAGAAATGTGAAGGACAGGTATCAAAAGGTGTGTTTGGCAGGATGAACATAGGCCAGACAGAGAAAGGTTTTATTTGCCAGGGTGTTCTATTAGTAATGTATGTATGAGTTGGTTCTAGGAAGCTAGTGAAGGATCAAAATAGGAAGTGACCAATTTCTGCCTTTTAGAGAAAGCAAGCTAGTTGTAATTGGAGCATAAGATGGGCAGAGGTGCAAGGGTGTTTCAAATTGGAGGCAGGATGGTAACAGAGATGTTAGGGTGAAAATTTAGGGGAATATCTTCATTTACTCAAAGGAATTGATAACATGTCTATATGATAATCTGCACATGGATATTTATAGCAGCTTTATTCATAATTGCCAAAACTTGAGCACAACCAATGCATCTTTCAGGAGTTGAATAGATAAATAAGCTGTAATATATCCAGGTAATTATTCAGTGCAAAGAAAAAGTGAGTTATCAAGCCAGGAAAAGGCATGGAGGACTCTTGAATGCATATTAACAAGTGAAAGAAACTGATCTGAAAAGGCTATAGACCATATGATTCCAACCATATGAAATTTTATAAAAGGTAAACTATGAAGACAGTCAAAAATCAGTGGTTGACAGAGGTTTATGGGAAGGCAGGAATGAATAGGGGATTTTAGGGGTGTCAGACCATGCTGTATGATACTACAGTAGTGGATACATGTCATTATACATTTTTCCAGATGCATAGCATGGAGAACATCAACAGCGAACCCTAAAGTAAATTGTGGGCTCTGAATAATAATGATGTATTAGTGTAAGTTCACCACTCTGGTGGGGAATGTTGCTAGTGAAGGGGAGGCTAATCATGTGTGGGGGTAGGGAATATATGGGAATTCTCACTACCTTCCTCTCAATTTTGCTGTGAATCTAAAACTTTTCTAAAAAAATCAATAGTATAATTACAGAGAGAGAGAGAAATGACTTAGGGATGCTTAGGTATAATTGTATAGAGAGTAGTAAGGATAGGTCGGGTGCAATGTTCTGACCTGAGTGGCTGGAAATATATAGATGACCTTTCAAAAGTAGGTATCAAGAAAGGTAGGAACAGAATGGGGACAGGGTCATCTAGGGACAGGTAAACAGTGTTACAGAAAACACTGTACCTCCTTAAGAGACAAATTTATTACATGTATAGAACCTGTTTCCTAGTCCTAAATCTACCACCTCTTACAAAATAGTAATGAAATAAAATGTCAAGTGGTATGAGCACCAAGTGGGGAATAAGGGATTCCTTCGTTGGGGTTCTGATTTTAATTTATTAACAATTTTTTCTGTATATACTGTCCCATCTGTTAAATGGGATATATATTTCCTGGAAGTTTTACAAAAATAATTTTGTAGTGTGTAAAGATAATGAATTGAAATGACTCCTGTAGTTGTTAATCATAAAATAAATTCATTTTAATTTCTACTGTTCACAAATACTGCATCTCATCCTATAGTTACAGCTTGTATACACACAAGAATGTATACATTCTTGTATACACAAGAATGTCACTAAATGTCAATTATTTTTAATGCTAAAATGATTGTTTTCAGTTAGCTTAACAAAAGCTTTCTTACCACAAATTCATATTTCTGGATATAAAGTGAGTTTCACTAGTATCTATGTTTCATTGCTAAACTCTTTCTGAATTCTGAATTTTTTTCTTAATGGTGAATTACAGTGATTACTTCAAATTTATATTCATGAATGTACCTAAAGGCTACACAAGCCAAATATTTAACATAAGTTCAGTTTCTAGAAAGCAACATTTCCAAGTTGCATATTCCCAAAAGTATTCTTTTAAGTAATTTCATTTAATTTCTGCTCACATCTTACTATCTGTACAGAAAAAGGAAAGACCTTAAAAAATACACTTTTTTTTTTTTTACCTCAGGAAACATATGGTGTAAATGCTTAAGGAAATGTGAGTCATGTCTTTGATGAGGCAACTACTGAAAAATCAGCTCCTTCTGTTACAGTATAAATAGCATGATAAGACCAATCGAAGGTCAGAAATCTAATTTTAAAATATATATTTTAAGTACTGTATTTTAGCCATTTTGCCATATATTAGAAAGTGGTCTATTCAGTGACCAGCTCAGACATTTTTTTTTTAGCACACTGCTTTTCAATTTTGAAGCAAGAAATGAAAAGGTTCATTTTATTATATTTCACCTCAACTATTGCTGAGATATTACAGTGCCAAAAAAAAAAAACCCAACTATCTCTTCTACCCATTCTCTGTCCTGCTCCCCTCCCTGAAAAATCCTTTCACCTCCCATACAACTTCTAAAAATACATTTTGCTAACTGCTCTCTTGAAACTTGAAGACATGTCTGAAGGATTTGATTGTCGGTGTGACTTATTTCCAAATACCCAACTAGCTCTCAAAGGCCTCTTCTTTCTCTTCCAAAATGAACACCTCTGAAAGTTATAACTGATCTAGCAATATGACACAGATGAGCCATTTATTGTCCCTTCCAACCATCTCTCTCTAACTTTGAGATCCAAGTCCAGTGGGTGCTTGGTAAGTGGAACTGATTAAACAACTACCCTGAGAAGGACAGGTCTTGATTGATGGGTGAAGTCCAGACCATTTTTATGTCATGTGTAATTGAGTCCTATGACAAGAAAGAAATTTCACACTCCTATATTTAAAGAAACTGGGATAGAAAGAAGTTGTTTGCTTTAACGCCTGATGAACTTGAAGTCTTGGTTTGCTGCTCACTGCTGCCCATTGTTTAGTTATGAGACAAACCTGGGTTAGTTTGGAATATTTGTCACCCTCAGCTGAACCTCCAATGAAACTTCATTTCCACTGACTGATCCTCATCTTTGTACAGCTCACGTCTAGTTAATTCCTGATTTTGCTTTCCCACTTGTCAAAACATCTGGAGCACCAAATTTGCAAATGACTCAAACAGAACTCTGCTCAAATATATTTGTTTTTGCAAGCACCACACATTTTTAATTAATTATTACTATAAGAGAAATACATATTTTGCAGTATTTTAGAAATAAGAAATAAAGACAAAGATTCTCTAAATTATCCCCAACCAGAGATACACATGGCTAAATCATAATCCCCTACTCAGACATATCCATAGCTAACAGATGGATGTATTTACTTTTAGTTTAAAAAGTATGCATATATATTTCCCAAACAGATAATATGTTAAATAAACACATGTCCTGATTTTTTGCATTAAATAATTTATTGTGTAAGATTCTTTGAATCTTTCAAAGATTTTTTGAATATATAATATTGTATGCATGGCCCATTAAACCCAATAGTGATTGATTATTCTCTGAGGATAAAATCCATTTTTTTCTTAACTTGATATGCTTTATCTAGTCTGGTCACTTCTCCAACCATATCTTCAGACACTGGGAGTTGCCATAATTTTATTTAGGCCTCTTTATATACTGGTTTGATTCTGCCTGGAATATCCTTCCTTGTGGTAGGCACAACTTCAAGAAGGCCCCATAGTTCCATATATATACCCTATATAATCTCCATCTCTCAAGTGAGTTTCGGACCTGGGGTCATGATGTAATGACACTCTCAATGTTAGGTGATGTAAGCGGTATGTAGAAGATGAAAAGATTTTGCAGGTATAGTCAAGGGTCCCAAATCAGTTCATTTTTGAGCTAATCAAATGATGATTATCTTAGATGGACCAGGTGAGTTATAGGAGAAAGTTCTGGAAAGAAGAACCATGCCAACCTCCTGCCAACCTTGAAGAAGTAAGTTGCTGTGTTATAGGAGGGATGTTGAGGGATCAGCAGTTACAGATGGTTTCCAGCACCTGAAAGCAGTCCCAGGCTGTGAGGCAGCCAGAAAGTAGGAACCTCAGACCTAAACACACAAGGAACTAAATTCTACCAACCACCAGAAGGAGCTTGAAAAGGACACCCAGAGTCCAAACCTAACTGTAACCTCATGAGAAACCAGTGAGCAGAGAAACCAGTGAGACTGGTCAGAATTCTGATCCAGAAAACTCTGAGATCATTAATACTGTCATAAGTCAATGAGTCTGTGGTCCTGTGTTACTCAGTAATAGAGAACCCATTCATTTTCCTTCTTCCTCCTGCTGGCAACTTGCCCTCATCTTTCAGAGATGAGCTTTGAGGGTCATTCCTTCAAGTAACTGCCCTATATACTATCTGGCTCTTTTAACTCCCCGCCATGAAAAGTAAGCACAGGTGGGATAGTAGTTGCTATTTTCTCACCTGCATATCCTAACACAATAAACAAATGCTGAAACTAAGGCTCAGAGAGGTGAAGATATATTTGTGGCCAAAATGCATCTGAGGAAGGGACATGCAATGAAAAGCAACATGTCTGAACCACAATGCAAATTAAAATTTTAAACTATTTACCAACACAGGATAGAGTTTGAACCAAAATATAGAGAATTTTCCACAACATGTCAGTGTTTTATCTGAAACTGGCCACACATTGAGATGACTCAGAAAAACCCCTTTCAGCAAATTTCCCTGAATAATTCATGTGCACATTAGCTGTGTGGACATACAACCTGACCCTATAGAATTTGTTACACAGCTTTGTCAGATTTTATGTAAAAACTCAGAGTGGATAAAATGGTATATGTATATGGTAATGTCTCATGTATTGATGATCCCTGAAGAAAACATACAGTTCTTTCCACTGGGTTTCATTCTAGCTAACCAACAGGATCCCAGAGGCAGTTATGTGCTGGGCTGTGGAGTGACTCATCTATGAGAATGCAGGAATTGAACATGCACTACATGCTAATTACGTCAAACTGAAACTCTTCCAGAGAGCAGAAATGAAAGCAAATGGATGTGTGATATTTTAAGTCCACATTAAAGATAAAATAAACATAAAGGTCCAGCGATTCTCTGTCTTTTGATAACCAGGAAGAAAAGAAAAACCTCTTTCTATTATATAAAAAACTGGATGCTTATGTACCTTATCTCCTGTCATACCTTATGCTTATGTACCTTATCTCCTGTCATACCTCATCTAATGCTGGACACTTAGTGAAAAAGTCAGCATCAGCTGGCTTTTGATAAGGACAGAGTTCTGCATCTTCAACAGTGATGGTCCAGTGAGTTAGGATTAATTCCTCAAATCCTCTAATTGGCTCTGTCACACAGAAGAGCTGTCAGAACTAGGACGAATTCAATTAACTCTCAGGCTTCATATTTCATATAATCACCTGGGACACGTCTTTAACATTCAGACGTCAAGTTTTTGCCCTATAAATTCTGATTTCCTTAGGTTGGAAGTAGAACCCTGGCATATGTGTTTTAAGAATCCCAAAAATGGTTATGATAGAGGTAGCTTAGCTCTCAGTCTCAGAATCATTGAGTAGATCACATCATTCATTGTTTCTAGGAGGATTTTCTCCTAAGACCAGAAGGTGCTTGCTTGGTGTTCTCTGTTTTGCATGAGAAAGACCCTTCTTAGTAAAAGACCCTTAGTGCTCCTCTTTCCCTGGTAAATGTCCTAATCCAAATGAGGACTGGAAAACTCAGACATCTACAGGGGTCAAGTAAGGATACAAACTCATAAAACCCTATTCCACTGAACTGGCGAGAATGAATCCTAAGGAAAAACCACTGTTTAATGTGCAACAATACTGACAGTTAGGAACATGAGCCAATGTAGACAGGTTGGCTGTATTTTAAAGAAAAACAGAAAATATGATTTTTATAGTTTTTATATACCAGATTTTTATTTTTTATTATTATTTTTTATTATTTATTTATGTATACAAGAACTGGGGTACAGGCCAGAGGTGTGGGTGGTGAGAGGATTCACCAGGGACAGAGCTAGGAACAGAACAGGCAGATCGACTGAAACATACTGCTGAGGGGAGCAGCGGGCGAGCCAGGAGAGGTCTGCTGCGCCATGTGGGCAGCTCCCCCGCCAGGAATAGAATTCACGCTGCAGCAGCTGTGGACAGCCCCACAGGCTGTGTCCCAACCCCCTGTGCCACCAGGGAGGCCCTATACCAGATTTTAAAAATAAAATCCACAATTAGGCTAAGGGGTGCCAGTTTTCAACCTCTGCCCTAATCCATCTAAATGATTCTTCATAAAGTTAAAAATGTGGGAACATTACCATGAGCTTTATAGGTGACAGACAGAAGGAGTGAGAAGGTGAGAGAAATCTATATGGTATTCCCCAAGAAAAAACAATGGAGAAAGTGATTGCCTTTTCACACAGAATTGAGCACTCTGAGGGGGAGGTGTTTTCTAGTGTTCAGAACATATAAACTTTCAAAATTGGATTTTTCCTCCTCCTCCTCCTCTACTTCCACCACCTCCTCTTCTTTTTCTAGTAAAAAGGTTTTCAGATTTTCATTCCCACAGTTAATCACATACAATCCTCTGGAGAAGGAGAATTCAATCCTGTGTATACAATATATTAAGATGCTACAGAGTGAAGCAGATTTCCATGTCTAAACTGGATGCAACTTCATTCCCCAGATAGGCTTGCAGCTAATTTTGTCTTGAGTTGTGGGGAGTACAAGGGGTGAGGAGCATGGGGAACTCTTCAAGGGAGATAAAATGTCAGACTATTAGCTGTGCTCTAAGGATAACAGGAGTATAGATTCTCTTTCCAAGAAACAGATCGTCATTTTATAGAAATTCTCTCTACAGTATTAGATGTTTTAGACCAGGAGCTTAATTGTTTTGTTTCATAAGATTTTAACTACTGAGGCATGACTTTGATAATAAAAATTTAAATTTAATACTTAAGCAACAAAGAAACATGAAATTTCAATATTGGCCTTTCTGTTACTTATGAAGTTCTTCCCAAGCCATGGCACTTCTCAAGTGTTGGGAACTATCTAAATTTCCCAAATATCAAACTTCACTTATTCCTTAGATAACAGTTTCTCTCAAACACATTCTCTGTTTTTGGAGAAAATCCTGGAGAGCAATGATAGTTCCTAAATCAGGCCAACCACTAGGAAAAACCTCTAGAATCTGAGCCCAGTAATTCCATATGGCAAATTTGACAGACGTGTGCTCTGAAAGTTCCTCCTGAAAGTGCTGGTTTGAGCCAAGTTATATAAATAGTGAGGCAGTGCCAGTTCCTCTGCCCCAGAACCACTAAGATCAAATACAATTTAAACTTTCAGAACTGCTTCTTAGTGAGACTACCATAAATACAAAATTATCTATTGTGTGGGTCAGAAAGATCCAGGTATTCCATTATATGCCACTTACTTGGTAAAGGTCTCAACAGGATGTCTTCACATCCATTAATGAGCATTATAAAGAGTTGCTCTCCAGAGGAAAGGGTGGCTTACCTGAACTATGAAATTATTCTCAGTGATTAAAATCTCATTAGTATAAACCTTAATGGTATTTCCTATTTTAAAATCTGTATTTAAAAAATAAGAGATACTGGCCATCTAATTACACGAAGAAAAAAAAACCTCTTTGATTACTGCTTTTGGGATATTTGATAGGTCAAATTACCTAATGCTTGTTTTTAATTTTGTTTGCTATAATTTCAAGTGCACTTACTGCATAATGAAGTTAATATACTGACAGAGGTGTTATGAAAATTCATTGAAATGTCATTGCCCATAACACTCCTGATGTTTGAGCCTGGCAATATGGCTACAGAGTAAAGACACTTTTCCTCCCCACAAATTTACAACCATACTACACCTTATACCTAAACAAAGACAATGACTTCTAAAGATCAGAGCAACCTATGAGAGTGAGGAGCAACTTCTGTACAGAGCATCTCTACTGTTGTTCATTCAAGAACACAAACTTAAATCCAGGACTTTAAAAGTTGGGAACTATACTGGAAAAGGGGGTACAAAAAGTTGGCAGGCAGGACAGAGGGCACACTACTGAAGAACTATAGGGGTAAGGGTTCTGGTGGAGCTTGTTGGTTCAAGACTGTGACTTCCAAACAAGAACAAAACAAGCCCAAACTGATGAGGAGGGCCAGGGCAGCTCACCCTATGTCCTTATAGAACAAGCTATTATTTGAAACCTGAGGTTGTGATATGTGAAACATCTGCCTTGGTTTTCAGTTGTCACCCAGGCCAAAGTAAAAATGAATAATAATAATAACAATGATAATAATAATGATAATAACACCAGAGTTCGAAGCACTTGGATCTTAATGACTACATTAAGCACCTAGGTTTAAAACTTCATTCACAAAAGGCAACGAGAATAATTCCAGCATGTAACATGTCTTAATAATAATCCCCAACCAGTACTACATATGTTGTTCAACCACAACTCAGACTGGCAATACATTTCATAACATCAAAGATGTCTTTGAAGACTGGATCCCTATGGCAAGGAAAGTAAAAGCAAATATAAGAAATTGGGGTTACTTCAAGTTAAAAGGCTTTTACACAGTGAAAGAAAATATATGTAGATTTAAAAGACATCCTATTGAATGGGGGAAGATATTTACACATTACAGAACAAACAAGAGGTTAATATTCAAAACATATAAAAACATTCAATTTAACAATAAAACTAAATGACCCAATTAATAAATAAGCAGCAGCCAATTCACTAGCGGTATTATTCAAAAAGGTTAATGATATATGGGAAAATATTCAATATCATTTTTGATAAGGGAGATGCAAAACCACAATGAGATAGTATCTCACACCTGTGATAATGGTATATATGAAGACAACTCCCAACAAGTGTAATTACATACATTTATGATAATTATATAATATATAAATATAAAATTAATTTGTCTTAGTATGAAAATGAGCTTTAGCCTGATTTTTGAAATGTCCAATTTCTTGAATGACAATCAATGAAGTTTTACCAAAGCCAAGGAAAAGAGAAATGAATGTATTTTTTAACTTCCATGAGAATTTCAAATCATACATAGACAAAGAGAGTTCACACTGTGGTCCCTAAAGTTTAATGGTGTTTTTGTCAATTATTTATTTTGTTTGGTTTTGAAGATAGCATTTATGAATTGTCTAGTGCTTGAAAAGTGTGTTGAAACTATTTTGTAAATCTCAATTTTTGTTGTAATTTGAGGCTAATGCCACTGAATTCTTTAAGTTAGAATAGGTGCTATGGTTCATTGACAAAAGCAAGCAATATGGACAACACAATATTTAGACTGCTCTAATGTTCTGGGCTATATACACATCAAGTTGATATATTTACTTGGAAAAATGAAACAAATAACCTGTTCATGAAACTGCGGAAAGAAGTATCAAAAGAGGGAAATGTACAACACATACCTCTATCCATACAAATTTAAATTGATTCATGTGCTGATCACTTAACAGTTTGACACACCCAAACCTCCTTTTTCACAAGAAAAAAAAAAGGTCAGATTATGTACTTTACACCAGCAGTATAAACACACACACACACACACACACACATACACTTTTAAAAAATAAAATTCAACTTGATTTGGTCAGGTAACCTAAAATTAGTAAATTAGAATAATAAAACTGCACTTTCAAGTTATTTACATGGAGAATAATAAGAAAAGTTATTATATGGCCTCCAAACTCCTCTGAAGAGTTTATTTTAAACCATTATGCACCCAGGATTAGGAGTGCCCAATTGTAGGATGAGGATACTACTACCACATAGGATTGTTTTAAGAATTAAATTGGGACCTCCCCAGTGGCACAAGGGTTTAAGACGCAACCTATAAAGCCATCCACAGCCACTGCAACATGAGTTCGATTTCCAGTCAGGGAGTAACCCATGTGGCGCACCCTCTCCTGACTCGACCTCTGCTCCCCTCAGCAGTGTATTTCACTTAATCTGCCTGTTCTGTTCCCCACTCTGTCTCAGGTGAATCCTCTCACCTCCCATACTTCTGACCTGTACCCCAGTTCTTGTATACATAAATAATGTTTTTTTTAAAAAGAATTAAATTGGACTATCCAAAGTGTAATTTAGCACAATAACTGCCTAGCTCCTAGCTTTAGGAAATGCAAAGTTATTACTAGTCACTCTTATTTCAAGCAGATAGGCAAAAGTATAAAGACATGAGAAAGCCTGGTATGTTTTAGAGAATGAAGATAAAACAGCATAACTGAAACATAAAAATAATTGAGGGGTGAGAGGCGTAGAGAGGATGAAGCAAAAGCTGTAGACACAAATATGGCAAACAGTGTCTTGTCAAAGACTTTACCTAAAAAGTTATAAGAGTAAGGGATGTCAATGCCTTTTAGTTAGACCATTTTGAAGGACTCAAGAGGATGACATTTAAATCAAGGACAGCAATCATAAAGTTACTACAAATGTCCAACACAGAAATGAAAACATGAATAGACTATGGTGATGGACATGAAAGAGACTGGACAGATTCCAGAAATCTTTTTCTCTATTTAAACAAAATTATTTGTTGTTAATCGAGGTTGTAATAGCCAGTATCAAAGATGGCCCCAAAATACTTGCTCCCCTTTCATATTGTATCAGGATTGACCTGTGTGAATAATAGAATGTGGCAGAAATGTGGTATATGACACTTAAATCTTGGTTATAAAAGACATTACTGTTTTCATCTCATTCTTTTGATCTCTCACTCCACTAGAAGTTGCCACCATGTCATGAAGACATTCATGCAGCCTGAGTAGTAACCTGTGTGCAGAGGATGTGAGACCTCCCACCAACAACCAATATCAACTTGTCAAATGTATGAGTGACTCACCATATTCTCAATCACATCTTCCAGCCCCAACCAAATCTGTAAGTCTGTAACCCTGACTGACTTCTTTTTTTTTTTCTTAATAGAGGCATGTTTTATTTATTTGTTTCTTTGTTTGTTTTGTTTATACATGCACTGGGTACAGTCAGAAGCGCGGGAGGGTGAGAGAATTCACCAGAGCCAGGGAGCAGAGCAGGCAGAAGGACCGAAGTACACTGCTGAGGGGCGCAGCGGGCGGCAGGAGAGGTCTGCGCGCCATGTGGGACCCTCCTCCGGTGGCCGGGAGCAGCCGGGGATCGAACCGGCGCCGGCAGAGGCTGCGGGCAGCTTTGCAACCCAGCACTCAACCGCTGCGCCACCGGGGAGGCCCCTGACTGACTTCTTGACTGCAATTTCATGAGACTCCTCCAGAAATACCCAACAAGATCCTTCTGGCACTCCTGATCCTTAGAAACTCTGAGAAGTTAATATCCTCATTGTTATAGTTGTTAACACTAATCAACTATAAAAAGAGATAAACTCTTGACATTGGGGACAACATAGATTGAGATGGAGGAGATTATGCTAAGCAAAACAGATCAGAAGGAGAAAGACAAAAATCAGAGGGTTTCACTCATGTGTGGAATATAGATAAACAAAAAATGGGTCGGACAAAACCAAACCAGTAACAAGCCCTAGAAATCTAACCATAGAATTGAGGCTACAAAAGGAGGAGGCAGGAGGGTGACAGCAAAGTGGGGAGTGGGCATAATGGACTATGGTGGTGGATTTTCAGAGCCTTGGACTGGGTGGATGTGGTGTGGTAACCTACACCTGGAGGATATAATTTTGCATCTCTAAATCATATACAATGTTATCTCAGTAAAAAAGAAAAAATAATGCTTATTGTTTATCCTGCTAAATTTGGGGGTAATTTATCAGACAATAACAAAATATTATTTAATAGAGGTGTATCTCATCTACTCCTAGACAGGGTACGTTAGACATATTCTAAGACTTGATCTCCTTGTGAATAGACTTTGTGTGATTTCCATCCTCGAGTATGGATGGAATCTGTAAATATGATGGGCTACTGCTCCCTTCATTCTGTTGCTTTACATGTCAAAAGGGTTTTCAGATGAAATTGAGATTACTAATACTTGACTTTGAATTAACTAAAAGGCTAATCATGCTTCTGGGCCAGATCTGATAACACCAAATCTTTAAATTTAGATCTAGAGGTCATAGTTAAAGGGAGTCAAAAATTTAAAGCAACAGAGACATTCTGCTGACTTGAGGAGTGAACAGCTCTACTATGGAGTGAGTGACATGTCTCAGAATGACAGGTGACCCCCAGTCTCCAATCACAAGTAATTGAATTCTGCCAAAAACCTAATGAGTGTGAAAAAAAGTACAAGCTCCAGAAGTAAACCATATCCCTAACACATTGATTTCAGCCTTATGAGCTCCTGAGCTAAGAATCCAGTTACACTATACCCAGGTTTCTTACCTAAAGAACTGTGAAATCACAAATGGGTATTTTTTTTAAGCTGTTAGGTTTGTGTAATTTACTACACAGCAATAAAAATCTAATACACAAGGTTTAAATGATAAAATTCTGGACTCTGAGTTGTTGTCACAATAGAAGACGAATTTGGAGGACCACAGAAGAGGATGAGTATACTCTGCATGAGAGAGGAAAGTGTAGCATTAAAATCACAGGACAGACCCCTTCACTGGTAGCTGGCCTCCAAAATGACACTCAAAGATCCTTGCCTCCTGGGATTCACTCCCTTGTGTAGTCTCCTGTGCACTGATCTGTGTGAACAAAAGTGCTTTTACAACTGACTGTGTATGACTTTTAATCCTATATCACCAAACACATTGCAGCATCCATCTTTATCTCTTGTGAATCACTAACATTATGCAACAAAGTTCCCAAGCCATGAGAACATTCGAGCAGCACCTGACAAGAAGCTGCAGCTTCCTGCCAACTACCAGTCTTATGGGTGAGTCATCTTAGAAGGGTATCTTCCAGCTCTAGTCAAGTCTTGAGATGAATTCAGTCTTGATGGCTATCTTTACTGCAATCTCATGAAAAAATCCAAGCTAGAACTACTCAGCTAAACATCTCTTGAATTACTGAGTCACAGAAACTGGGGCAAATACATTTTTTTTGTTGTTGTAAGTTGCTAAGTTATGGGGCATACATAGTAAGAGATGACTAAGTTTACAGGAGGGCTTTAAAGAATTGAACTTCTCTCCAGACTATAGTGAAAAATCCAGTCACAAAACAAGAAAAAAAGAGATAAAAAGGATTGTTCAGAACTATTTAAGGGAAGCTTTCCAGACAAGCCCAGGCTAAACTTGTAGTCATTGTTTCTATGGTTAATGAATTACGTGTCACTGAAGAAGAAATGGTAACTAAAAACAAGAGACTTTGACAATTGCACCAGATGAAGGGATAGAGTTCATCTCACCCATGGCTCATCTCTTTTAACACCTTGCATTATATTTAACACTCCCTTAACACCTTTCCTTCTGTCTTGTACAAAAAGAGCAGCAAAATAGAAGCAAAATCCTTTTGGATCAAATTATAACAAAATTGGAAACATACCTCTTAGTCATAGTGGAAAATGAAGGACTCCCTTTTACTGGGAAATAGTCTGACAGAGGAATGTGATTTCAATCCATTGTTAAATTTTTTTTTTTTACTTAATTTCAAAACAAGTTTAATGTTTGTAAAATATTTAGATTGGAAACAAAGGCCACACTGAATATACAATTTGAGAATAAAAATAAGAAAAAAATTGTAGAAAGGAGTCTTAGAAGTAATTTGTTTCCGACTATAAAAATGTTAAATGTTTATCATAAACATTTTGAAATAAAAACCAAAGAACATAAAATTTATCCTTAATGCTCATACTTAGAGCTAAACATTCTTAACAGTTTATTATACATATATTACAAATTTGAAATACTCATGTCATCACAATTTTACAATTTTCATCTACATTTAACTAGCATTACTAAATAACTTCCTGGGCTATTAAAATTACTTTAAATTTTATATAACTGCTTCTTTTAGCAGCCCTTCAACCAAAAGAGTATGTTCAATGCTAAAATATAGAGAATGTGTGAAATGTAGGCAAAAATTTGTGGGAAATATAACCCTACTAATAAGGAATTAGTACTCACCTTTTAGAGTACTATTTTTCAGTCTTAAAAATACAGACATTATACATACAACTATGCTCTTACAAAGATTGACATTCATTGCTTACTCCTTTTCGGTTAGTAAAATAAATGAAAATATGTCCCGATAAAATACTGTCCTGCGATTTAGTGGTGCAAAATACTTTATTATATAGACATGTTTTACATATTTACAAATATTGTTTCTGTGGTGGAATTCACTTGTCATCTTTGAGGAAAATTTTGAATATACACTTTCCAAGTGAGATTATTTCCACAGGAATAATTCCCAAAAGTATAATTATTGGGTGAAAATTTCATAAATAAAATAATTGATAGCTATAGTAAAAGAATTTTCAATAAGCACTATAGCTATTTATATGTTGACCAAGGATGTAAAGGGGACCCTTCTCTCCTCCACTGTAACAGAAGAAGCAAATGAAAAATTTGAGTTCTTCTCATCCAGGGTTTGAACGGAGGGTTATAAGCACTTTCTCCTTTGCAGACCAACCTCCTAGGCGAAAAATGGTGTATCAGTTGTGGTATTTATGTGTTTTGTGTGTAGTACAGTAGATTATTTCCATGTTCATTGACATTTATTTTTGTGAATGTCTTGTATTCATTTAAAATCAACATGTCATTCTTTTGTCATCTTGTTAATGTTTATATACTAAAGAAATTAACCCTTTGCCTATGCAATTTGTTATTTCTTTTGTAGCTATCTTTATCCTATTTCAAATAAATTAAATTTCAAAACATGAATGTCATTAAATATATCAATATTGTCCATTATGATTTCGGCCTTTGAAATTATACCTGAAGGGGATTAGCCCAATCATTGAAGACTATGTAAATATTCAGAATATTTTCTTCAGGGCCTCCCCAGTGGCGCAGCGGTTGAGCGCTGGGTTGCGAAGCTGCCCGCGGCCTCTGCGGCGCCGGTTCGATCCCCGGCTGCTTCCCGGCCACCGGAGGAGGGTCCCGCATGGCGCGCAGACCTCTCCTGCCGCCCGCTGCTCCCCTCAGCAGTGTACTTCGGTCCTTCTGCCTGCTCTGCTCCCCACTCTGGATCTGGTGAATTCTCTCACCCTCCCGCGCTTCTGACTATACCCAGTGCATGTATAAACAAAACAAACAAACAAATAAAGAAAGAAAGAAAACATGCCTCTATTAAAAAAAAAAAAAAAAAAAAAAAAAAAACAGAATATTTTCTTCAGGATTCCGACAGAATCTTTTTTAAAATTAGTTGGTTCTCTAAAACTCTATATCAGAATCTCATATTCAAATAATATGTAAGCATAGTCTAGCTTATGTTTTCAAATGCATTTTTAAAAGAAGTAAATGTATTACATAATAATTATAGATAACAGAGTTCAATTAAAAAATGTCAACTACAACTCCATTTATCAGAATTTTGTTCACCCTCAAAACCTACTCATTCTCTCACTCTTGCTGTCACCACTCATGTATCTGTTCATGTGCCTGTGTATGAAAATGTGTGTGTGTGGTGGGGGAGGGGATGCCACATATGCCAGGTCCTAAAAGCAGCACTTTTACATGTTCACATATCCCCCTCAAAATGGAATTGTGAGGTAGAAAATATTTTCACAATTTCAAACATGAGGAAAGAGGAATCTGGAGATATCAAGATGCTGAAGATTACAGGGATCAGTGCTTCAAAAATCTGAATGTGTGTATGAATGTGACTATGTAAATGTGTTAAAATGCAGATTCTTGGGCCTCCCCTGGTGGTGCAGTGGTTGAGCACTGGGCTGCGAAGCTGCCCACAACCTCTGCAGCGCCAGTTTGATGCCCAGCCACAGCGAGGGTCCCATATGGCGCTCAGACATCTCCTGCCGCACTCGCTGCTCCCCTCAGCAATGTATTTCGTCAGTCTGCCTGTTCTGTTCCCCACTCTGGCTCTGGTGAATTCTCTCACCCTCCCGCACTTCTGACTGTACCCAGTGCTTGTATAAATAAATAAATAAATGAATGAATGAATGAATGAATGAATAAATAAATAAATAAATCTTTAAAAAAATGCAGATTCTCACTCAGTAAGTTTAGGAAGGGCCTGAGATGCTCCCTTCTAATTAGTTTCTAGGTGATGAAAATGCTGATGGACAATGGCTCATAATTCATTTATTTATTATTTTTTAAGATTTATTTATGCATGCAAGAGCTGGGGTTACAGTCCAGAGGAGCAGGGGTTGAGAGGATTCATTAGAGACAGCGTGGGGAGCAGAACAGGCAGACTGACTGAAATACACTGCTGAGGGGAGCAGCAGGCGAGGCAGGAGAGGTCTGCTGCACCATATGGGCAGCTCCCTGGCCAGCTGAGGATTGAACTCATGCTGCAGAGGCTGCGGATTGCTTCATAGTGCTTTGCTTAACTCCTTACGCCACCAGGGAGGCCCACGGTTCATAATTTAAGTAGTAAAATCAAAGATGACAGTAAATAGTGGAGTGTGACATATATGTCCAGGTTTTTAGCTACTTATCCTTCCACTACACCATGTTTCCTCTTCCTGATGTCAGAACACGTGTTCATGACTTTCTAATCAGTCACAACAAAAATCAAAGTCAGGTTTCTCAAGCCCCTTCTTTATTTCAAGGATAGACATAGTAACAAGTATGATAAAAACCTGAAAGTCAAAATGAGTGATGAAGGAAGATTAGAAGGAACAAGTGCAAACATTTATATCAAGGAAAAACTGCCAAGCACAGTTGTATAAGTCTCATTACCAAAATTAATTTGTATAGACCAGAAATTTTACTCCAAAGGCAAAGCTGAAATATTGGTTATGTTTCCTAATCTATCCATTCTTTAAATATGAAATACTCACAATTATTGCTAGGATCAATTACTATTGTGAATGTCTTTGAAATGAGAACATTCTATTCCTGTAATCTTACATCCTCAATGTATTCTTAGAAGACAGGAAGAAATAATTATCTTCATTTAGTAAAATTTTTCAATAACAAGTGTAGAAAGGAAGGACATTTGTTTCAGACAAATATATCTCTTTGATTCATATAATTATGGTATCTACAAAAAATCTTCACTTGAACTTGACAAAAATAATTATTTTAAACAACAAGTCAAGTATTCTAGGCTATTGCCCTTGGATTGAAACAAGAGTTAAATATGATTCAGGCAATGTTTTTTTTCGACTTGTTCACTAAAATAATGCAACTGTAGGACATATTATATCTAAGGACTAAAGGATCAAATGGGAATTATCCTTCCAAAATGAGACTGAAATCCAGTGAGGGAATATGATTGAACACAGAGCTCATAATTCCAATTCAATACCATTATTTCATAGTAATAAATGAGAAGCATAGCATTTTCCACTGAAAGAAACCCTAAAAATCATTTAATTCACACCGCACTCTTGACAATGACTTTATTATTACTTTTATTGATCAAAAAGTGGAAAATAATAAATGCTATTTTTCTTTTGGCATTGGAATTCTATACACAGACATGTCTTTTTGCTCATTCAACCTGCTGAGACTTTTTGATGTTTGTGTTCATAATACAAATGAAGAGAAGACTGTCTATAAGAGATTATTGTAGTGGAGGAAAAAACAAAAATGAGGATTAAATGTAACATTAATGTGAAAAATGGATATTTCTGTAGAAGTGTGCATCTCCCTTCAATAAGGGGGACAGTTAAATGCATAAATCTCCTACACATCAATGGGAGTATAAATCTTCCAGTGATGAGTACATGAAAGATTTTCTTCTGAATAGTGGAGAAAACATAGTCACAGCAGTTGCAAGCAATTTTGTAATCACCTTACTCTATTACTAATATGGCACCTACACAATACACTGAGACCTTTCTTCTAGTCACTAAATTTTGCATTTAATTGGCATAATGTACCAAAGAAGAAAAATTATGGATCTGGATGAAATTTAACTGAAGTAAATTATGGAGGAAAAATGCAGAAGTAGGTAATTCCCTGGAAATATATTATAATACAGGGTAAATCAAATTTTCATTTCCAAAAACTGGAATTGCATCATTTCCAAACTTCTGCAAAATTTTTAAATGCTAAGTCCCCTATCAAAATTACTCTTTTTCAAAAAAGTAGATTTCAAATATGTCTTATTAAGATTTCTTTTTTCTCTACAACCCACCTATTTGATAAACAAGTTACTTCATTTCCCATAATTGTTCTTTAGCATCACAGATTGAGAAACATGAGGAATATGAAGAATGGAATAATACACTAAAATTCAGCATTATTCCATTCCTGTCATGCAACGCTTCCTGGTTGCTCAGATCATTTCCCTGTCATCTGCCTGAATTTGAATCTTATTTCAGAATTCAGAGCCAAGAATTACTCCATAAGGGTACAAGGCTAGCAGTCAGCTGAGAGGAAATAGTAACCAAACTGCCTTTGGAATGATTGCAAAGACGCATGCCCACATCTGTCCTCCAGCCCTTGATTACTCTAGATTTGCACATCCTACATTGGTCTAGAGCACGAAACACTTGTCCACTGGCTGATGTAAAGAACGGTAATTTGTTTTTATTGCTATTGTGTTTTCTGGGAAATCAAATGTTTCTCTTTAACTGGTTTCTTTTGGCAATTGACTAGGGTCTTCTTAACTTCAACAAAATCACATATTCTGCTTTTTAATATTCTACCTCTCAAAACACATCAAAGGTTGTTGTATCTGCCAAATATATGAAATAGAATACTTGAGTTTTTCTTCAATTCAAACTTTACCTATGAATATAACATGGGAGGTATTATAAATAATGACTAAAAGCCACCAGGTTTATTTCCTTGATGAGCAAGTCCATTCTCAATCAATATTTAATTTTGTGAACTATTGACTACTAACTTTAGAACTAGTTGAATTTCAAAAGATGGAAGTCTTGAAATCATTTCTCAAAGAGTTTAATATGGCAATAAATCTATCAGTCAGATTCTAAGACTTCAAAAAGTTGTGCTGAAGCTTCGGTGTGGAAGATCTATAAGCTTCAAATAAGACTCACCAACTAGACATTCAAAAGGTCAAAATTAAAGAAACAAAGGGAGGTAAGGTGGCTGCCTTTTGTTTGGATTTTTTCTATATAAAGACAACTTCTCATGCCTCTCTGGTGGCTCAGGGGTTAAAGACTGCACTGTCAAGCTGTCACTGGCCACTACAGCATGAGTTCAAGCCCCAGGTGGCCAAAGAGAAATCCACATAGTGCTTCAGGACCTCTCCTGCCTAGCTCCTCTCAGCAGTGTATTTAGATCTGCCTGTTCTGCTCCTCCCACTCTCTGATGGATCCCCTCATCCCCCACACCTCTGGCCTGTACCCCAGTTCTTACATGCATAAATAAATACATCTTTAAAAAAAAAGAAAGACATTTCAATGGCTCTAGGTTTACTTTAGTCTATGATACAAAACTGGTATATTTCATACATACAAGGATATGTAAGTTAACTGTCCTCCTTACACACCTTGTGAAGCTGCTGACTTTGGCATTTGTTCTTTTTTTTTTTTTAACAGATTTATATATTTATTTATTTATACAAGTACTGGGTACAGTCAGAAGCACGAGAGGGTGAGAGAATTCACCAGAGCCTGAGCAGGGAACAGAACAGACAGACCGATGAAATACACTGCTGAGGGGAGCAGCAGGTGCGGCAAGAGGTTTGTCGTGCCAAGTAGGACCCTCGCTGGCGGCCAGGGATCCAACCAGCACTGCAGAGGCTGCAGGCAGCTTTGCAGTCCAGCGCTTAACCGCTGCGCCACCAGTGGAGGCCCAGCATTTGTTCTTAATGCTTTTTTCACAGTTGAACACTGAACTATGGTGATTATTTGGAATACAAGGAATATAAAACTGGAATTTCCTTCTGTCGTCCTCTCTACATATCATTTTTCCCCAACTACCCAATCCTTGTAGCTACATTCATTCCCACAACTTTGCTGAATCCTCCTACTAAGAGAGCAAGAACCTGCCCCACTGCTTGACTTTGTCTTCAGTCATGGGATTTATTTATTTATTTATTTTATATAGGGTAATTGGCTATATTCTTTTCTTTTCTTTTTTTTAAGATTTATTTTTTTATATTCCCCCATACAATTGCATCCCCCTTATTTTGACCCCAATCCTGCTTCTCCCTACACCCCCCATAGTGTGTCTCTAGTTTATAGTTGCTTGTTGATTTTGATTTTTTCTTTTTTATAGTTATTCTTTTTCCTGGTTCCTTATTTAGGTTTTCTAGATTCCTGCTATGAGTGAGACCACCCAGTATTTTTCATTTTCTTTCTGGCTTATTACACAGAGCATGATCCCTTCCAGCTCCATCCATGTTGATGCAAATTGCATGAGTTTATCTTTTTTGATGGCTGAGTAATATTCCAGTGCATATATATACCACATCTTCTTGATCCAGTCATCTATTTTTGGGCATTTGGGTTCTTTCCAAAGCATAGCTATTATAATTAGTGCTGCTATAAACATAGGGGTGTAGGTGCCCTTTTGAATTAATGTTTCTGTGTCCTTTGGGTAAATACCTAGGAGTGGAATTGCTGGATCATATGGAAGCTCTACCTTTACTAGGTTGAGGAATCTCCATACAGCTTTCCATAGTGGTTGCACCAGTTTGGACTCCCGCCAGCAGTGCAGGAGAGTTCCTTTTTCTCCACATCTTCGTCAACATTTGTTGTTGCTAGTTTTTTTGATATGTGCCATTCTCACTAGTGTAAGATGGTATCTCATTGTAGTTTTGATTTGCATTTCCCTGATTACAAGTGATGTTTAACATTTTTTCATATGTCTGTTGGCCATTTGCATTTCCTCTTTGGAGAAGTTTCTTTTTAGCTCTTCTGCCCATTTTTTCACTGAATTATTTTCTTTGTTTTTGTTGAGTCTCATCAGTTCTTTGTAGATTTTGTGATCAGTCCTTTATTGTTAGTGTTGGGCGCAAAAATGTTCTCCCAGTTGGTGGGGTTTCTCTTTGTTTTGGTTATTGTCTCTTTTGCTGTGCAGAAGCTCTTTAATTTGATGTAGTCCCAGCTGTTTATCTTTGCCTTCGCTATCACTGCTTTGGGTGATGTGTCTGTAAAGATGTCTTTGAGATGTATGTCATGTAGTGTTTCACCTATATCTCCTTCCATATATTTTATGGTTTCAGGTCTTATGTCTAGTTCATAAATCCATTTTGAGTTAGTTTTTATGCATGGTGTGAGGTAGTAGTCAAGTTTCATTCTTTTGCACGTAGCAACCCAGGTTTTCCCAGCACCATTTATTGAACAAACTTTCTTTGCTCTAGTGAATATTCTTTGCTCCTTTGTCAAAGATTAGTTGAAAATAAATCTGTGGGTTTATTTCTGGGTTTTGTATTCACTTCCATTGGTCCGTGTGTCTGTTCTTGTTCCAATACCATGCAGTTTTGATGATTATGGCTTTGTAGTATAGTTTGAAGTCTGGAAGTGTGATGTCTCATTCCCTTCTTTTTTTTTTTTCAGGAGGGTTTTGGCTATTTTGGGTTTTTGGTGGCCCATATGAATTTCATCAATATTTTTTCTATTTCTGGGCCTCCCCTGGTGGCGCAGTGGTTAAGCGCTAGGCTGCGAAGCTGCCCACAACCTCTGCAGTGCTGGTTCGATCCCTGCCACCAGTGAGCATCCCACATGGTGCGCAGACCTCTCCTGTCACGCCCACTGCTCCCCTCAGCAGGGTATTTCACCAGTCTGCCTGTTCTGTTCCCCACTCTGGCTCTGGTGAATCCACTCACCCTCCCGCACTTCTGACTGTACCCAGTGCTTGTAAAAATAAATAAATAAATAAATCTTTAAAAAAATATTTTTTTTTTATTTCTTTGAAGAAAGACATTGAAATTTTTATTGGAATAGCATTAAATCTGTAGATTGATTTTGGTAGGATGGCCATTTTGATAATGTTAATTCTTCCAATTCATGAGCAGGGGATGTCAAGAAAACCATTCCTTTTATTATTGAAACAAAAAAAAATCAAATACTTGGGAATAAACCTAGCAAAAGAAGTAAAGGACCTATATAAAGACAACTATAAAACACCATTAATAGAAATAGAAGAAGACAGTCATGGGATTTAGTAACTGTAAGGAAAGACGGCTGGAAGAGTCCTTGTGTGTATTGGGCTTGTCTCTTTATACTTTTTTCATGTCCATTAGAACACTCCCAAGCAAGCCTTTGGTCCCAGGAAGAAGGTGAAAAATAAGTGGAAGAGAGACACTTCCAGCAGCATAGGAGTTGAGGCTAGCTGACCTTCATAAAACTACCAACAAGTGTAAAGTAGGTCAACTGAATACCACATGATTCTCAGACTTTTAAAAAAATGAGTAGGGGCCTCCCTGGTGGGGCAAAAGGTTAAGCACAGAACTGTGAAGCTAACTGCAGACTCTGCAGCACAAGTTTCATCCCCAACCAGCCAGGGAGCTACCCACATGGTGCAGCAGACCTCTCCTGTTCTCCCTGCTGCTCCCCTCAGCATTGTATTTCAGTAGATCTGCCTGTTCTGTTCCCCACTCTGTCTCTGGTGAATCCTCTCACCCCTCTGCACCTCTGGCCTGTATCTCAGTTCTTGCATGCATGCATAAATAAAATCTTTTAAAAAAATAATGAGCAATATAATTGTTGTTTTAAGCCACAAGCCACAGTTATAGTTAACTGAGATACTGTACTGATGCCTTCATGTAACAAAATTACTCAATTTCTTTATGGTTTTCTTTCTCCATGGGACATCATTCCTTTGTCACATACTCACTCACGTGAAACAATAAGAAGAAAGGGTGAGGGCCTCTCCAGTGGCGCAGTGGTTGAGCGCTGGGTTGCGAAGCTGCCCGCGGCCTCTGCAGCGACGGTTCGATCCCCGGCTGCTCCCCGGCCACCGGAGGAGGGTCCCACATGGCGCGCAGACCTCACCTGCCGCCCGCTGCTCCCCTCAGCAGTGTACTTCAGTCCTTCTGCCTGCTCTGCTCCCTGCTCTGGCTCTGGTGAATTCTCTCACCCTCCCGCGCTTCTGACTGTACCCAGTGCTTATATAAATAAATAAATAAATCTTTAAAAAAAAAGAGAGAGAGAGATATAAGATTATTTCTCTTAAAAAAAAAAAAAGAAGAAAGGGTGAATATTTTTACAAAGGTCTCACTGAAAGACTATTACATGTTGATCAGTATTATTCATGTACTAAAGCAATAGTGGAATTTATGGCTTGATGATAAGCAACAATCATTAAAAATTCACTTGTATAAATGAAGACAACTGAAAGCTTCTGTTTGTTTAAATTGATAGCCATTATAAACTTTAGTAAAAGCTTGTCTTTCCCAAACAGGTAGGAAGTGAACACATTTCATTTCCTGGGGAGAATGAATTCAAGCAAAATTTCAGGCTAACACATAATGGTAAATAAGAATATATTTACCAGTAGTTGTCACACAGATATTTTTAATAAAGAGATGAGAGGTTTCTCTCATTTCCTCTGCTTTACCATTTATGCTTCCTAAAGGACAGTTGCATGCTTGATGTCAAAGTAGACAGCGATGAATAAAGAGGAGGCAGTTTCTAAAAGTATCATTATCTATTCAATTATTTATACCATCTCCACCCCTTTCAATTTGATAAGGCCCCAGATAGAAATCCTGGTCTTGAGAGAGGCTCAAAAGTAATTGCAAGCAATTCAAATGATAGCAGGTATGCTAGTTTTAACAATTCTTCCCAAAAAATGTATAAAGAATAAAAGACGTTTGTCTTTATAAAGACAGGTTATTCTCTAATCATTTTAAAGTATGTCTAATGAAGTTTTAAAAAGAACAGGTTGATAAATATCCAGCAATATGTTAATCAAATTTCCTAAAAATGAACTGAAGTCAATTCCTTCAGTGTGTGCTAAAAGAATACAAGTTTGTATTTTCACTGCTGGATAACAGATGGTGTGATCAGCAGTGTCTTGGTGAGATGCCACACAAGTGAACATTAATAATACTTGGAACCTAAGGTGATCAATGAGGATAAATTCCTGAATGTGGATCTAAGAGCTTATCAGGTTGGATTTGAGTTCATAGAAGAGTTCAGCATGGTTTAAGTTTCAGACCTAATCGTTTACAAACTGGTTCTATAAAGTAAAATGGCTACCACCAAAGATGGGCATGGAGGAAACATAGATGGAAGAATCTTGTAGCATTCCAGCAGGATTTGGGATGGTTGGCATGTTTGATAGGTAGAAGGTGAGCTTACTGAGTCATGGGTCACTGGATAGGCATAACGGAAGTGAGAAGACATTAGAGAAAGTTACTGAGATCGCTGCAGTAAGAGGGCAGAGTCTGTGGTGGTCCCAGTCATTTGGAGATAATGTGTCACACTTCCAAAAATAATGGGGGTGCGGTTCTAGTGACATTTTACTGTGATAACAGTTTTTGTGAAAAGGATGTGCTGAGGATAGGCTTGTGCCACTGATGGGTACCTACCTTGTAAATATGAGACAATGAAACAACAGTTGTTACTGATTGGTCCTCATGCAAATGATGCAATGAGACTTAATTAATAGCACATTCTTCTTAACTGAGAAATTCTGTGATGAGATAAACAGTCTATCTTGTTTCCAATAAATATGTTACATCACAAGGAATTACTATATTATTTATTGAAGTTAATAGCTATGGCTATAGTAATAATTTAATGACAACATTTGTGCTAATTGGTAAATCGAGTACTGCAATGAATCACTTTTTTTTTTTAAAGATTTATTATTTATTTATACAATAGCTGGGGTATAGGCCAGAGGCAGGGGAAGGTGAGAGGATTCACCAGAGACAGAGCAGGGAGCAGAACAGGCAGACGGACGGAAAGCACTGCTGAGAAGAGCAGAGGGCACGACAAGAGAGGCCTGCCATGCCACGTGGAAATCTCCCTGGCCGGCCAGGAATTGAATTGGTGCCACAGAGGCTGTGGACACCTTCACTGTGCTGTGCTCAAACTGCTGTGCCACTGGCCACTGGGGAGGTCCCCAATGAATTACTTTTAAGTGCTATATTTTCATAACAAAATAGGATTACACCATAAAAGACCACATTCTAACAAAGAAAATAAAATCTGAAAGTTACATTTAACTAGCTTTAGTGATAAAATAACCATAAAAAAGTTTAAATATAATTGTTAGTAGAAGAGAAACTGAAGATCCTTTAAAGAATACAAATTATATTTTTTCACTCTAGATATTACCCAATTTAATACCACCTGAATAATCACTGGATTCTAACTAATGCTAATGTGACCTTATTGATCAGTCTTTTGTTTGTTTGTTTTTAAAGATTTATTTTATTTATTTGTATATACAAGAGCCAGAGTGTGGCCAGAGGTGTGGTGAGGTGAGAGGATTCACAGAGACAGAGTGGGGAGCAGAATAGGCCAATCTACTGAAATACACTGCTGAGGAGAGCAGTGGGCAAGACATGGGAAGCTGTCTGCTGAGCAATGTGGGTTAGTTCCCTGGTGGGTGATCAAACACAGTGGCTGCTGATAGCTTCATAGTCCTGAGACTTAACCCTTTGCACCACCAGGGAGGCCCTGACCAGTCTTTTGAATACAGATAAAGCAGTGGGGAAGTTTGCACATTATTTTCTTTTAAATTCAGACAATAACCTATATTTCATTTAGCAACACTTTCTCAACATTTGGGAATCAAGAAACCCAATTCATTTTTTTAACCCTAGCTTGAATTAGTCAATTTCTTTTGAACAAATCCTAAAATACCCTTAGCTGGAAGAGTTTTCAAACATTTCAAACTGGCTTATTTAACAGATTACATGCTGATGTGGTTGTCAGAAAGTAAGCTTCTATCTCAGTCAGATTACTGACTCTTTTCTGTCCCACAAAATACCAGTTCAATTCACTAAATTAAATCAAGCAACTGTTCAAACAAGTGGGAAAATAAATCAATTTGAGTGGCTTTTCAATTGCATGAAGAAAAAGGGAGGGGAAAAGTAAATAAATGTTCCATTTAATAACATCTTAAAGAACATTTAAGAACAAACATTTTAAAGAAAGGAAATTTATATTTAGTCAATCTATATAAATGTATATCAAACTATATAAGATCATGTAAATTGTTATAAGTATTTTTTTACCACAATATAAAATTTATTTGAACACTGTAGGAATAATTTTCTAACTATTAAACAAAAAAAAAGTTATAGAAAAAAAAGTCACAGGGGCCTCCCCGGTGGCGCAGCGGTTGAGCGCTGGGTTGCGAGGCTGCCCGCAGCCTCTGCAGCGCCGGTTCGATCCCCGGCTGCTCCCAGGCCACGGGAGGAGGGTCCCACATGGCGCGCAGACCTCTCCTGCCGCCCGCTGCTCCCCTCAGCAGTGTACTTCAGTCCTTCTGCCTGATCTGCTCCCCGCTCTGGCTCTGGTGAATTCTCTCACCCTCCCGCGCTTCTGACTGTACCCAGTGCTTGTATAAATAAATAAAAATAAATCTTTAAAAAAAAAAAGAAAAAAAAAAAGAAAAAAAGTCACACATTTGTCTACAATTTACTACATAGTTTTTAAGTTTATTTTTTGTTCTATGAATGATTTTCTTCCTTGTCCCAGCTCTTACCTCCTAGCCTTGGCACTAACCGCACCTTGTGCAGTTATACACATGTTACAAAAGTTTGTCCTTGGACCTCTGAATTTCGGTCCCATGGGGGGAGAATTCCTGTTTAAAATGCAAATTCTCAAACTTAGAGATAGAAAACTGTAGGTGTGGGCTCTAAATCTGCAATTTTTAAATTTTTGTTAAAGCTTGGTGAAATAGGACTGTTTTCCTGCAGATTAGATGTGACTTATGAGAACAGCTGGCAAAGGTCTGACTAGAGCCAACGTTATGCAAATTTATGAAATACTTCAAATTTAGAGCTTATCTCTCATTTCATTTTAAAGTGTGCTTAGCTTAGAACAGTCTGCTTGCCCTGTGCAGACTGGTGCTCTGTGCTCATGGTGCTCTCTTTCCTTACTGCCCAGGTGACCAACAAATCCCCACCCTCCAAGCAGTGGAGCAGTCCCCAGAGCTCTGAATGCAGACCCCTCCGGGACAGGACTTGTCTTCCAATCTTTCATGTGATTTTAAGTCCTTGCACCATCAAAATCATTTCTGTCATATCGTTTTACTTTAGGGCTTAATTCTATAAGGCTAGCAGTTTTGAGTAGCTAACACACTTGAAGCTATCAACAAGTTCATTAAGTTTTAAGAATATTTAGAATTTTTACACAAAAGTAATATTGCTTACAAGAGAATAATTCGAAAACAAAAAATGAAGAAAAAAGTCATAATTTGACTAGTTATCAACAACTTCAGCTTATCCTGACTGCTATAGTATACTGCATGTACTAAGTAGTATATTCATGTTGTGCGTGCATGCGTGCGTGCATGTGTGTGTGTGTATGTGTGTGTGTGTGGTATAGTCTAGTCTGATTCCTCTGGAACCAGATTGCCTTAGTTTGAATCCTGGTGCTTCACCTTGGGCAAATTGCTTAACGTCTCCATAACACATACTTCAGAACAGCAAATTGGGGATACTAACAATACCTACCTCAGGAATAGTTATGGGTACAAATGTCAGCTGCCTGGATTTGACACTCACCTTCCCTTTACCAGAATTTTTACCATGAAAAAGTATCTTTTTCTTTTAAAAATTTATTTATTTATTTATTTATTTATTTATTTATTTATTTATGCATACAAGAACTGGGGTATAGGCCAGAGGTGTGGGGGGTAAGAGGATTTACCAGAGATAGAGTGGGGAACAGAACAAGTGGATTGACTGAAATACACAGCTGAGGGAAGCAGTGGGCGAGTCAGGAGAGGTCTGCTGTGCCATGTGGGTAGCTCTCTGGCTGGGATGGAACTCGTACTGCAGTGGCTACAGACAGCTTCACAGGCTGCATCTTAACTCCTTGTGCCAGCAGGGAGGCCCTGAAAAAGTATCTTAAACTCTCTATGCCTCAATTTCCTTATTTTTTACATAAGGAACTCATGGAGGAGGGAGATCAGAAAATATGCTGTTTTATACTTTCTGCAAGGTATAAAATTTCTGTGTTGTTGAAATTGAAGAGGGCAAGGAAAAATTATGAACTAATTATTTTAGATAAAATCGACAGTTCTGTTCTTAGTCTACTTGCTTTTCTACACTAAGATTAACTGCCATATCACTTTTAATTACATAAAAATAAAGTCCATTTTTTTTTTTCTGGGAAGAGAAAGTTTAAACCTTTATCAGGCTTTCAAAGGGAGCCATGATTCAAGCTATGTTAAAAATTACTGTAGGGCCTCCCTGGTGGCTCAGGCGGTTAAGCGCAGCGCTGTGAAGCTGCCCACAGCCTCTGCAGTGCTGGTTTGATCCCTGCCGGCTGCAGAGCAACCCACATGGCGCAGCAGACCTCTCCTGTCTCGCTCACTGCTCCCCTCAGCAGTGTATTTCATCAGTCTGCCTGTTCTGCTCCCCACTCTGTCTCTGGTGAATCCTCTCACCCTCCCACACATCTGGCCTGTATCCCGGTTCTTGTATAAATAAATAAATATAAAACAAAAAAAAACCCTCTCCTTTAAAAAAATACTGTAAACATTACAACTCTTTTGTTAACTATTTGGAGAATCTACTCTGTTTCAAATTTTCTGCTAGAATGACACCAAACTTACCCGAAATTAGTGTTTCTAATACTAAATTCCATAGATTAGTGTTTTCTCAGGTACTCAGAAATAGACCACTAGAATTTGGAAGAATAATACCAGAAGTGTGTGTTTTTTTTTAAAAATTACTGGTAGATACAATGGTGGCCCATCCTTTATATAACTGAATAATACCACATCATTTTGTTTTATATTATTATTTTCCCAATATAACTCTAAAACAATATTTTAAAGTTTTTACAGTTCAGTATAGAAAATATTCTTGCAGGTTTAAATTTTTATAAATCACTATTCCAAATATCAGTAAGCAGCAATATTTAACAGAGGGGTATAAATATTTTTGCCTTTTTTTTTAAAGACTTACTTATTTTTATACAAGAGCTGGGGTACAGGCCAGAGGCACAAGAGGGTGAGAGGATTCACCAGAGACAGAGCAGGGAGCAGAACAGGCAGATGACAGAAATACACTGTGGAGGGGAGCAGCAGGCACAACAGGGGAGGTCTGCTGCACGATGTGGGATTCTCGCTGGCAGGCAGGAATCGTACCCGCACTACTGAGGCTGCGGACAGCTTCATAGCATGGCACTCAACCCGCTGTACCACCAGGGAGGCGCCTATTTTTGCCTTTTGTTGGACAAGAATAAAGCTGTCTCTGTGCCAATCGGTTCACAGAAAGAACCACTGGACTAGAGTTTTATTGTAGGCATTAAGTTGCTTTTGCCTAATTGCTCATTCTCCATCATTTCTTTAAATTTATCCTTTCTGCATGCATGGTATTTTGGTACTGATCTCTGTCTGATGGGAATTGTAACAAATGTTACATATCTTTTAGCTCTCTAAGTACCAAATTTTTAGCTTAGGTTTCTTCCTTTTTCAACATAACTTATGTTCATGATAATGTCTGCATGATGACTAAAGAAGGCCTTTTGCCAGTCCTGAAAAATCTACATTGTTTTAAAAATATCCCTTCATACCATTGATGAAATTCAAAAGAACTTCAAGGATGAAAAGGATGCTGTGGTTTTAAAACCCCAACTGGCTCCCTGGAAGGGTGAGTCACTGAGCAGGGCACCTCGCACGCATTCATGGGCAGAGCACACAGAGCTGCAGCCTTCTTTTGAGCTGGCAGGGAGCTGAAATTAACCAAAATATCCTCCTCTTAGAGGCTCTTCAAAAAAGGATTTGCTTCTGTTCAATAACCTCATGGTTCAAGCAGGGCAGTTGCAGGCTGTGGTGGGGATGTGCACAGGAATATTCTCAGACGTCTTAGATGAAGCCCAGTGTCCAGAGGATGCTAAAAGCAGTGGGTAGTTGTGCTTTTGAAATCTTGCAGAACCATAAGCTTTAATGGGATATGGTAGAATCTTTATTATTTTCGAATGTCCACAAGCCCCAAAATATGACCTTTTGCAACTGAAAGAGTAAAATGTGTGTAAGCACTTTTTCCCTCTTATTTGGCTATTATCTGAATGTGAAAGAGAGTTCCTGTGAATAGATTCTAACAAATGCTTTTAAACACCTGTCTGATAAATCAACACTTTAAAGTATTACCTTTCCAAAAATAAATTCATTCTACTCCGTATTTCACTTGCCCTTCTACACTCTCACCAGTGACTATTGCATGTTGAGTAATAATTAATTGTAAAGCAAAAGGGATATTTTAATGGGCTTCTTAAACATAGAACGTGTGACAGTGTCTATGAATGCCTATAGAAATTGTCCTCTGGGTTTGGATGTGTTGTTTCTGGCTGTGTTATTTCCTGTGTAGTTTTATGGGAATAACAAACCAACAGAATCATAGTACCTATTCCCCTTAGATGCCTGCGGAGCATGCCCTTTGGAGAACGATTACAGCCAGACCCTGTAGGGCTTATTCCTTTGTACAACTGGGAAGACAGGGGCCTGCAGGGAGGATTTGCTGGTGCAGGCTGATCCAAGACCTCACGCCCACGAGGTTTACCAATGGCCCCTATTCAGAGCTAAGCAGGATGCTGATGGCAGGCTGTGGTGCCCAGCACAATAGCAAACACTGTCACTGAGTAGCCTGGGAGTTGCTGTGTCCCTCTCAGGTCACCTAACACTCTCTCTCATGAGGTCTGCACAGCAAGGAATAATAACTACCTTGTTATCCGAAAGAGGCAGGAATCAAAGGCTTGGAAGCAGGCTTGCATTTTCTTCATGTCTTTCTGGGGGTAAATTTGTATGGTATATTCAGGAATAAGGGTAAATGCTCCATGCCCAAATTAGGTGACCTTTAAAACTTAAGGGAGCAATTTATGTGCAAACCATGTTTAAGAATTTTTCAGCAGATAAAACACAAGATGAATTTAACAGAAGTTGTTGATTTTCTGTCATAAATTCAAATTGCTTATTAGTAACAACTATATGTTGGTGTTTCTTTTATGGTTTGTACTGCCAAATAACCAAGATTAATTAAAGGCTCTAAATGCAATTAGACTCTGAGGATTAGGGCCTCCCTGGTGGTGCAGGCAGTTGAGTGCAGCGCTGTGACGCTGTTTGCAGCCTCTGCTGTGCCGTTTCGACCCCCGCCGGTCGTGGAGATACCTATATGGCGCGGCAGACCTCTTCTGTCTTGCCTGCTGCTCCCCTTAGCAGTGTATTTTGTCAGTCTGCCTGTTCTGTTCCTCACTCTATTTCTGGTGAATCCTCTCACCCTCCAGCACATCTGGCCTGTACCCTGGTTCTTGTACAAATAAATAAATCTTAAAAAAAAAGAAAAAAGACTCAGGATTAAATCCCAGTTTAGCTGAAACCTGTTAACTTCAAGTCAGGGTAAGACTTGGTCCTTACAGGGTAAGAAGAGGTCCTTACAGAGGTCCTTTCTGCAGTTTACCAGGGACCCTGGCGACAGTCTTCTGTGGAGGAACATGTATTCTGGGCTATTTCTTGGCAGCTAAATGCCAATTTTAAAAGAAATGTCACCACCATGTTCTGACTAGAGCTTCATAAGTCACTCCCTATTTTGAAACAGGATGAATATGTTATGTCTAAATTTTCAGATATTTATATTCTTATATGAATTTAATAATTTGACATTTTTCTCATATCCCACTTCAGATGGTGGCAGCCACTTGCTATATTGACAATGATGATAAAACTATGACAAATTGAGAGTTGATTTATTCATGTGATTTCATGTGCTTTATTTGGTGCAGTTCCTCCAACTGCAAGGTGAACTGTTATCACAGAGGGGGAAACTGAGGATCAGAGAAACAAAGGGACGTTAAGTTCACACAACTAGTAAGGGTGGGGTGCAGAGGCCAACTCAGTCACTTAGACATGTGATGGCTTCAAGAGAGCTCTGCTCTGGTTCTATTAGATAACCTGGATTTCCTTAACCTCTTTCTGCATTCTTTACCTCTGAGATGTTAGGGAAATATAATTTGCTAATGATTTAGTAAATTACCAAATTCACTGTGGAATGTGTTTGTGAGTAAGAAAGGATACTAAAACAGTGATTCTACTTTCAGTCCCTACTGTCTTCTCCATCATTTGTTCAGAGCATTTTGTGCCATCTGTTTAGAGCAGCTGACAATGTATAATCAGAGATAGTTAATAGATTTTACCAGAAATCCATTCTAAAACTTTTGCAGCAGGCAGGACTAATATTTATTCTTTTTTTTTCTTTTTGCTTGTTTGTTTACTGAAAACTATATTACTTGCATTTTTTCTGATTTTACTCTAAGTTTTTTTTAAACCAGGCCCTACTTTATCTAAAGCAATATTATTACCTTGTTGTTGAAGCATTATTGTTAAATCCAAAATATCACATACCAGTAAAGGAAAAATGATGTTCCCATCACAAATAAGAGACACTTTTACTTATTTATTCAAAATTTCAAAAATGTCTTGGAATAAACAAACTCAAGGGAGAAATTACTAATTCCATCACAGATAGAACCCAGAATAAAGAATTATCAAGCATTTATGCAAATACATTAAAAGTACATGAGAATACAGTAAAGTATTAGTATCAATAATATCTCTAAAACATAAATAGTTCATTCCTTCCTTTTGAAAGTGTTTCTAGATTTTGAGGAGTCTCTGGAGTATGGATGACAGGCAAAACTGAAGTTGTCACGATTCGCCTAATCAAGTGTGTCCTCCAGTGTCCACAGGGAGTACACAATGTCTAATGAGGCTTTAGGATGATTTGTCAGACTAAGGTTTCCATCAGACACAGACTTCTTTCATTAATTATGATTCCCTCCTGAGACTAACTAAGCAGTGTTTCCCTATCTTAAATAAAAAACAGTTCTCTTAAGTTCATATAAACTCATAAAGTAGAAAGTAAAGGCTATCTACACTCCTTGAAGATAATTTGCAAATTAAAATCAAAGTACATGGCATAGGTCACCTATATTTGGAATTCTGAGGACTCCTCTGATTTCAGAGGACCAGACAAGAAGCCCAATTAATTGAAGTGTGTAGCAAAAGAAAGGTGTGAGGCAAGGAGGATGAGATGTGGGCCTTGAAGCCAGGTGGGGCGGTCTACAAGAGTGCTCTGCTGTGTTATGGCAGTGGTTCATGGAAGTCATACGTGAAATTAGTACCCATCTTCGGAAACTGAGGGACTTCACTGAAAAGCATGAGATGAACATATTGTTCCATTTCCTTACAGTTAAAACAAAATCAACTGCATTGATTACAAGAAAAATCAACACTACAATTAGATCTTATTGTTCACTTTGCACTGGATTCTAAACTAGATTAAGAATAAGTGAAAATATTCATGGAAAGGTAAACTTGTTAAAACTGTTTTTGGAGGGTAATTTGGTAAATACTTATCAAATTTAAAAATACAAATACACACTCTGACTTAGAAATATCATATTCAAATATTAACGCTACAGCTATATTTACTTTATATGCACAAATAATGAAGCAAAAGGATAGTTTTTGTAATACTGTGGTAATGGCAAATGTTGGAAACTATCCAAACATCCATGAAATTAATTGTACCTCATCTATATAATGGACTACACTGGGACTGTTAGAAATAACATAGAAGATCTACATGCACAGTTAGTAATAAATCTCCTAGCTGTATCTTCAAGGGTATTCAGCAAAAAGCAAAATGGGGTGTATTTATCCTAAGTAAATACAAAAAGGTTTCTCTCTTCCCAGAAAGGAATTAGAAGCTGAGAGACTGAGAGGCAATGGGATTTTCTGTCCAGTATATTTTTTGATATTGAAGAGGTTTTTATGTATGTACTTATATGACCTATTCAAAGCAATAAATAAATCACTCTTTTACAAAAGACCTTGAAAGAAACAACTATTTAAAATTAGTGAGGTTGCAACGTCAGGTATATTTGGGTACACTGTCAATAAAACAGTCCAGGGAAATGGTTCTTAAATATCTTGGTTTCAGAAATGTTTAAACTTAAACAAAACCTGAAAAATTTTGGAAGACTCAAAGATTTTTCTGTGAATTGTTTACCAGATTAAAACATAAAACCAAGAGATTTGAAATATTTATTTACTGTGTTGAAAAAATCATGAAAGTGATAATTTCCATTCTCTGCCATGTTTAGTTTAATAGACAGCTGTATTCTTATACCTGCTTGTATAGTCAGTCTCTAATAAAATGGCTTGTGTCACATTTTGTAGCTCTAGAGAAGTCTACTGTCAAAGTAGACCAAAAAGTGCAAAAAGGACACACTGGTATTATCTTGAAAATACTTATGTTCTTATGCAATCCCTAAAAGAGTACACATTGATCCTTTGATATCCACTGTTGAGAACCCACTACCCATGCTAGAAAAAAATTACCTACTTTAGCTGCAGTACACATTCTAGAACTCTCTAATTCCATTAGTTATGTATACCTGTCTTAACAGAGAGTTTCATGAAGCTCATGGAAGGTAAAAGTACCCGATAAAACCAATATTATAGAAACAACAGGCCAACGAGTTCAGTTATCCAGTGGAGTAAAACTAGTAAATAATCTTCTTAGTGTTTGCAACATTTACCCAACAAGACTCTCTTTGGAATTAAAAATCTAGCTCCAAAATATTAATATTTCATTTTAAGAAATCAAATAATTTCCCTATTCTCCCTAAAAGTACCATTATTCACATCACTCAATTTCTGTAGAGTGGTAACTGTAACATCTAAAAATTGGGAAGCCTTTAGGGATTATTAAAATTTGCAATTAATGTGACAGTAGTAATAGTAATGTGTCCTTTCAGCAGTCTTTTTTTTTATTAAATGTGCATTGCACTCATTTGCTGTCATCTGAGTTGGTGATATAGTGATGAGCAAAAAAGACTACAACCTGTCTTCTTGGAGCTAAGAGTCTAACTGATAGTAATAAAAAAAGTCATTAATTACTAACATTGGTGAAATACAACTACACACTAAGAGAGTACATTACAAGGTCCATCATCTGCCAAGATTTGAAGAACATCTCACAAGAAGTAAGACTTCAAATGAGATCTGAAGGATGCATAGGAGTTAACTGACAATGAGGATGAGGTTGGAGGTGTTCTTCCAGGCTGAGAAAACAGCCTCACAAAAACCCTGAGGCATGAGGGAGTGTGGTAGTTTCCAGGTGCTGAAGTTAGGTCAGTGTGGCTGAGTCAGAGAACAATGTCAGGAATAAAGTATGATGAAGCTATCAACATAGACAGACGGCAGGTCATGCAGGTTCTTGAATACCATAGGAAGAATTTTGGTATTTATGTTGAAAGCAACAGGGATCCATCGAAGGGTATTCCAGACACTTTTGTTACAGATTTTACTGAATGCAAGGTGAGGCAGCCTTACATCCAGCCTAATGTTTAGTTTCCTTGTAATTTGCAGTTGAAAGTGAACCTTACCACCTGCTTGTTTGAGGTTGAAAGAACATTCCCTAATGTTAAACAGCAACATTGACTTAACATTCTAGATCCTCACTGAAAGCTATACTTGATATTTTCTTCCCAATTGCTATCAAAAGCTTCAACAAGAAGTGAATTTTCAGGATTATTATCAATGAAACATGTCTACATGCTCCCATTCCTATGATTCTAAGAATTTAATCCAAGAATAAGTTAATAATAAGAACTTGCCACATTGAGACCATAATTGTTCAGCTCTTGACTCACCTGTCTTGTGTTCAACTTAAGTGCTCTAGCCTCAATTCCTATCAAAAGCTGAAAATAGACATATTCTATAATAGGCTGAGGCTGGATTTGTTACCAACATGATGATATAATAAGATCTAGTATATTATCTAGAATTTCTTATTAAATCTAAAAAACTGTTAAAATTCAGTATCCTAAAAACAATTGTCTCCGCCCACCCCTCCACACAAACACACACACACACACACACACACACACACACACACCTGGTATATTTCCTCTTTTGCATTAATGAGAACAATTTAAATTTTCATCAAGGTCCAAGAATGACTATCAGAGTTAAAACCTACACTCAATGGCATTAACTATGAGGACTCCTGTCCATTTTGCTTATGTTTCATCAACCCCAAATCTAGCTAATAAGCCATCTGTAGTCCTTACATGGAATGACATACAAAATGCATATATACACATACAACAAATCTATGCCTTCAACTGCTTCAGTTGCAAAAATATTGACCCGATATATTAATATGAGCTCTCAAAATATAAGCCCATTGTGAACATTTCATGGCAGACTCCGTTTTTTAAAAATCTTGTTAAGGAAGGTTAACATCTATCTGTACCACTGAAAGAATGATTGAATGAAAGAAATATTAATAAATGCTTAAGTAGAGACTATATATTTACCTTATTGATATATTTTCTATTATAAAAATCAGGCTAGTGGCATCAAACATATGGGCCATGGCCTCACTCCAAACTACTGAAGCTCATTTTGTATCACTAATGATTTACTAAAGGCTCACTCACCATTGCTGCCAAGACAGGGAGAGTGTACTGAAATGTACAATTTGGAGCCAAATTTAATGATTTCTTGTCTAAGAAAGGTGAAGTCAGGACAGTATAGTGGAAGAGAGATCTAATAATGGGAAAAGGGAGAAGACACTGGAGAAACTTCAGGGAAAAAAATAAGGCAAAAGGTATGTAGTTGGAACCTGTTTTTGGAGGTACATGCACACACATACATATATACAAATATGTGGAAATTAGTCCTATTGCAATAGAAAAGTAATAAAATGATGCTTGGTTCTAAGTAAAAGGTACCATGCTGTAAACATCTATGTTAATTAATACAACTTTAGTATTTGAATACAAATGTGAAAAATACATAGATATTCACAGGTGCACATATACATTAGTATACATCCATGCACACTTAAATTTGTTAACAGGGGGAAAAAGCAAACTTGTTTTCCTTACCTTCACCCAGATCCATCTTTTGTCCTACTTATCTTAGTTAAAGGCAAATATATCCACTTAGTACTTCAACTAGAAACCTTAGAATTATCACTTACTACTCTCTATCTCAGATCCCTTCTAACAAATTATTACCAAACTCTACCATTTTCTCTTAAGTGCTTTTCATCACATTCTTTAATTCTATCTCCACTGATATTTATGATTTCTCCCTTGGACCAAATAAGATTTTCAAGTTCCCCATTCATACTTTCCTTACTATCAATAACAGGTTCACAACCCCTCTCAATCATTTATGTATTCCCTAGAATAGCCACTGGGAAAGAAGTGAAGGAAGTAGAACAGAATGGAAGAGTAAGATGACAGAAAAAGAAAGACTAGAGATAGACACCAGATATTCATAGGTGATCACTGGTAAGTTTATGGACCTTATTATCGATTTTGAACATTATGTGTAAAGCAATGAGAATTCTAAATCATATTTAGAATAGAAGAGTGATTGAAAAAAATTCACCAAGGCATCATCCCTTGCAGGAAATCAACCTAAATTTGGAAATAAAGGTTCTATCATGAATCAGCAACTTCCTTGAGAGGAAAGATGCTTAGTAACTCTATAACCTTGGGTAGATTAATTAAAATTATAATTTTTGGCAAACAGAATTTGGAGGTTGAAATAATTATTTCTGGAAGGGTTTGGCATAACAGTGGTTCAATAAAACTTAGCTTTGGTCCTTTCTCTTCCCATCTGATGAATGACATGACAGGCAATATTATTCATTCTGGCTATTAATGTTGAGTTAAAGCATGTTGAGTGAGCTTCATCTCAGGGAGTGGACACATCTAAATAGCAAAACAGTTAACATTTAATTAGCACTTAGTGAAAAAAGTTTGTAGAAGAAGAGAGGCATGCTGCCAACAGGGTATGTTTTTACATTTGGATGATTGAGCTCAGTTTATCAGTAGAAATAAGTCCTACTGACTAATATGAAATGACAGAGAATCTGGGTATACCCGAGAAAGTGGAAAGATTTTATTTTTTTATGCCACCTCTAATTCCACACTTTGCAGATGCAAAGAAACCCTTAGAGACGCTGTTAGTTCCTCTTGATCCTCAATATTTTAGAGAACAAAACGGTCATGTCTAAACCTGCTATTCTACATATGAGTTCGCAAAGGTACATTTCTGGGGATGAAACATTAAACTTGTGTCCCCCTCCATGTTTTATCCCTTCTCATACCTGTATAACATATATATTATTGGGAGAAAAATGTACTACATGGACTTAAGTCATAAAAACATCTAATTCCAATTTTCTAGTTCATAGTTTGGAGGGGAAAATTCTGAGAATTTAAGCAGAGAGCAAGAGAAATTCTTTTCATTCTCTATATCCAGATGACACAGATTTTTAAAGGATGACACCATCAAGGGGATGACTGGACAGATCGTGAAGCAATCTGGTGCTCACGTGGGAACAGACTTTTTAAAGGCTATATTCATATTTTCAAGACATGGTTACTTGAGCCATGTGAAAAAGTGTCAGAGCTGCTAACTGTACAGCTCACCAGATGCAGGAGTGGGATTTGCTACTCTGACTATGCTGAAGTCTGAATTGAGCCAAAAATTTGGGTGAAGAAAATACAAAAAGGTTTCTCTTCTCCAAGGCCTAAAAGGGCATGGAATTCTATTAGGTTGAACAATGTGAAATTCTCAATATCTAATAATTTTTATCTACAAAGATGGCTCAGCCCAATACATTGCACAAGTGAAGAGGAGAGAATATGCTTTAAAATACTGGCTTGATGACCCATATATATCTCTAAACCAAAGTAATAAAAGGATATAAGCAGAAAAACATATGATAAAATATATAAAATTTATAGCTTTTCCTTTCCCTTCAAACACTACTTTGTAAGTATTTAAAACTAGCTGTTTATGCCAATTCTTTCATCCTAACAACATGTTCTTAAATATGTCAAAAAGATTTGTTGTAATAAAAAAGAAGTTATCTATAAAACAGTATTGATCCTTTGTTAATAACTGAATTTATAAGAAGGAAGGTTCAAATTGTTAATTCCAGTGAAACTAAAATGTGAAGGACTAAAAATTCCTAATATGCACCAGAAGGGACCTTCAGTGGCCAAAATAAAATAATATTCTTATTACAAAGATAATTTTCACTTAACTTGATTGTAAAAACTATGGACAATAGAGTAATAGAGTGATAATATTTATAGAAGGAAATAGACCTACCTGTGTTTCTTTTCTCTCTCTACTAATGACTTCTTAACCACTGTTAAAGTCTCTGGGGAATCCATAGTAATATTTTATGTTAAAAAAAAAACTGAAAAATACTACACTCCTTTCTCACACAAAGAAAATATGACTTCCGAACTAGGTTCTTTTCCTGACTATGTCAAGTTTCACAGTTTATCTCCCCCTACCTTTAACCACTGGACTTTCCAACATGCCGTTCTCATAAAATAGGACTAATGTAAAACAAATAACACAGTTACCTGACTGTGACATAAATAAACTTCAATTTCAATTTTTCCAAATTGAGGCTATGATTATTTTTCTTCTGAAGTCAGAAAGCAAGCAATAAGATTCTTTAGACAGTAAATCTGGGGGGGGGCGGGTGGAGAGAGAACATTTGAAGTCCAATCTGATATGTACACAAGGTATATAAACCTGCAAATATCCTCCTATGGCAGTAATATAGAGACCTCCTGGTATCTGGTAACCTCTTTGCATTATTAATAATTAACTATGCCACACACATAATTTGATGAACTGTTCACAGCTTTCCTTTTTTCTCCTGATACACAAACCATGGCAGAAAACAATTTATTTTCTTATATGCCCAAGAAGACCAACTGTCCTTTGTCTAGAGTTTGTTTCCTACAAAAATAATGAGGAATCTGTACCTTGCTTGAAAAAGCACAAGACTAGGATTCCTCTTTGGGGTCCATCATTGACTTTTTTCCCCATTTGCACTTTAAGTGTTGTTCCTCCCTAGACTTCCATCTCTGTGCCTCTTCATTTCATTGGCTTCTTGTATGGATACCTATTACATTGTACTAGTATCTCCCCAAGCTAATATACTCCACTCTTCCAATCTTCTGGCCTCTAACATCTGAAATATTGAATGAATCAGAACTGTTGAAGTCAGAAGACACCAGCTTTAAGCTGAGAAATCAACAAGTATTATAACTTCATTATTATCACTTTTCATGTGTTCATATGGAGATAATAGTATCTAATTCCTGGACTGTTTGGATTAAAAAAGATGTGATTTGTATAACGTCCCCAGGAATAACAGGCCAAGAGAATTAACCAATAAATGGCTATGTGGAGGACAGAGTGATGATAATGTTGACGATGATGACAATTATATACCAGACATTTCTATTTGTATATTCACAGGCAAACTCAAACTGACTTCATCAACATTCTTTCCCTGATCTGGTCAGTAGTATCACCAACTACTTAGATAGTGACTTACAATTTTCTCTACACTGAGAGTGGTTTCTAATTCTTCTTTATTACCCTCACCCTCATTCACCTACCTTTTTAAAATTGATTGCTAAAATCAGTCAAACCTATTTCTTCTGCTGCTCTAGTTTATGCCTCTATATAACTTTTTCTCCTGAATTTTCATTGTAAAATCTAAATTGGACTCCCTACTTCCAGTCTTGTTTTCTTTCTCCTCTGTGAAAACACCAGATGAGTCTTTCCAGAATACTGTATTTCTTTTCAGCTTAAAACTGTTCTGTCTTGAGGCCAGTTGGGATAATATATAGTAAAGCACTGGAAATCATTTTAAACTTTCTAAATTACTTCTCTTAATATCATCTTAAATGTAAAAGGTTTTGTATCTTAGGGGAAAATTGTGTACTTATCCTAATACTAAGTGGTAGAATGAGGGGAAAAGAGAGATGACAGAGAAGAAAATAAACACATACTGACTGTTATATAAAGTACTGGTGGTATGAAAACATATTATATATAAATGTACATAGAACCAAAATAAAGATACCAAAAAACCCCAAGTTTGAAAGCAAATCTTTCATTTACTTACACCAGGTTTACTATTCAATATAGTAAAATAGAATATTATGTTTTTAAAAAATGGGAACGAATTATTCTTGTCAGATTTCTCATGGTTCATAAGAATAGAGAGAAATAGTTTGCTTCCTAGAGAAAATTAACTTTCAGAGAGATTAACAGCAAAGGAAAAAAATAAGTAGCAAGTATTTATTGTTTTATTGTTTCTTTTAAAGACTTATAAACCTATGCATACAAGAACCAGGGTATAGGCCAGAGGTGCAGGGGGTAAGAGGATTCACCAGAGACAGAGTAAGGAACAGAACAGGCAGACTGACCAAAACACACCACTGAGGGAAGCTGCAGACGAAACAGGAGAGAGGTCCATGGCACTATGCAGGCAGCTCCCTGGCCGGGATAGAACTCATTCTGCAGAGGCTGCAGACAACCTCAAAGACTGCATCGTAACCCCTTGTGCCACCAGGGAGGCCACTGTTGGCTCATTTGTTTGAAAGAGGTGTATCAAATGCAAAGGTTTGGCAGTGTGAGCTAACCCATTATATGTAAATAGACTTAAACCGAGGGAAGAAAACCAAGGTGGGGATGCAAAAGAAAATGCAATTGATTAAAAAAAAAAAAGAAGGCCTCTCTGGTGGCTCAGCAGTTGAGCACTGGGTTGCGAAGCTGCCAGCAGCCTCCGCAGTGCCGGTTCGATCCCCGGCTGCTCCCCGGCCACCAGAGGAGGGTCCCACATAGCACGCAGACCTCTCCTGCCGCCCGCTGCTCCCCTCAGCAGTGTACCTCGGTCCTTCTGCCTGCTCTGCTCCCCGCACTGGCTCTGGTGAATTCTCTCACCCTCCCGCGCTTCTGACTGTACCCAATGCTTGTATAAATAAATAAATAAATCTTTAAAAAAAAAAAAAAAGAAAGAAAATGCTTAGGCAAGTTTTCAAAATATTTTAAGCACAAAGTGAAAGGATGGTAATTGTTTTTAAAGAGTTATTTCATTTATTTATGTATACAAGAGCTGGGGTGTGGACCAGAGATGTGGGGTGGGGAGGGTGAGAGGATTCACCAGAGACAAAGTGTGGAGCAGAACAGATGGATGTACAGAAATACACTACTGAAGGAAGCAGCAGGGAGACAGGAGAGGTCTGCTGTGCCATGTGGGTAGCTCCCTGGCCGGGGAAAGAACTAGTGCTGCAATGGCTGTGGACAGCTTCACAATGCTGAAACTCAATCCCTTGTGCCACCAGTGAGGCCCTAAAAGGATGATAATTTTACAATCACACAATCACAGACACAAGTACAGACACATCATAATTTGAAGAATTTCCTGGAATGAATGGGTACAAAAGAATTAAGATCAGAAAATCAAAGCTGGAAAGGCTGTTAAAGCAGATTCGTGTGTGTGCGAGCGCATGTCTGTGTGTGTGTGGGGTGAGAGAGAGAGAGAGAGGAGAATGGAAAAAGAAGGTTCATTAGCTTTATGATGTCTCTTCATCTTTTCCAAATGAGTTGAGAAAACCTATCTAACTAAAGTAATACAATTAATTAGTAGTGGCCTGGAATTGAATATATCTACCTATGTTTTCACAATGAAAAAGTATTTGTTATGCTTAATATAATGGAAGAAGTAATTTATGTAAAACAACAACAATACGAATTTGTTTTTGAAAATTTCATCTGCATGTAAGCATTTTAAAACTATCCTTAACATTTCAATATTTCTCCCACCTAAACAAACTGAGAAAATGACTACAGGGTAGCAAAAATGTAAGATTTTTAATTTGCCTTTGGTGTCCTGGTAATTATGGACTCATTCATTACATGCTTTTCAGAATTTCATTTAACTTAAAATTATTTGATTTAATAGCATAAGTCAGTCATCAGGTCACATTATATCTCTTTACAAAATCTATCTTTAATTTATCTCTTCCTTTCCATTCTTACTGCCATAGCCTTAGTTTTAACTCTCATGATTTATTCCTTATCTGGTTTGCTGCAATAAACACCTCAATCACACCTCCGATTTCTTCCCACTACAAGCTCCACTTATCTACCAGAATAAGTGCAAAAAAAAAAATAAATAAAAGCTAAACACATAATTTCCCTAAAGCAAATCTATCAGCACCTCTCTAACATCTTTAGAGGAAAGCTGAAAAACCTTTAGCGAAGCTTTATCTTACTCTCCTCCCATTCTCCCTGACACATTCACATCACACAACCCAAACCCTATGTTTGTTGAAGTATTTTCAGGAAGCTCCTTGGAAAATACAAACCATTAAGTACTATAGCCTTTGGCTATATACCTAACAATTCCTATTTGTTAATAAAAACAAGATGACAGGATATTCTGGTAAACAAATTGATAGTGGGCATTTGAGGAGACAATTGCAGAGTCTTATTTTGGTCTTTTATCATTTGCAATTTGCATTTATTTTTTATAAGCAGATTTTTATAGTAAACAGAACATCCAAAATACTCATTAATTAACTACATCAAATATTTAAAGCAAGCAAATACTTAGACACAAACAGCATCCAAAACAATAAACAGGCTGCCAGACTGGTTGAAGGCCAAAACTGTCAATGTTATTATTTTCATACAAACTCTCCCTATATCCCCAGCACTTATTGATGGACTTAAACATTTCTGAAATTTCATGTGTGCCAACAGATATTGTGACAAACATTCAAAGGAGCATCTGATTCAATATTGTCAAGTCAATAATGTAATTTGGTCAAATCAGTCAAAAATAACCTTTGGGCAAACACTATATTGAAGTTGTTTGGAAAAGTTGATCAAATAGTTCAGTGGTCTTATTATTTCAATATCTCATATAGTCATGTCTTCAAGATAGCTACAGAGTAGAATATCTTTTAAAATAATTTTGAAATATGATATACCAGAAAGCACATTATTTTCTCCTCCATTTGTGTATAATTAATGAGATATGTAATCATCATTATATTTGAACTCAGAAAAATGAAAAGAACTCTACCAGTAATAAATAGTAATATAATTGAGTCTAGGGTCCCCATATAATGGCAAACAAAAATTTTTCCCATAACATAAAATTGTTTCCCTTAAATAGATATTTTTCCTCAAATACTGTAATGTATTATTAATTTTATATGACCTATTAGTAATGACTTTTCATTACAATCCTTTGTGAATTTTGGTTTAAAAACTATTCCTTGTCAACAGAAACAATGACTTGTTTACAGAAGGCCGACAAGTACATAAAAAGATAGTCAACATCATTAATTATCAGGGAAATGCAACTCAAAACCACAATGAGATATCACCTCACACTTGTTAGAATGGTTATTATCAAAAATACAAGCAATAACAAGTGTTGGCAAGAATGTAGAGAAAAGGGAAATACCGTTGGTGAGAATACAAACTGCTACTACGGAAAACATTATAGTTCCTCAAAAAATTAAGACTAGAATTACTATAGGATCAAGTGATTCCATTCCTAGTTATTTATCCAAAGAAAATGAAAATGCTAACTTGGAAAGATACATGCACCTCCATGTGCATTGCAAGCATTGTTTATAATAGTCAAGATACCAAAACAACTTAAATATCCATTAATGAATGAATAAAGAAAATGTGCTACATAACATGTATGTGTGTGTTATATTTGGAGAACCTGAAAAGTCTTCACCAAAAACGTGATATTTGAGGTAAGATCTGAAGTATGAATATGTGGGATCAAACCTGATGGGTAGAGAGAAAAGAAATTCACAATCAAAAGTAATAACCCATACAGAAGACCTCATGTTGGAAGATGAAGACACAAGTATTGGTCCAGTCCATTGAAACTATCAAGCATCTTCTATTTCCTACAAACTGAATACATTGACTTACGGATATTTCAGTTGATCTATTTAACAGTTTCTAAGTTGTTGTTGATATATATATATATATATATATATATATATATATACATATACATATAGATATAGATAGATAGATATATGTAAAATTATAAAATCTTATCATCTGGAACAATAGGGATAGACATTGAGGAAATTATACTAAATGAAATAAATATCACATGATTATATTTACATGTGGAAACTAAACACGACAAGACAAAGCAACAACCAGAAATCCCAAGCTCGTGGATATAAAAACCAGATTAGTGGTTACCAGAAGTGGGGGATGGGTGGGAGAATGACTAATGGTGGGTAAAAGGTACAAACTGCAAGCTACAAAATAAACTTCATGAAGATGTACTATACAGCATGATGACTACAGCCCATACTACTGTACTACATTTTAAAAAGTTACTGATGGAATAAATTTTAAAAGTTCCAATCACAGGAAAAAAAATTTTGTAACTATGTAAGATAATGACTGTTAACCACACTTTTTGTGGTGCTCATTTCACAATGAATACAAATCTTAAATTTATGTATCTACCTGAAACTAATGTTACATACTAATTATACCTAAATACAAAATAAGTAAGTAAACAAACGAAAACAATAATTACTCTAACAGCTTCCAAGACTTGCTTCGTGATAAGCAAATTAATGCCCATGGTGAAAGGTCATTTATGAAATTGTAAGTGCCATTTTCAGAATAAAGAAGGATACTCTTACTATTCCCTGTGATTGCAAAACTTCTTAGGTTAGTTTGATTGAATATTATATTCTCAGGCAGCAAATGTATTTACTTTTACTCTTTGGTTTCACTATCATAAAGAACTATCAGTGGTGCGGTGTCAAGAACAGAGGAATGGAGTGGACAGAGGAGTGCGGTGGAGAGTGGCAGAGTGCAACGGAGTATGGTGACAAGGAAAAGCGGAGAGCATGAAGACACCAATAGGGCTGCTAGAACTGGTATTAGAATTTGGAGAACTGGTGCAAATACTAACCTAGCTACTGCAATTGACACCAGATGAGTCTCCAGAAGTCCGAGCCCAGAGGGGGAACGGCACCCAACGGCACCCACAGGGGAGTGCGTCTCCGCATCCCCATTTTAGAACAGGGACCTTTCTTCAGTAAAGACTGCTTGAAACCGGCAGAAGGCTCCAGGCAGAGCCAGAGGTGAGATGGGAAGTTCGCGCACTCCAGGCCCCTTCTGGCCAGCAGTCCAAGCCCAGAGGGGGAGCGGGCACCCACAGCCTGGGCAGACAGGGCACTCAGAGGAGTGCATCTCTGCATCACCATTTTAGAACAGGGCCCTTTCTTCAAAAAAGACTGATTGAAACTGGCAGAAGGCTCCCCATGGAGCCAGAGGGAGAAGGTTCCCTGTGCAGTCAGAGGTGAGCTGAGGGCCCCCACACGCCTGGTCCCGCCTGGCAAAAAGTCGGAGCCCAGAGGGGGATCAGGTGATGTGGAACCCAGAGTGCAATCCAGCTGCCCCACCTCCAGGGAAGTTTGTGGGACTTCAAGACACACCTTTGTAATTAAACACAGAAGGAGGAGATATTCTGTGACAGCGACCATTAACATACTCAACGTACCACTGCCTCACTAGACTTCTGCATAAGAGTATCTGACTCGTTTGGACCGCCAGTTTCCGAAACCCCACAAAGAGCACAACAAAAAGATGCCGGCCAGAACCAGCGACAGTGTCCCAACCCATAAGGCAAATTAGAAAACAGGCAGCTGGGAGAAGAAAAACTACATGCAACCTAGCAACTCCTCAGGAAAAAGACACACCACAAAAAGAAAACCACCTACCAGATTGCAACAACAGTGACTTGGAAAAACTTCTGAGCCTTCCAGAAAGAGAATTTAAAATTGCCATGATTAAAAATCTGAAGGAATTCAAAAATGACATGGAAAAAATAATCAGCGATCAGAAGAAGAATGAAATTGAGTCTCTAAAGAGGGAAGTAAAAGAAATGCAGGAGATCAAAGAATTAATGGAGGCACTAAAGAACACTGGGAAAAGCAGTGAAAGCAGAACAGATGAAATGGAAGAACGAATAAGTACTCTTGAAGACACAGAAATAAAAAGAACCAGAACAGAAAAGGAAAGAGAAGCACGAAGGAAAAAGACTGAATAACGACTTCGGGAACTATCTACCTCCATGAGGAAAGGAAATATAAGAGTTATAGGAATCCCAGAAGGAGAGGAGAGAGTCGGAGGAACAGAGAAAATATTCGAGGAATTAATTGAAGAGAACTTCCCAAACATGAAGGAGCTGAAAACAGACATACAGGAAGCAAGAAGAACACCAAACTTCCATGACAAAAGGAAAAATACAGCAAGACACATAATAGTAAAGCTCCCAAGAATCCAAGACAAAGAAAAAATAATGAAGCTTACAAGAGGGAAGAAACAGATAACATTCAAAGGAAAACCAATCAGACTGACATCACACTTCTCCGAAGAAACACTACAGGCAAGGAGAGAGTGGAGGGACATAGTCAACAGACTCCGAGACAAAAAATGACAACCAAGAATCCTGCAAAGCTTTCCTTCCTCTATGAAGAAAGAATAAGGACCTTCCCAGACAAACAGAAACTCTGAAATTTCATTATGACTAAACCCCCACTCCAAAAAATACTACAAGGAGTCCTAAAGCCAGAACCAACAGAGGGATGAATAACAATGAAAGAAGGCCAAAAATAAAGTTATTAAAAGAATAAATGAATAAAACCAGAGAAAAGACAAACACAATGGCAAATACAGATGCTAACATATCAATATTAACTCTAAATGTAAATGGACTAAACTCTTCAATAAAAAGACACAAAGTTGCAGGCTGGATTAAGAAACAAAACCCAACCTTTTACTGTCTCCAGGAAACACATTTAACTACAAAAGATAAAAATAGACTCCAAGTGAAAGGATGGAAAACAATCCTACAAGCAAATGGACCAAAAAAGAAAGCAGGAACAGCTATACTTATATCAGATAAAACAGATTTTAAACTCAAAAAGGTAAAAAGAGACCCCACTACATTATGATCAAAGGGACAATACTTCAAGAAGAAATAACACTCATTAACATACACTCACCAAATGAAGGAGCACCCAAATATATCAGATAACTGTTGTCATCTCTGAAAACAGACATCAGAGAAAATACATATGTAGTAGAAGACTTCAACACACCATTATCAACAATGGATAGATCAACAAGACAAAAAATAAGTAAAGACACTAAAGCTCTCAATAAGGATCTAGAGCGCTTGGGCTTAACAGACATCTATAGAACACTAAACCTCCAAAAATCTGAGTACACATTTTTCTCAAGCACACACGGATCATTTTCCAGGATCGATCACATACTGGGACACAAGACAAACATCAACAGATACACCAAGATTGAAATCATATCAACCATCTTCTCTGATCATGAAGGCATCAAGCTAGAAAAAAAACCATAAAAAGAAGGCAAGGAACTCTCCGACCTCATGGAGATTGAAACCCACACTACTGGAAGACCACTGGACTAATGAGGAGATCGAAGAAGAAATTAAAAAGTTCAAAGTTCTTTGAGTTGAATGACAAGGAGGACACCAATTTCCTAAATGTATGGGATGCAACAAAAGTAGTAATAAGAGGAAAATATATAGCAATAGAGGTTCACATCAACAAACAAGAAAAAAACTCAAAGAAACAAACTTATCTCACATCTCAAAGAACTAGAAAAATAACAACAAAAAACCCATAAAACAGTAGAAGAAAAGAAATAATAAAAACCAAAGCAGAAATAAATGAAATCGAAACTAAAAAAACAATCTGAAAGATCAATGAAACCAAAAGCTGGTTCTTCGAAAAAATAAATAAAATACACAAACCACTAGCCAGGCTCACAAAGGAAAAATGGGAGAAAGCACAAATAAATAGGATCACAAATGAAAGTGGAGAAATCACAATGAACACAGTAGAAATCAAAAGAATAATCAGAAACTACTATGAACAGTTATATGGAAACAAGTTCAACAATCTAGAAGAGATAGACAAACTCCTACAATTCTACAATCACCCAAAGCTAGATAAAGAAGAAATAGAACACCTAAACAGACAAAGTACATGCAGCAAAATTGAAATGGTAATCAAAAACCTCCCCAAAAACAAAAGCCCAGGACCTGATGGATTTACAAATGAATTCTACCAAACATGCAAAGATGAATTAGTGCCTATCCTTCACGAACTCTTCCAAAAAATTGAGAAGGAAGGGATAATACAAAACACGTTCTATGAAGCCAACATTACACTAATATCAAAACCGAATAAGGACAACACAAAAAAAGACAACTACAGGCCAATCTCTCTAATGACCACTGACGCGAAAATCCTTAATGAAATTTTAGCTATCAGAATCCAACAAAGTATCCATAAGATAATTCATGACAAAGTAGGATTCATTCCAGGGACACAAGGATGGTTCAACATCCAAAAATCAATCAACATCATCCAACACATCAACGAAAAGAAATATAAAAACCTTCTGCCTCTTCTGTGCCCTGCTCTGGCTCTCGTGAATTCTCTCACCCTCCCAAGCTTCTGACTGTACCCAGTGCTTGTATAAATAAATAAATAAAATCTTTTAAAATAAGAAAAAGGGGAAAAGAGCTAAAAAGAAACTTCTCTGAAGAAGAAATGCAAATAGCCAACTGGCATATGAAAAAATGTTCAACATCACTTGTAATCAGGGAAATGCAAATCAAAACTACAATAGATACCATCATACACCAGTGAGAATGGCACATATTAAAAAAACTAGCAACAACAAATGTTGGCGAGGTTGTGGAGAAAAAGGAACTCTCCTGCACTGTTGGTGGGAGTACAAACTGGTCCAACCGCTATGGAGAGCTGTGTGGAGATTTCTGGACCTACTAAACATAGAGCTTCCATATGATCCAGCAATTCCACTCCTAGGTATTTACCCAAAGGACACAGAAACATTAATTCCAAAGGGCACCAACACGCCTATGTTTATAGCAGCACTATTTACAATAGCTCAGCTATGGAAACAACCCAAATGCCCAGAAATAGATGACTGGATCAAGAAGATGTGGTATATATACATAATTCAATATTATTCAGCAATTAAAAAAGATAAACACATGAGTTTGCAGCAACATGGATGGAGCTAGAAGGGATCATATCAGCAAAATAAGTCAGAAAGAAAAGAAAAATACCAGATGGTCTCACTCATAGCAGGAATTTAGAAAACCTAAATAAGAGACCAGGAAATAGACTAATCAATACAAAGCAAAAATCAAAACCAACAAGCAACTATAAACCAGAGACATACTACGGGGCAGGGGAGGAGCGGGGAAAGGAAGGACTAGAGTCAAAATAAGGGGGGAGGTGCAATTGTATGGGGAATATAACCAAAATGAAAATGCATACATTGTGCAAAGATGAAAAAACATGTAAGAATTACATAAAATAAAATATTTAAATTTAAAAAAGAACTATCAGACACTTTGTATTTGTTTGAACCAGATAACAAAACATAAATTTTAGGCAGAATATTTATTTACTTATAAAGGTTAAATAATGTATAACCCATCAACCCCAAAAAGTTAATAACTATGAAATAACTATGAAAAATCAAAAAATAGCATTAAAATCATTAACTAATGGACATAGCCTAGCAAACACTTGCTAATTCCTCTATAACATAAGTCTGACAGTCCATGATGTTATTTTTTTTTACCAGCTTCCTATCCTGCAGAATTCTTTCCCGAAGTGATACTTAATACTTGCTACCATTTAAGCGCCTTTTACATCAAATAAAGCATGCAGTAATTTCTTACCTCTTTAAAGAAAGCATGTGTTGAAGATTTTCTGAATTGGAATGGTTTCAACTCTCTTTTAATACTACATTGCTAGCTTTGGAAAACAGATAACCTATAACTTCTGAAGTTTATTTATTTATATTTTTTAAAGATTTATTTATTTTTATACAAGAACCTGGGTACGGGCCAGATGCGCAGGAGGCTGAGAGGATTCACCAGAGACAGAGCAGAGAACAGAACAGGCAGACTGACTGAAATACACTGCTGAGGGGAGCAGTGGGTGAGGCAAGAGAGGTCTGCCACACCATGGGGGATTCTTGCCGACCAGCCAGGATCAAACCCGAACTGCACAAGCTGTGGACAGCTTCACAGTGTGGCGCTCAACTGCCTGTGCCACCAGGGAGGCCCTGAAGTTTATTTATTTAATAAATTCTTAAGTATATGTAATGTGCTAGTTTGGATGTGAACAAAATTGACAGGGTTCTTCCTCTCACAGGAGGTTATAGTTTAGTGGAAGAGATTGGCATTAATCAAATCATTACATAACTAAATATAATTTTAAAATATGATGAAGGCAATAAAAAAGCTATTAGGTTATATGAGATGTTTGGGATACCTTTGGAGTCTTCATTGCAGAAGTGATGTTTGAGTTAAGATCTTAAGTATAAATATGTGTTATCTAAGCTGATGGGTAAGAAGAAAAGTTTCTCAGGGAAAGGAAATAATACATATCAAGGTCTTCAGATAGAAAGACAGACTCATAGATAGTAAGACTGATCTAGTCCATTAAAACCATTGAGAATATTCTATTTCTTGAAAAACTTGAATCCACTGACTTATTGGATATTTCAAGTTAATATTTATGACAGTTTATAAGTTATTAATATAAGCATGGCTTTCTTAGACCCATGCTCTACATCAGGCTCATCCTTAGACTTTATTATCAAGACATAGATAAGAATGACATAAGGTATTTCTCAGTGTTTGACTATTTTTCTCTATCATCTGTTGCAGAAACTCCCATGGTGAGCAGCTATATGATTTCAGTAGAGACCCATGGCTACTGATCATTAGAAATGAACCTTGTCCCTAATACAAGTGGAATACCCAGGTGGTAGGAATGGTTCTGAATTGTGGTAAAATAGAAATGTGTACTGATATCTCCAAATTTTTATATTATAATTATTTTAAATTGTTTTCAGATAAGCTGAAAGTATACCCCGTTCTTAGGTAAATAACAACAAAAACAACAGAGAAATGACAAAAAAAATAAAGTATTACTATAAACTTGAAGCAATCTCAACAGACAAGAGATGTCTTCCCAATCAATTTCAGAAAGAAGGGTCAAAAATAAATTATTCTAAAACACCAATCACATTTTCAGTAAGTAATCTCTAACATTTAACTGGTCTATAGTTAAGTGGGTGAATTCATGTGCTTAACAAGGCTACCTTTTGCAAATAATTTATCTGGAGCATTCAACTGGAAGTAGATATTTCTAAAAGAGATGATGACATTAGAAAATCACAAAGCTGGATACCAAGACTAAATTTTCTTATTCTTTGAGTATCATTCTCACAATACAAATAAAGGGGGTCCAGTTGAACCTAGGTGTCCCAAAATTCTGAGAAAAAAACATGGTGGATATCAAGTTGGACTTGTCTGAGGGCTAAATTTACAGGAACCAGCCAGGACAACAAGCAATATTTGAGGAAGAAACTAAGAAAAACTTACTTATCAGTCCTGAAGACCAGGGGACATATAAAGCATCCATCATAATCAAAATCAGAAAACCCAATGGAAGCAAGACACTGAATACTGGATATAGGCGACCAAGTCTTGGAGGAATTGTCTAAGTTGGAGAATTCAACCACTTTTAACAGAGCATCAGAGCATTTAGCACTAAAGGGAAAGAACCAGTAAGAGTGTGAAATGGGGCTCTCAGGCTGACAGGTTTACAATGAGTTTCACTTGGAAAACAGGTCATCAGTCAAGTACTTTCATAAGGAATAACCACATTTATAAGAAACATTCCAACTTACTTCATACTTCATGCAGTATGGGAAGGTTACTGAAAACTTATACAACATATCACACAGTGTTCATTTTACAAGAAACCATGGGGTATTATTTCCTTAATTCTCAGAGTTAATAGCCAAGGATTCTCATGAGCAACTCATTATTTTTGAACCTACTGATACTATGAATCATGAACTGATAGTATTTCCTTTCTCAGATTAACTGGTAGGAATATCAAAGCCAAATCTGTGATTAATTTCTAGTAATTACTGAGGAATCAATGACATTCACTTCTCCTTCCATTTTTTTATACTGTTCTCATAGTGTTATATTCTCTTTTCTTTGATGTCCTCATTTTATCTTGTTGTACTAAAGTGTTTTATGATACAATTCTTTCCCTTGGGAGAGGAATTGGGATAAAATAAAATGTTAACATAAATAAGTGGAAAACAATGTTTAATGAGAAAATATATGAGTTATATTTATTATACATGCAGTATATGCAAATTTTAAAGATATCAAAGAATATAAACTAGAAAATGAAATATCTCTCAAATATCTGCTCTTTACACACCAAAATGGTTTAGTGCTTTTTTTCTCATTCAGAAGGAGAAATATAAAGATAAACATTTGTACAATGTATACATGCATATATACATACATGCACACACAGATATTTCTACATACATAGCGAAACACATATAGAGACATAATCTCACCTTTAAATATAAGTACACATGGATACATACAAATAAATTGTATTATATTCTGTGATCTAATCTGTAAATTACTTTTTTTACTTAACAACAGTGAACTTTATAATTACATTTCAGTATATGTAAATCTGTTTTATTCTGTATCTAGTAGTCCTTTGTTGTAGATATGACATAATTAATTTTACCAATACTCTATTGAAAGATATCTGTGTGATTTTCAGATAGTCACTATTATATGCAATGTTGAAATACAGTACTTCTTTGCTCACTTGTTCAGCTACATTCTTTGGCTAAGTTTCTATGCATGGAATTACTTTGTCAAATGTACGCACATTTAAAATGTTGGTACATATTATTTGATTACCCAATGACAATTTCCTTTTTTGCAGTCTCTATAAAAAAATGTATATTAAAAAGTGCCTACTGGGCCTCCCCAGTAGCACAGCGGTTGAACGCTGGGTCGCGAAGCTGCCCGCAGCCTCCAAAGCAGTGGTTCGATCCCTGGCCACCAGGCGAGGGTGCCACATGGTGTGCAGATCCCTCCTGCCGCCCACTGCTCCCTTCAGCAGTGTACTTCATCAGTCAGCCTGCTCTGCTCTCCCCTCTGGCTCTGGTGAATTCTCTCACCCTCCCGTGCTTCTGACTGTACCCAGTGCTTGTATAAATAAATAAATCTTTAAAAAATAAAAATAAAAAAAAGTGCCTACTTCTTCACACCTCTTCCAATTCTTTTGAATTATATATCTTTTAAATCTTATTCCAAAAAGATAGGTGAAAAATTAGATAACAGTGATGTTTTCATTTTAATTTTTTTCTGTTCAGTAGGTAGAGAAATTTTCAAATATATACTGTCATTAATCTTTCTTCTCCTTTGAATTGCCTCTTTATGTTCATCTTTTTTTTTTAGTTTTTAAGTGTTTTATTAAAGATGTTAAGTGCTTTTTATTATGGTGTAACATAAGGATCTTATTTCAAAAAACTACTTAACAATGTTTATTATTTATATTTTTTTACCATTCAAAAGTTTGTGTTTTATTAGTTTATTTGTTTGTTCTCTCTATGTCCCACATGAGTTAATCATACAGTGTTAGTATTTCTCTTTGCAGCTTTTTCTTACTACACACAATACCCTATTGATCTATCCATGTTACTGCAAGTGGTAGGATTACATCTTTTTAAATAACTGAATAGCATTTCATTGGGTGTATATATAACATATCTTCTTTTTTTTAATTTTTTTATAGAGGCATGTTTTATTTATTTATTTGTTTGTTTGTTTGTTTTGTTTATACATGCACGGGTACAGTCAGAAGCGCAGGAGGGTGAGAGAATTCACCAGAGCCAGAGCGGGGAGCAGAGCAGGCAGAAGGACCGTAGTACACTGCTGAGGGGCGCAGCGGGCGGCAGGAGAGGTCTGCGGGCCATGTGGGACCCTCCTCCTGTGGCCAGGAAGCAGCCGGGGATCGAAACAGCACCGCAGAGGCCGCGGGCAGCTTCACAACCCAGCGCCCAACCACTGCGCCACCAGGGAGGCCCATAACATATCTTCTTTATTCATTAGTCAGAAGATGGGAATGTATGTTGTTTCTGGCCCTTGACTGTTGTAAATAATACTGCAATGACCACTGTTGTGCATGTATCTCTTTCAATTAGTGTTTTTATTTTTTTTTAAAGGTAAGTACCTATAAGTGGGATAACTATATTGTGGAGAATTTCTATTTTTACCTTTTTGAGGAATCACCATGCTGTTTTCCATAATGGTTGCACCAATTTACATTCCCACCATCAGTGTTAAGGGTTCCTGTTCTCCACATGTTCTCCAATAATGGTAGTTTTTTGTCTTTTGGAGAACAGTCATTCTTACAAGTATGAGATGATATGTCAATGTTGTTTTGATTTGCATTTCCCTAACAACAAGAGATGATGAATTTCTTTTCATGTGCCTATTGGTCATCTATGTATTATCTTTGGAGAAGTATCTATTCAGGTCCTCTGCTCATTTTTAAAATTGAATTATTGTTTTGTTGTTGTTGAGTTTTATGATTATTTGTGTATATTGTATATGAGCCCCTTGTCAGATGTATGAGGTGCAAATATCTCCCATTCAGTAGGACAAGGTTGGTTATGAAGAAGCTTCTTTGGCTAAAAAGAAGCTTTTTAGCTTGATACAGTTCATTTGTTTATTTTTGTGTTTATTTTCCTTGCTGAAACAATGCATTTTAAATAATTTATCCTAGTTTCACTAAGTGAGAATGTTGGCTTAACCAATTATTAAATTTTCAAATATAAGAGTCTTAGGTTTAACCTTTTATTTAGTTCTTTTGGACTACTGATTGTTCCCAAATTAACATCATACTACTTGAATTAAAATACTGTAATGATACATTGTAATATCTTATAGGAAAAAACTTTTTATTTTTCTTCTTACAAAATGTCCTTTAATATTCTTACATATATTTATAATCAAATTTGAATCAATTACCTAAAATTCCATTGGGGATATGGCATTTCTAAATAAGTTTGTGACCTTAACTGTCTAAAGTATTGCATTTTTCTAAAATCCCATTTCAAATTGCTTACTTTTAGATACTCCAGTGAGACTATTACTCAGTTGGTATACAATGTTCTCATAATTGTTCCCTTAGTGAATTAGCCAATGACTTTGTAGAACTTTAGAACACAGTGTTTTAAATTTTGTAGATCAAGGACTCATTGAAAATTTGATGAATGTTCTCCCAAAAATGTGCAGTTACTCCCAAATGTAATGGATTCTCTAGAGTCAATGAACCCAAAGATAAAAATTTACTCTGTAAAGGAAACTTTCTGAATAAAAAAGGAACTTTATTCCCTGAGTTATTTTTATACTGATTTTTTTCTTACAAGCTGGTCAAGACTGTTATCTCTCTCTTCATAATCATTACAATTTCCCTTCTATCTTTAGTCTTAGTCAAATGAATGGCTTCTTATTATCAGATACAAACCTATATATATTTCACAATGTAATGAAAAGATCCCCAAACTAGGAGTTCTTAAGGCTCAAATCTGAGATCTATCTTTGAAGATGTGTGTGTGTGTGTGTATTTCTCTAAGAGTCAATATTTCATTTGGTCATGTATAAAATGAGCAAATATTACTAGTTCTGTTTACTTCATAGAGATTATTAATGAAATCAAAGAGACCTGTCTGAGAGAGCACAAACTGAAAAGGCAAAGTTTTGTTATTATTATTTCTACATTTGAAAGCTTATTATTTATTGAGACACTATATAAACCACACACTGTGCAATAGCCTAATGTACTAGGGGAGCAGATATAAAGGTGCAGTTTGTATGTGCAACGCAATGCAATGCAATGCAAAATTCCAGAGGAGATAAATATTCCCTCTACTTGTAGGAATATCCATGCAAATGGTAGTATATGAAATAAGTTTGAAGGCATTTGTGAGTTTTCCAAACATATAAGGAGGAAGTGGTAGAGGACATAGGGAAAGCAGTCTAGAAGAAAGAAATAGCTTCAGAGAGAGAAGGTGTGAAAAGGTCCAGAGAGTGCAGCACATGACAATGAGTTGAGTATGGTTATTTCATGGGGTTTATGGAAGAGGATAAATCCTAAGACTTTCTCTGAGAAAGATATACTTGGCTAACATTTTGAATAAGAAACTTAAATTTTATCTTCCTGGAAAAGGGAAATCATCCGAGGACTTTAGACAAAGGGATGATGGGGATGGGTTGCCTTTAGTATAGACAGATAGCTATCAGGAGAGACTGGAGATGGAGGTTTCATCAGCAGCTATTGCAATTGTTTTGGAACAGATGATAAAGACTTGAAAAAGAGAAGTGGCAATGGGAAAATGCCAGAGATATTTCTAAAGTAAAATGAAAAGATCTTGACTGTCTCTGAGATCCAGGAGTTAAGGGAGAAGAAGAGTGTAAGGATATCACTGATTAAAGATCACTGGATAATAAAATACATAGAAGGAAATATAGGTGAAACACTACGTGATATGCACATCAAAGACATCTTTACAGACACATCACCCAAAGCAGTGATAGTGAATGCAAAGATAAACAGCTGGGACTACATCAAATTAAAGAGCTTCTGCACAGCAAAAGAGATAATAACAAAAACAAAGAGAAACCCCACCAACTGGGAGAACATTTTTGCACACAACACTAATGATAAAGGACTGATCACAAAAATCTGCAAAGAGCTGATGAGACTCAACAACAACAAAGAAAATAATCCTGTCAAAAATTGAGCAGAAGAGCTAAAAAGAAACTTCACTGAAGAGGAAATGCAAATGGCCAACAGGCATATGAAAAAATGTTCAACATCACTTGTAATCAGTGAAATGCAAATCAAAACTACCATGAGATACCATCTTACACCTGTGAGAATGGCACATATTAAAAAAACTAGCAACAACAAATGTTGGTGAGGTTGTGGAGAAAAAGCAACTCTCCTGCACTGTTGGTTGGAGTGCAAACTGGTCCAACCACTATGGAGAGCTGTGTGGAGATTTCCAGACCTACTAAACATAGAGCTTCCATATGATCCAGCAATTCCACTCCTAGGTCTTTAACCAAAGGACACAGCAACATCAATTCCAAAGAGCACCTGCACCCCTATGTTTATAGCAGCACTGTTTACAATAGCTAAGCTTTGGAAACAACCCAAATGCCCAAAAATAGATGACTGGATCAAGAAGATGTGGTACATATACACCATGGAATATTACTCTGCATTCAAAAAAGATAAACACATGCAATTTGCAGCAACATGGATGGCGCTGGAAGGGATCATGCTCAGCGAAATAAGCCAGAAAGAAAAGGAAAAATACTGGATGGTCTCACTCATAGCAGGAATCTAGAAAATTTAAATAAGGGACCAGGAAAATGAATAAGTATAAGAAAGAAAATATCAAAATCAACAAACAACTATGAACCAGAGACACTCTATGGGGGTTAAGGGGCAGGGAAAGGAGGGATTGGGGTCAAATAAGGGGGTTGCAATTGTATGGGGAATATAAAAATAAAATTTATTAAAAAAATAAATAAAATAAAAATGCAAAAAAAATTTTCAAAAAATTAAAAAAAAATAAAGATCACTGGGTAAATGGTGATACCACAGATGTTATTTCTCATTCAATCTCCAAAGTGGTGTGGTGAGTGTCACTATGTGTGTACGGGGTCAAATGAATTTAGCTGATGAATTTTAAAAAATAATGCAAATTACCCTCTTTGGAAAAAAATTAAATTTCCTATTTTTAAATATAGAAAAATGTTCCTCAGGGTAAAAATAACCACATCTTTTGAAATATAATACAGTGCTATTTGGTATTATCCCTTAGCAACATTCCTGCTATGAACCAGGACTAGCAGCACTCAAGTTATAGACTCACATATTGATATTTTTAAACTTGTGGATGGATAATAAGCTGTGAAAAGAACATAATTTTATCCATTTTAGATTTGAGGCCTCTGAATAGCCAGCAAAACTTGCTAACAAGGCTTAATCTTTTTAGATTATTTTTCTATATACTGCTTAAGAATCTTTCCCAAGATACTCTTCCAAACCTATAATCATGTTTGAAGATACAGATTAGTGATTAATCCATCACTTTGTGTGTGTGCATGTGTGCAAGTGTGTGTTTTATGTGCACATGTGTGTGCATGAATATATTCAAATCAGAAAGTGAAAAAATGTTTTGTTTTCTGAAGTGGTCTCTCTCATCACAATTTGAAGATTCCATTTACTTACAAATAACTTTTTAGAATAATTTCCTAATTTTTGGTTTCACTCTATGGCCTAGAAGATGGGCTGTTGATAGTTAACAGATAGCTACATTAAGACACATAAGGCAATTTTTAGAAGATATGGAAAACAGAAACCGTAGTTCTCATTCTGGGAGTAAACTATTGTGTGAAGTAATTTAACTCCTCAGAGTTAAATTATTTCTTCAAGTGTAAAAGGTGGGCAGTGATCTAGGCTAGGATTAGTTTTAATTTAAGTTCTTTCCCTTCTTGACATCCCATTGTGTTAGTATAGTTTCAGAGAGATGTGGTTTGTGGACATGACCAGCTACCTCTTTTTCCATTACTGTTTCCATATGTGTGCACAGAATCAAGATGGGCCAATGAGAATGAGAGAAGGGCTTAGACGTATCCCATGCTTGAAGGACAGGTTCTTATCTCTTTCCCTTCTATTTCCTTCCAAGATTTCCCACGCTCATGAAACATGAAAGATACACAATTTCAGAATCCAGAATGTAAGAAGGTGACAGATTCCTATTTTTCTTCTGATACACCTAGTCTCAAAACACACTAGCTGATAAAGAACTAAATCAAGATACCGAGACAATTTTTCAGTGAAGGACATGAATGTTGAAATCATTTTATTTAAAAAAACAGCCTAACACTATTTTGGTAATATGTAGAAAATGTGAAAAATATGAATTGTGCTATACTCTTTTTGATATTTAAATATCCTAATTGTCCTGACTTATTAAAATTTAAAGATGGCAATCTTATGTCAGTTATCCAATATTAAAAGTGGCAAAATTTTCAATCAGTTATTTTGGTGAAGTGAAATTCAAATTTTGCATTAGGAACTCAGATTACCATCCACACTTGAATGACGAAAAACTACACTATTTTGACAATATCAATATAAACATGGAGATATATCTTTTATAGGACAGAATAGATAAAAATTTAAATTTTTAGCATTTAAATATTGCAATATACCGTAATATTATCTTTCATTTATTATATATATGTTAATGTATTCTAAAGGCTAATGTAAAATAAATATTTTATAACATGCATGGGATTTATATTGCATGCAATTACAGATTTTAGCTGTTCTCTTTCTAAAATTCCTAAATCAAATGTCATCTTCTTGATATTTACATCTCTGTATTCTAGAATGTAACACCCAAAGAATTATAATACCCAAAGAATCATGTATGCTATATGAATTTCCAACTTTAAATAGTTATTGAGAATGTATAGCTCCTGCAGATTGAGAAAAGCACATTACTGAGAAGGAAAATACCTGTTACATAGTGGGAAGTCAAAGAAAGAATTAAATCACTTATTAGCTTGTTTAAATAGTTGTTACATTTTGAAGGACTATCAATTGAGATAATCTGATAAATATTTTATAAAAATTAATTTTTATCACATTTCATTTGGTTTTCTTAGTAAAAGAGTATCATTCCTCTGGTAATTTAATTCTTTCAAATGTCTTCTATGTAAATTAAAATATGACCCTATCTTGCTAGACAGATGTAATTCAATATAAAATTTATTTAATATACACACTTATTAAGCCAACTATATTTTCCCCATTGCTTCGCACACTGTAACTAATTCTCCAATTTTCAGTCAAGATAATAGTAATGTCCTACACGGTAAACACAGCTTTTTAAAAGATGTAGTTTTCTTGATAATCCATAGGGAATCATCCTTCCATCCATCTAGAAGGTGTTTTCAGAGACATGAACTTGACAGATAATTTAAGCCCTCCATTTGGTTGGTGGCACACACATAGGTGTGCATACTTACACACACAGTCACACACATACCACAAACACTGCATACATCTCACACCTTTGTTCCCTTTTAGATTACTGGGAACAATCTACAGTATTCTAATTAGTTTTAATTTCTCTGAGCACTGTTTCCTATTTATAGTTACATGCATCGCACAAAGTCAACAAATACTTTGGTTTGCCTCTATTATGCTTATTGACGCCAATGTAATAGCAAGAATTTAAAAATAAAAGTTAAAATCTCTCATTGCTTCCAGAGGTTACGTTATCTGCCTTTTTAAAGAAAATGAATTTAAATTATACCTCATTTTCAGGACTTTGTGTCCTATGGTATCAATCAATAAAAACTTCATGTTCAATTTTATGTATGTCTTGATGCTGTCAACATGCCCAGGTTCTACACACATTTATTTTAGGAGTACCCATTGTGCTTTTGTTGAGGCAGGAGATCTGCATTTCAGTCTTAGTTCTGCACTCACATTTGATGTGCTACTGAACAAGTTACTTGCCTCCTCTAGGGGCTCGGGATTCTCATCTATAAAATGGAGACAATACCATTTAATTTCAGTGGTGTTCAGTAAGTTCAAATAAGTTCATGGATGTGAAATTTGTTTGATAATTTTAAATTATAGCTACTATTGTCTTTTAATAATGAAAGTAATATCAATTCCCTCTTTGGAAAACACATTTATCTGCAAAAGCAACCTCACCAAGGAAAAACACTACATGCAATAAGTGAGTGTTGGGAAATACATAAATGACGCAAAGAATTTGAAGGCCAAAAGTCATTCAATAGAATATCAAGACTTATTAGATGAGATGCAAAAGAAGTTATGTGTAGTTATTATGCATCTTCATTTTTTGGAACAATTCAACACATTTCACATAGAACAATTAATCAGTATTGAGAACACAGAAAAACTTCAAATAAGTGATGCAATATCTCTATTCCAATTAGCTTATTTCCCTTTCACCTTCCTAAACATACTCTATTTTGTTAAAAAAATAAAGTTAATTAAGAGACTCTACAAAGTCAGTCAGCTCATAGATTAAGCTAGAACTCTTGCACTTATTTAATGTTTATTAAGGGTTCAGTATCACAAAATTTTTCAATAATAGGTCAAATGGTGTCGTGCTTGCCATTATTCCATCATTGGGGGCCCCATGTTATACTGTCCACCCTAGAGGGAAAACACCTAATTCATCAAACAAAGGTTAAAACTGCACATGGGGTTTTAGCAGCATGGGCTGTAAAAGTGAATCTTGCATATTAATTTATGAATGTTTGCAATTCACACCAATATTTAAAGTTTCAATTGATCTGAAATGACATTATTTAACAATTCCCATTCTTTGCATCCAAGAGGACAATGATTATAAACAATGTGTAGTATGTAGGGGTGTGAGCATGTTTACACATCAGGGTTGGGATATTCTATTTGGCTGGATATCCTTTGATTATTGTATACACAACACAAAGAGAGACATGCTCAGCTCAGACAGGAGTAAGGAAGGGGTTGGGATGGAGGGAGGGAAGGAGAGAAGGAAAAAGAAAGGAAGGAAGAAAGGAAGGAAGGAAGGAAGGAAGGAAGGAAGGAAGGAAGGAAGGAAGGAAGGAAGGAAGGAAGGAAGGAAGGAAGGAAGGAAGGAAGGAAGGAGAGGGAGAGAAAGAGGGAGAGCGGGTAGGAGGGAAAGAGACACCTTTGAATATTATTAAGACTGTTAAATCCAACCTACTGCCAATTACAGTTGTACAATCCCAGCCCCAGGTTGCCCTGTGTCCACACCCAGTTCTGATTTACAATTTATGATCGCCCATCATCCAGATATGTGGCTTGGCATGTAGCCCATCACTGCCTACCCACATCTTAGGTTAGATGACGACAGTCCTACTTTGCCATTAGGCATGCTAGGGGTAAGCAATGCATGTAGCCTTATTTGTATGTGCCTTTGGGGGCTGGGAGAGGTGGGGCTCATGGCTTAGAGGGCCTGGAACAGGGTGAAAAGGAGCGATGCTTCATGGTTGCCAAGAAAGGGACCAAGTGGTCCCTTTCTATCTCCATGTCTCGTTAAGAATCAAGCTGACTTCTCAGAGCAGCTGTAATTGATCCTTTACACTACTCATTTCCTTGGAAAAGGAGCTGTCGGCCTCTATTAAAACTCCATGTGACATGCAGCTTCCCTGCCCCATCTTCCGGAGCACTTTACATTAAGGGGAAATCACTATAATCAAATCTCTGCATCTTGTCTACTGCTAAAACGAGGTGTTTTCTTCCTGGGATTTTGCAGGGATGATTGGATACACTCACACTTGCACACACTTGCACACACCAACACAGCATAACTCCCACAGCATCCTATGCTATCGTCTTCCATCCCTCCCTCCTTCCCTCTCGCAAGGATTGCTGAACATTTTGCTCCAAACTCTCCCAGTCACCCACGTGTTTGTTCTTCTCCCCTTTTGCTGTTCAATTTACTCCCAGACTTGACAGAGAAACTCGAGTTGTTCTTAAGACTTTTAGCTGCAATACTAGGATCAAGCTGTATTGAGACCCTACACCCCACATCAGATCTGTCCTACCAGCCCCTCCTCACTCTGGGGGAGTGAACAGATTATGGGTGTTTCCCTGGCTCAACTCCCCAACCCCCCCTTCCTCACCAGAACAGACTGAATTTGCTGTTTAGTCCTACTAGTCAGGGTGAGGTGGAAGTGGATTGGGAGGGGGTGGTGGGTGATATAGACAACTGGGAATCTCTCTCTCAATCTCTCTCTCTCTCTCAATTAGCATTTACAGCATTTAAGCCATACTTTCCCGGTCTCCTACACCTGAATTGTAACCTCACAAGCAAGAACAGACACGCCCCTGCTCGACCTCCCCCAATTTCCAGAGAAGAATTTGACCCTGGGTCCAGGGCCGGTGGGGTCACAGAGCCCATCAAGGGGAATCTGAGAGCCGGGGAGGTGACCCCGTGCTGCATGGGGGAGGGGCGCTCTCCACTCACCGCCTGAGTCCCTGGAACGAGGAGGGCCAGGACATCCTGGATTTCTTCAGGCCAGGCCGGTGGCCGGTCTCCACGGCGTAGGAGGTGCGGTCCATGGCGCGGCAGTACAGGTAGCGCTCGGTGTCCGAGTAGCCCCGATGCCGCACGCGGCCGGTGGCCCCGCTCGAGGCGTAGCGGCCCCGGGCTGCCCCGGGCGGCGGCGGGGGGGCGGCAGGGGGGGCGGCGGCGGCGGCTGCAGCGGGCACTGGGGCTGGGGCTGGGGCGAGGGCGGCGGCGGCGGGGGCAGGTGGTGATGCGGATGCAGGAGGCGGAACTGGGGCTGCCGGAGCGGGTACTGGTGGTGCTGCTCGTGCCTCCAGAGGTGCTTGGGGGCTTTGACCGCGGTCTCGCCGGCGCCGTCGCTGCCCTCGCCGCTGCCCGCCCGGGCGGGCACGCTGCCGCCCTCTGCCTCCATCCTGGCTTCTGGGTCTGCGCCCTGCTGCCCAGCGGGGGCTCACCGCGCTGCCCGAGCGCTCCCGACGCTGTCTCGCGGCCGCCGTCTCTGGAGCAGAGCAGGGGCTGGGTTCCGCTCCCGCTGGAAGCACCAGGCGCTCAGGGCGACCGAGAGGGGGCTCTGCCCGCGGGCGCGGGTCACAGAACGCTCCCCGCTCGGGGCTCCCTCCACAGCGGTGGCGGCAGAGACGTGCTTCGGGTCCCCCAAGTCACCAAGTCTCCGGGGCGCGGTGAGCAGCTGGCCCGCAGCCGCTGGCTCCGTCCTCCTTCTCTGCTCTCCCTTCCTCTGAGTGCCGGCGGCGAACGCAGGGATTGTTAACAGCTCGAGCTGCACAGGCAGCAGCCGCCGCCGCAGCGGGAGCCGCCTACTCTGTCCAGGACGCCCGAATGCTGGTCCCAGAGCTGCTGAAAAGTTGGACAGCTCCCGGCCGGCGCGCCCAGACTGACTTCCTCAAAGCCACTCCGGCCAGTCAGGCGTCAGGCGTGCCCTCCCGGCCCTTCCCTTCGCTGCGCCCCCGCCTCCCTCAGCCACTGCCCCCCGCTGCCCCTGAGGTTTCCTCTTCTCTGCTTGCCTCAGTCCCCTCCAAGAAACGGGATTTCATGATATCTGGCTGATTCTCAGAGTTTGTTTACAATGAGTTCCATGCTGGGGTTGCCAGAGATAAATGTGACCTGGCAAAGTTGCCTGGAATGGTGTCTGCACGCATCGCTGAAAAATTGGATCTGGGTGACAATCCAATGCTAGGAGGATTAATTCAGTCCCTTTCCCTGGCATACGATTAAAATTGTGTGACTCTTTCTCATAGCAGGGAGAACGCCCAATGTTTCCTCTTGAAGATCTTCTTTCAGTTAACATCTCATGTTGCTGCTGCTGTTGTGATGAAGGTGCCAGGGAGTGGTCCGAGTTGGAAATCAAGGCAAACAGTCTCACCCGCCGCTGAGCTAGCTGGCCACACTTAAGGTTCCAGTACCTTTACTGTTAAAAACCGCAGGTTGTCTTCAGTGATTTCCATCCTCAGTGACTGCCTGCAATTTGCCTTTCTGCCACTTTCAGCAGAAGAGCACAGCTTATTGCCAGAATGTTTTAAAACATGTATCATTATTCTACAAAACCCAGTGTCATATTGGACCCCTAAAATCCCAATTAAATTTGTCTTCCTTAATTAGTATTATCCTGTAATGTTGAATGTCTTTGAGCTTCCAAGAGAATTTCAGAGCAATATATATTTTTTCCTGTACATTTTTATATTAGCATACTACTTAAACATCAAATGGCATTTATAAACTGTTAAAATAATTATATGATTAGACTTTGTGATTACCATAGTATCATCTATTTTTTGAAATGTAAATGTATTTAGGGCTCACAATAGCTTGTGCAACTATATTCATTGCACATTCTCACTCTTAACATAATTGAATATATGCATTTCATGCACATCATATAATGAACACTAAAATACCAAAACCAGGAATTATTTCTCAGATGCGACAGAATGCTGGAAATCCAAAGCTCTCCATGCAATGAATGCTCAGTATAGATGCCACTGGGGAAATAACATCAATAAAAAAAAATGCCTACTTTGCTTATTAGTAAAAACAGTCCATGAAATGTGCAAGTGTCTCCTCTAAGTGGGAACAATTAAATTTAATAGAATCTTGGCATCTCCTCATGGGTTTCTTTTTTTATGGTAGTGAATGTCCCTTCCTCTAACAGTTCAGCATTAGCATTACCTATGCATGACACATGCACAAACAAGAAAGGTTGTGTCCTGAGGAACAAGGCGATCTCCCAAGAACCATGTTCTCTGTGTGTAGGGTTGAAAACATACTTGACTAAGGCCCTCTCTTACCCTTTTATAAACACAAGTGTGACTAATTGCAGTGACCAAAGCATTTTCCATGCCTAGAAAGGCACTGAGCTGGTATCTTTCCAAAGACGAGAGAAAAGGAAATGTTATGCAGTATAAACTGCTTTTTTCTTTTAATTTATTTTTTCTTTTAATTTCTTTTAATTTATTGCATTATTAATAATTAAACAAAGAAGTATACAAATTTCTTATTTCCTCTGAAATGCTTGCCACCGTTCCCATCAAGGTAGCGATAGCAAAACACCTCCTGTCTAAACCTCTTATTCTTTCTCAAATATGTACAAGCAATTTATGATGTTCATCCAGTATAATCTCATAATTCATATCTAATCTGCTTCCCACTTAGTTTTCTCTTATCCTTTAAATCATGAGCAATTTATTTTTTCTATAGTTATTTTGTTTTTATCATGTAATTACATGTAATTACAAGTTAGGTATATTTTAAAATAGGAGACAAAAATTTAAGTACTGTCTATCATGCTTCCAACTTTGAGAATCTCTATTCATCCTATAATTACAAAAGATAATGGATAGTAAGAGTTTACTGTGTAACTCCCAAGGTCAGATGACTCCATTCCACTACGCCCTGTCCATGCGAACTTAGCTAAATTACTCAATATCTAGCCTTACGATCTCTACATGCAAAGTAGTACTATTCTTACCTAATGTGATTATGGAATGAGATAATACTTAGCACAAATGATAATACTTAGCACAAAAATACTTAACAAAAATTACCATTTTTTTTTTTATTTGTTTGTTTGTTTATACATGCACTGGGTACAGTCAGAAGTGCGGGAGGGCGAGAGAATCCACCAGAGCCAGATCAGGGAGCAGAGCAGGCAGAAGGACCGAAGTACACTGCTGAGGGGAGCAGCGGGCGGCAGGAGAGGTCTGCGCGCCATGTGGGACCCTCCTCCGGTGGCCGGGGAGCAACCGGGGATCGAACCGGTGCCGCAGAGGCCGCGGGCAGCTTCGCAACCCATCGCTCAACCGCTGCGCCACCGGGTAGGCCCAAATTACCATTTTTTATTATTCCTGCTGAACTTAGAAGAAACCTAAATATCATTTTAATCAAGGTTCCCAGACTTGAGTGGGAACCTGAAGAGTTTATAAAGCTTCTGATGCTAAACCCTAGACCAAAGATTTCAAATTGGGATATTATCAAAATCACTTGGAGAGCAAATAAAGAACACATAAGTCCAGGCTCCTTGAAGCAGGATAAGCCCCATGGCTTTGTATATTTACCAAGTTTATGAGATGATTCTGATTAAGACTAAATTTTGAAAATCATAGACAAGTGAAATCAGTATTCCAAGAGGGAAGACTTAGGCAACAGTATTTCAAAAAAAAAACTCTTTCGATGATTTCAATACATCAACAACTACTGATCTAGACATATGCCCTTGTTGTGTTCTCAAGAACATGCTAGGTGCTCTTCTTGACTTGCCCATGTGATTCAAGTACTTTCTGGGAAGACCAGCTTAAAAGCCCAGCTCACTTGAAAATATATTACTCTAGTTGCCTCTATGATAAAAGATAATCTCATGCCGTTAAAATTTGTTAGAAGTCCCAGTTACCCATTTAAAAATTCTTTTTTTTTAATTTAGGGATACCTCATTATATTTAAATCAACCTCAAAATGGTGCTACTCAATTGACCCATTGTTTTTCCATGCTTATATGTCAAATAAATTATAAATTTCTCCAAATGATTACCATAGATGTGGGAGTTTTAGACTCAAAGGATTTTGCAAGCTACTGAGTTCATAATAGGACATCCTTAAAAGCTTTCACTACTCCTCATTTGCATGACTGTATAGAAAGTGAAACCTTCAGAGAATAAGCAGTATATTTTTCCTTAACAAACCTAAATAAGCAGTTGGTTGGTGCCATTGCCATGAGACAGAGATTGCTACACACCACTACCCTTTCCTGCCAAGGCATTTCAAATCTGCCCTAGAGATCTAATCAATCACTTAATGTGCTGCTGGGTAATTAACAAGGGGACATTCCTATCAATAATGATGGAGAGTTCTGGCATAAGTGATGTCAATTAAAAGCTAGGAAAGAGAGTAAGTAGCAAGTCTATTCCAAACACAGAATTAAATGACATTATGATAACTGAGAATATGACTATAACTTAGTAATGGAAGATTTAAATGAAACTCCCTTTTTGCATATATCATATGCACACTGCAACACACATGTTACTGCTTAGGATATCTCAATCTGATACCAAATAGTCAGCATAAATTTGGAAAAAAAAATTCTCATCAGATATTTTCTTACATGAAACCAAACTGCTGCCTAGTTAGAAATAACCAAATGATGCATTTAAAGTCTTAGAGTCCATCCAGATTGTCACTGTTTTTTAGCAACAGGATATTTCCATGAGACATACAAAGAGCTCTTAAAATTGTAAAATTCTATAGATTTATTATATAGTGCTTGCCAATATTACCACTATAAATACTAATACTAAAGCCTCTATCCTACTATTTATAAAAAATCAGGTAATTTTCATTATTTTTTTGGCTAATATGAAATAAATAGCAATACATAATAAATGTTGAGCTAGAAGAACAATTGCTTTTGGCTAACACACTAATGAAAATTCAGCAGCAATTCCTTCGTTGGCCATCTTGGTCAGCACTACCAGAAACCAGTTCCAGAACTTCCTAATGATATTATTTCACTCCTCAACTCAAGTTAATAAAAATATTGCTTATATATTGTGTCAATCCCCATACAGAATTTGTTATTTCATTATGAACATAAAATAAAACCTGTTCTCAACGAGCTTAGGGTCTTATAAGGGAAATAAACAGATAGAAACTATAATTTGGGGGAAGAAGGGGAAAGTGAAGTTATGGCGATAGGCAGTGTCTGCTATGGAAACACGGGAGCGATTTTCAATTCTTAGGCATCAGTGAGCCATCACAAAGAGAGAGTGACATCGAAGCTGAGGCCAAGGCCTTAAGTACAAACTGAAATTAGCTCATTTCATTTTGAGTGTGAAAATAGATGTGTGACTGTGTATTTGTGTTTGTCTTGGCGATCAGTAAAGGGTAAAGGCATTCTGGGCAGTAATTAGCAAAGTTAAAACTTAGAAATGAGAAAGGTATGAGACATTAGACATCAAAAAATGGCAAGTCAATTCTACAAATGTGTGAAAAACAGGTCGGCCATTACATGATCATCTGATAGTGAATCACATCTAATAAGGTCATCCCAGGAGACAATGGTAACATTATAAATTATTAAAATGCACTTCTTCTGGGTAGATCAGGGCTTAAGGTTGATGTCAATCACCCACAGAGAGAAGAAATCAAGAATATGAGGGGAAGAAGGAGAATGACTCAGTGCATGTAGTCCCTGAGAAAGTGAGGACAGATTGAATTCTAAGGTGCAGATAGTAGGATTTGCCTTAAACGAGACAAAAGTCAATATTTCCATGTGACAGGAAAGAGAATGAAAGGATGAATTCATATAGAAATAAGTTTACTGCATTCACTGAACATTAACTTTTGGCATCCTGCCAAACATTTTCATACATTATTTTATTTAATCTTTGCATCAATGCACTTCTCTCTACACATTTTAATATTTTGAAAATCACCATTAATCTCTTTCAGTGCAGACTAAAAGGACTGTGTCAATCTCCTCTAGATGGTAAGTATCACCTTAAGACTACATAGAAAACACCTGTTCATCTAAAGGACTCAACATTCATTCATTCATCCATCTAATGTTTATTGAATAATTAATATCCATCAAATGTTAGGTTTTAGAGAAAAAGAAGTGAATAAAACAGAAGAGTTCTGACTCTCCTATTTTAACTGGAAGAGAAAGAATATACACTCAGATATAGTCATATGTCAGAAGTGGCTAGGTGCTATAGTTCAAATTGAAGAAAATTAAGAACGTGCAGGAATGCCATCTGGTAAAGGATGATCAAAGAAGACTTCTTGACAAGGTAGTATTTGAGTTGAAACCTAAAGGAAGCAAGGGAGTGAGCCAACACTCTAACCATTGGAAAAAGAAAGTGAAAAGACACTGAAATAGCAGCAAACTTGTTCTCTTTGAGGAATACCAAGTTTACTCATGACCTGGGATAAAGCGAAGTGAGGAGTATTTGGAAATTAGATCAGATCAAGGAGGGCCATGTTGACGACAGTGAGAACTCTGGATTTGTTACTTGTTTTAACAGAACTATAAACCGTTTAGTTTTAGATTTTAAATTAGATTTAATGCCTAACACTCACTTAAAAATGTCTTCAAGAGACACACTATAATGCGTCATTGAAAAGATAAATTATTCTGTATGTAGAAAAAAAGAAAATATGGCCGGCAGACAAACATTTACTTAAAATTAAGAAAATTTTTCTCTTAGGGATATTCATAAGTAATTGAAGCTGTATATTGAAATAACTACAATAATCATGATCAGTCATTCAGTAGCAATACACTTAAAATGAATAGATACTACCAAATTCCTCAGAAGATGTCAAAGAAATTTCTAAATGATTAATTCATGGACTTGAGAGATGATCACTCAGGTGCTAAAAATCCATCTGTCAAAAGCTGCAAGCTGACTTTTAAGAAAGGATATTAAACTTCTAGTGTTTGATAATTGAATTTTAAAAATGAATCAACATGCTTTGAAATGTCACTTTCAATCTCACAGATACAAAAAAAGATTGAGTAGTAGCCTATTACCACAAAATTAGGTGCAAGTACCAAAGGCAGACAATAGTTTAGAATCTTTATTTCTTAATGTGATGAAAACTTAATCTTATAATTTGAGATACTGAAAAGTAAGAGTAGAAATTGGTATGGCAAAATGTATGCATTTTCCCCACTTATGAAAATGTAAATCTAAACTAACATTTTTCATTTTATAAAGTTCCAATTAAATTAAGATGGATATTATAAGTAATTTATTAAAATACATGATTTCTAGCATAAATTCCATTTTACATAAGAGAAAGCTGAAGTTTATGGGGACAATTATTACCCTAAGGTGAGATACTTGTTTAGTGTGAAAGCCTGAATGATCTTGAATCCAAAACTTGAATCTTCCCTGAACCAGAAACTAAACATAGAAACTAATATTAGAAATATATTTTTGAGACAAAATAAAACTCTTTAATATTTGCAATCAACATTAAACTATACCCTAGACAACTTAATAAAAGAACACATAAACACACAGTAAAACTGAAGATACATAAATTGAAAAGGACTAAACAAATTCTAATTATTTTCTGATGATATCATTATCTACTACAAAACACAAAGAAACCAGGAGACAATTTATCAGAATGTAAAAATAGATTAGAAGGATAACTAATTTATAAGAAATGTTCTTACACTTTATCAGCAATCTGATAAACACCACATACTCATCTAGATATTAGCAGTAAATATAATACAAGAAGCGTAAAATCTTCATGTGTAAAATTTAAACTTTAAAAATCTTTTAAAGGGTCTCCCTGGTGGCGCAGGCGGTTGAGCGCAGCGCTGTGAAGCTGTCCGCAGCCTCTGCAGTGCCAGTTCGATCTCCATGGGCCTCGGAGCAACTCATAAGGCGAGCAGACCTCTCCAGTCACCCCTGCTACTCCCCTTTGCCGTGTATTTCAATAAGCCTGCCTGTTCTGCTCCCCACTCTGTCTCTAGTGAATCCTCTCACCCTCCCACGCCTCTGGCCTGTGCTCTGGCTCTTGTATAAATAAAAAAAATTAAAAAATAAAAAAAAAAACTTTTAAAGTACCTATATAAATAGATATACTATTTTCATAAATAAAAAGAATCAGTGATAAAAAAAAAATTTTCACAAAATGATCCATTTCATTCAATTATATTCTCATTTCACGGGAGTTTATATGCCTATACAACTCTATGTGAAAAATAAAGAGTAAGAAATGAGGACACTTTTCCAAGCAATTATTAATGCTTGTTAAAAATCTACAGTAACAAAGACAATAAAGCATTATCACAGGAGAGATAAAATGTCCAATGAAGCGGAATTAAGATCCTAGGTCTTCATAATATATAAAAATTTGATATTTGAGATACATGGCATTACCATCTAAATATATAATAATAACAATTATTCAATAAAATGGTGCTGGGACTATTAGTTGGCCATAGGATAAAAATGAATCTATTTTTTTAAAAAAGATTTATTTATTTATACAAGAGCTGGGTACAGGCCAGAGGCACGGGTGGATGAGAGAATTCACCAGAGACAGAGTGGGGAGCAGAACAGTCAGACTGACTGAAATACACTGCTGAGGGGAGCAGCGGGCGAGACAGGAGAGGTCTGCTCGCCATGTGGGTTGCTCCAAGGCTGGCGGAGATCGAACCGGCACTGCAGAGGCTGCAGGGTGGCATAAAAATGAATCTTAAGTCCTACCTCACATAATAAACAGAATTCAATTCCATTTATATTAAAGATTTAAAAACAAAAGGGATTTTTAAAAAAATATTTAGAAACAAGTAATTCAGAATAATGTGAAGATATTTTACCCAAGAAGATTTCTTTTTAAAAAGTTATAAAAAACAGTAACAGTGAAAACAGTGATTGATAAACCATTTTAACATTTAGAACTCAAAATCATCAAACACGATCTTTAAGAAAGTAAGTGAACAAAACATCAGTCAGGAGAAAAAACTGTAGCACATCTAGCTCTCAAAAGACTATCTTAAAATAAATATTCTATAAATCAATGAGAGGAAAAAATAGAAATACATGCCAAATACATGGGGAAGCATCTCATAGAAGAGGAAAACAGAATGGTGATAAAACATAAGAAGAATTGATTTATCTCATCAGTAGTCAGAAAAATGCAAGCACGAACAATGAGGGAGCATGTAATGTCCGCTAAGTTGACAAATGATGTGAGAAGCCTGTTGATAGTATGTGTTTGCAAAGATGTAGACCAATGGGAACCAGACATTGTTGATGGGAAAACTATTTACTACTATCTGGCAAAGGAGAATATTCACATACACTACTATTCACAATCTCACACCCCTGGATATCTAACAAAGAAACTTGCGCACACGCACACACACACACACACAACAGAGACATGTACCTGACAGTTCATAGTTCACAGCAAGATTATACATAACAAAAAGCTAGACACAGCTCAAACATCTAGCAATAAAAGACAAATGCTAGGATATTCACACAAATGTTACATCACATGGCAGTGAATGGCACACAAGTCAGTGCCCCATGAAGCCAGTAAAGTAAATGGCAGAAGAGTACAAATAGTATGCCAGCCTTAGAAAACCCAATGAGTAAGAAAATAAACAAAACCCAAGAAAAAAAAACAAAAACATATTTGAAGTGGTGCTCCTTATACTCAACTGCCTATGATTTTGTGGAAAAGAAAATTCTGATTCAGTAAATCTGCAGCAGAGTTGAAGTTCCATATTTCTTGTTAATTTTTTTAAATATTTAATGAATTTATTTATATATAGTTTACATCAGTTGTTCATTTTTTTGCAGTATTGCTTTCTTTTCTCAGGTGTAGTCCCCATAGAATTTCCACCACCAGTTCACCTGTACACCATTACCATAGTCCCTTGTGTTCTTCCCTACCCTGTTTTGATCCCTCTCTCTCCCCTTCCCCAGCAGAATGTCTCTGATTTATAGTTGTCTGTTTAATTTTGTTTTGTTGTGTTTTTTTTGTTATTATTTTTTCCCTGATCCCTTATTTGGTTCCCTATATTCCTCCTGTAAGTGAAACCATCTGATAATTTTCTTTTTCCTTCTGACTTATTTCACTGAGCATAATCCCTTCTAGCTCCATCCACGTTGCTGCGAATGGCATTAGTTTATCTTTTTTGATTGCTGAATAGTATTCCATTGTGTATATGCACCATATCTTCTAATAAGATCCCAGGTGACATCAATGCTATATGACAGTGGACCATATTTAAGTAGCAAGGTTTTAGAGAATAAATACATGTGATATTTTATGAAGTTTTTAAAAAGTGAAAGCTTATGAAACTCCCAGAATTGAGAATGGTTGTCACCTGGTGAGCAGAGAAGGAAAAGATGGGTCGATGGGAGAAAGCAGAACCTCAGAGGTGGATGCAGTGTGCTGGTAATATTGGTGTTCATGGATTATATGCTCTATAACCTACCATGTTACAGAGACTCTTTTGTTATATATTGAACATTGAATGATAAAGAGCTATAAACTTCCAAAGCACTGGAAACCCACATCAACAACAGAACAGACAAAACTAAGGGGGATTAGAACAGTGTGGAGTCTATATTCCATCTTTAGAAGAGAAAGCTGCAGGCCATTTGTAAACACTCTGTATTTGTAATCTCTCCAAATTAAATCACTGGACAAACTTAAAACATTGGCAACATAAAAAAAAGAATATATATATAGATATATTTTTGTTGAAGCCAAATAGAATTCTAAGATAAAAATAATCCCAAACTTTTGAAAAAATAAAATTCATTGTAATATAGTAGAAATAAAATATGCATAGTAGTGTTTTGTAAGAGTTAAATAATTCATGGAAGACATTTAACCCAGAGCCTGTCATTTTATGCATGCAATAAGAATATGCTTCTGCAGTTGTTGTTGTTGTTACTGTTATTATTTTGTTGTTATTCTTATTATCATTACATGATATTATGAATTTAAACCTAGTTCTGTCTTTAATCCAGGTCCTATGCAAAATACTGTGTCATGCCATGTTTACATAATAGATGTGAAGTAAACCAAGCATTTTCTTTTTTACCCATTTCAATATACTGTTTTAGTTAATCATATCAAGTACTATAAACTTAAGCATTACTGAGACCCTCTTACAAATGAGGGCACTAAAATTCAGAAGTTAAGCAACATTCCTTTTTCTTTTTAAATTGTATTAGTTTTTATTGAGATAACAGTTTATAACACGGTGCATGATTTAGAGGTCTAGTAAAGCAGACATTTTCATTTCATCATCTTCCTACTTAATCTCCCTGAACCAGCATGTTCAGATAGCTATGGAACACACAGAAAGGGATTCCAGGAGAAACCCAGGATTCTGGTATTCAAACTGGAAACATATAAATAGATACGAGAAAGGGTGATTATCTCCCACTTTGCAGGATTAAGGCCATTCTAGGATTGACCATTCAAGTTTGAATTATTGGCCACTAAATTCAAATTTTACTATAGCTATAGCTGGTATTGATTGAAAGATTAATTAGCTCAACTAATTCTTTTTCTCAAGTAATAACAAATATATTATTTTTAAGCAGTATTTTTCAGCCTTACCACAAGGCTAAAGGACTCCTCTGGCACTGAGAGAGGAGCAGTTTCTTAAACTGTCCTCAAGGAATACATGTTCCATCCAAAAGAGAGTATTAGGATTAGTACATGAGACACACTCATAAAAGAACCTGAACTATAGCACAGTTATTTGTTTTCTTTGTGAATACAATTTTTTTTAATGAATTGGTACTTCTTATAAAATTGAGGAAAGGTGTTCTTTGCTTCAATAGAATTATATTTCCATTATAAATAAAGAGAGTAGATTAGAAGAAAGTAAGGACCATGGCAGAGGAAATACAGTCACAGTTCAAGGCAGACTCTCTAGCATTTTAGTATTTAAAGTTTTTGCTTGCTTCCTTTCTCTACTTACAAACTTGACACAGTGATACAAGATTTTATTTATTAATCAATGTAGTTTTGACATAGTATTTGGAGAAAAGAGAAGAAGGATGTGAACCATTATTCCCCTCAGCATGACACTACTATTTTATAATAAATGGAAGATCCACGGTCCAATATTACTAAGGCTGAGTAATATTCCCCCTGGCTCAGTGCATAGAAAACAGCACAATTTCTTCATGCATAAATAATGGAAATCTCATCTTTTGAAACACTGAATTGTTCCGAATGCTTTGCAGAGTGTGCCAAATGTAGGTATAGATATATTTACAAGTGGCCTCATGCAGGTTCAAAGAGGTGGACTAACTGGACAATTATAAACCACACATGCATTGGCTTATTAGTGTAGTTTCTCTTTGATGCTGGTCAAGTAACCCATAAATAACATAAGTGTTCAGTCAAGACGGGCAAATCAGTAGTTTCACTACATTTTAAAGTTAGACCGTTTATTCTGGTTATTAAAAGAAGGGACATTATAGCCATGAGTTTCAGTTTCAATTCTGTGACTTTCTAGATGTGTGACTGCAGGTATGTTACATTAACCTCTCTGTGTCAGTTCCTCTCCATACAGTAGGGATGATAATAGAACCAGTTTTGCAAAATTATCATAAAGATTAATGAGATAACAGATGTAGATTGTTCAGTGCACATCTGGTAAGTAAATAATACATGTACATAAATATACACACATATATTACATGTGATTTATATATAGCTTAGAAAATGAGGAAAACAGAGAACTAAAATCTCCATATTATCATGTTAGGTGCATAACTCTTGAAATTATGAGCTGTGTTCAACTAGTAATGGGACTGTGTCTTTAAGTCAGCAATGAATATTTTAGTCAAAAAATAAAAGCTGTTATATCTTAAAAATGAAGCAAGTCTGCCTTCTATTCTGCTTTGTTTCTTCTTTTATTTCTGTTCCATATGTGTTTTCTGGCATACAGAGAAGAAGAAAGCTAACGTTTACTGACAGTCTACTATACATGTTAGATGTTGCTAAGATGGATATTTCATTTGTGCAATGGCAATCGATCGCATGGTCTTTTATGCAGTTAGGTATTATATTCCTGCTCTAACTGGTGAAAATTTATACAACTGGTAATATTGGAGCCCAACTTCTAACCCTACTTTTGTGCTTCCAAACCCTTTTATATTTCTAAAGAATTTATACAATTTACTATTGGATCAGATTTCTATCTTTTAAATACGGAATTAATTTCTTCAGGGAAACTATGCTAGAGAAAGTACTTTGCTTCCTAAACTAGGAAAAACATTAGCTTCCTAAGTCAGTCTATAACCATAACAGAAATACCATCAATTGCAATAAAACAGGGGTTGGCAAATTACTGCTATGGGGCAAATCTGACTCACCATCTATTTTTGTAAGTTAAGTTTTATTGGATGCGGTGACATCTATTCATTTACTTATTGGTTATGGCTGCTTTCATGCTACAGCGGCAGAGCTGAGTAGTTGAGATAGAGACTGTATAGCACCAATGTGTAAAATATTTATAGTCTGGGTCTTTATAAAAATAGGTTGCTGACCTCGAATAAATAAGAAAATGTAAATGACAAGTCTTTCACTGACAAAGTACCATTTGCAACATTTTCTCTATGAAGAAATACTCTTTCCTGCAGAGCTTTGGCAAAAGTGAGTGTCAAGGGACCAGAAGACAATTTCAGCAGTCTCTACATAGCCCCAGAGGCAACAAAGACATGAGAGGCTGTGGAAACTTAAGGGCATAGTTCTGACTCAGGCAGTTTATACCCCAAAGGAAGTACTACTCTACTCAAAACTCCCAAGTGCTCATCACAAATGAAAGCCAGCCCACCTCTTGCCTTTTGTCAGCAGCCTTTATTTGCTACTCCCTCCCTCTCGCTAAAATTCACAATTCCCATTCTTTATTTGAATTCCCTCATCCCTTCTAGGAAGTCAAGCCTTACCTTTCCTAGGTGAAAACAACTTTTTAGAACATGAAGAAATATAATGACTTAGCCTTAACTAAAACTGACTTATACACAATGTATTAACTCTTTAAGGTATTTGAATTTCTCTTATTTTTTTCTTTCTGTTGGCAGAATGAAGGACTTTGAAATTGCAGAAATTTTAGGCAATATCTAGTGAAAAAAATTTTCCATTTCCTAATATCAATACATTATATCTCATATTAATGCTGATGATAATATATAAAACACTCAGATGTTATGAACTAAAATATCAAATAATTTCTTAACATGTGTAAAGTATGAAAATTCAAATATTTTAATAAGAAATTGCATTACTTTAAAAAAATGCTTTTGTGTGATTTACGTTTTTGAAAACCAGTAAAAGTACCATAACTCCAAAATTTACATAAACCTGAAACACTCCTGACAATTAATGTAATTTATACTTAATACTTAATTTTCTTTATAACTATCATCAGTACCAATCCTGGTGGCTTAATGGTGTAAATTAGAACCTAACAACATTCTCAATTTTTTTTCTAACTACATTTACGCAGTAAATACTTATATTCAGGTCTTCACAGTTATAGAATAATTCATAGCATAAAAATCCCCTGAATATTAAGTCCTTTATTAAATTTAATATTTTTTATTATTTAAATTTTATTTTTATATTCCCCATACAATTACAACCCCCTTATTTTGACCCCAAATCCTCCTTTCCCTGCCCCCAGCCCTCACAGAGTGTCTCTGCTTCATAGTTGTTTGGTGATTTTGATATTTTCTTTCTTATAGTTATTCTTTTTCCTGGTTCCTTATTTAAGTTTTCTAGATTCCTGCTATGAGTGAGACCATCTGGTATTTTTCTTTTTCTTTCTGGCTTATTTCACTGAGCATGATCCCTTCCAGCACCATCCATGTTGCTGCAAATTGCATGTGCTTATCTTTTTTGAATGCTGAATAATATTCCATGGTGTTTATGTACCACATCTTCTTGATCCAGTCATCTATTCTTGAGCATTTGGGTTGTTTCCAAAGCTTAGCTATTGTAAACAGTGCTGCTATAAACATAGGGGTGCAGGTGCTCTTTGGAATTGATGTTGCTGTGCCCTTTGGGTAAAGACCTAGGAGTGGAATTGCTGGATCATATGGAAGCTCTATGTTTAGCAGGTCCGGAAATCTCCACACAGCTCTCCATAGTGGTTAGACCAGTTTGCACTTCCACCAATAGTGCAGGACAGTTCCTTTTTCTCCACAACCTCGCCAACATTTGTTGTTGCTAGTTTTTTTAATATGTGCCATTCTCACTGGTGTAAGATGGTATCTCATTGTAGTTTTAATTTGCATTTCCCTGATGACAAGTGATGTTGAACATTTTTTCATATGCCTGTTGGCCATTTGCATTTCCTCTTCAGAGAAGTTTCTTTCTAGCTCTTCTGCCCATTTTTTGACTGGATTATTTTTCTTTGTTTTTGTTGAGTTTCATCAGATCTTTATAGATTTTTGTGATCTGTCCTTTATCATTAGTGTTCTGTGCAAAAATGTTCTCCCAGTCAGTGGGGTTTCGCTTTATTTTTGTTATTGTCTCTTTTGCTGTGCGGAAGTTCTTTATAATTTGATGTAGTTCCAGCTGTTTATCTTTGCCTTCACTATCACTGATTTGGGTGATGAGTCTGTAAAGATGTCTTTAGGGTGCACATCATGTAGTGTTTTGCCTATATTTCCTTTTATGTAATTTATGGTTTCAGGTCTTATGTCTAGTTCATTAATCCATTTTGAGTTGGTTTTTGTGCATGGTATGAGGTAGTAGTCAAGCTTCATTCTTTTGCATGTAGCAACCCAGTTTTCCCAGCACCATTTATTGAACAACCTTTCTTTCTCCAGTGCATATTCTTTGCTCCTTTGTCAAAGATTAGTTGACCATAAATCTGTGAGTGTATTTCTGGATTTTCTATTCAATTCCATTGGTCTGTGTGTCTGTTCTTGTTCCAATACCATGCAGTTTTGATGATTATGGCTTTGTAGTATAGTTGGAAGTCTGGAGTGTGATGCCTCCATTCCCTTCTTTTTTTTTTTTTCAGGAGAGCTTTGGTTATCCAGAGTTTTTGGTGATTCCATATGAATTTCATCAATAATTGTTCTAGTTCTTTGAAGAATGACATTGAAATTTTTATTGGAATAGCATTGAATCAGTATATTGCTTTTGGTAGGATGGCCAGTTTAATAATGTTTATTCTTCCAATCCATGAGCAGGGGATGTCTTTCCATTTCTTTGTGTCTTCTTCTATTTCTTTTTTTTTTAAAGATTTATTTATTTATTTATTTATTTATTTGCTTTTTTTATTTATACCAGCACTGGGTACAGTCAGAAGCAGAGGAGGGTGAGAGAATTCACCAGAGCCAGAGCAGGGAGCAGAGCAGACACAAGGACCGAAGTACACTGCTGAGGGGAGCAGCAGGCGGCAGGAGGGCGCAGCCGGGGATCGAACCGGCGCTACAGAGGCTGTGGGCAGCTTCGCAACCCAGCACTCAACAACTGCGCCACCCAGGAGGCCATTCTTCTATTTCTTTTAACAGTGTTTTATAGTTTTCCTTGTATAGGTCCTTTACCTCTTTTGTTAGATTTATTCCCAAGTATTTGATTTGTTTTGTTTCGATAATAAAAGGAATGTTTTTTTTTTATTTCTTTTTCAGATTTATTGTTTGTATAGGAAGGCTACTGATGTTCATGTGTTGATTTTGTATCCTGCCACTTTACTGAACTGATTGATGAGTTGAATTAGTTTTTCTGTGGGGTTTTTGGGGTTCTCTATGTATATTATCATATCATCTGCAAATAGTGATAGTTTGACTTCTTCTTTTCCTATTTGGATTCCTTGTATGTCTATCAATTGTCTTATGGCTCTGGCTAGGACTTCCAGTATTATATTGAAAAGCAGTGGTGAGAGTGGACATCCTTGTCTTGTTCCAGATCTTAATGGGAATGCTTTCAGCTTTTCGCCATTGAGAATGATACTGGCTGTTGGCTTGTTATATGGCCTTTATGATGTTGAGGTATGTTCCTTGTATCCCAAGAATTTCAAGGACTTTTATCTGAATGGGTGTTGTGCTTTGTCAAAAGCTTTTTTGGCATATTGATATTATCATCTCAATGTTTTCTTATGAGTTTGTCCTAGAAACTACTCAGAATACAGTCCAAGATTGTGTATTTTACCCGCTTGAACTATATTCCAGTAACTATATACTATCCAAATCAAGAATTGAGGTTCATAGTCTGATAGATCACTAGGAAATGGAAATAATCATTATTAATTTTAACTGAAATACAAGTGACATTAATTTCAGGTGTACAACATAATGATTCAATATTTGCACATTATTAAATGATCACTACAATAAGTCAAGTTGACATCTAATACCACACATACTATTTTATTTCTTGCAATGAGAAAGTCAAATGGCTTGAAGAGTTCATTAATTTCATTTTTTTAAAGTTCATGGATTCTTATACAGTGGTGGTCTAAGATATCTATGAATTTGGGAATTATTATTTTTAATTAGAATTATTTTTCCAAATTCAGGATGCAGGATAACCAAAGCAATAGAGATACTCTAATATCTACACTGGAGTTGCTCTTTCACTAAATGTTAAAGATTTGGGAAATTGTGAATTGTATATCTATTTTCAAAAAATAATGAAAAAAATAAAAAAAAAACTTGACTGAGAATTAAAGTCATAAGGAGGAAAATAAATACCAAAATAGAAATGAATATAATAAATATATATATAATATAAAATGGTATATTATTTTTTCTGAAATTATCTACACGTGTTACTGTATTCATTATTCACATTGTATTTTTCTGCACAGTTCACTTTCGGGCATCATCTTTTTGTACAAGGAAACTTTTAAGGGAATAAACTGACTAGCAAACCCTGCTGTAAGATAAAAATTATCAGATCTGCTGAATACATCAATATAACCTTAAGACTATTTCTTCCTTTTGATGTCTTGTATTAAAACATTTCTAAGCCTTATCAACTCTTGACTAACTCTATCTCTTTTAGCTATCATTTTCTTTTCATTTCTACTTCCAAAATTATACTACAAACCTTAACCATTTCACTCCTGGGTTACTGTGACAGCCTTATAATTTAGTGTTATTCAAAATGTAATCTGAAGCCCACTTAAATCAGAATCACATTGATTCTTGTTAAGACAGAGATTAAGGACCCTCTCCAGACTTACTTAAATCAGAATCTCTGGGGAAAGTTCAGGAGTCTGTCATTTTAACAAGCTACCTAGGTGTGGGAGCTTGGATTATTCTATGCATTAACTATGCTGTGCCTTTCACCCAGAGTACCAACAGGGAAAGTATGGGATAAGGAAACTCTCAGGGCAAAAGTCCTGGTATGAGGAACTATACAAGTTGAAAACAGCATGTGCAAAAAACAGCAATAGATGTTATGTTTAAAATAGCAAAAACACAGAGGCTTCCTTTAAATCTCTCCCTGATTTCCCAGTCTTGGCTGGGGCCAGAAAGTTATGTGACCCCACACATTTACGTATTCCTCATTTGCCTACTTACTTCTTTGATTTTGTATTTATCTTCTGCTTGATTCTAAATGAAAACAAGACAGCCCCTGGAGCTAGCTGCACCTTTGACTCCTCTTGGGGTAGTCTCTCTAGACTTCTTATTGCTCCAACTCACTCAGACTTTAAGTAATCTTTTCTCATCCCGTGCCACACATCGTACAAGACACCTATTGAGTAGGTAGATTCTTAAGCACATTCTAGTTTAAGAACCATTATCAAACAGCTTTCTTCCTTTGTCATCTCTCCCTATTTTCAAGAAATGGGTAAATTTCTACCATATTAGTTATGGTAACATGCTAGCCCTGTCCTATCACTCCCCTGCAGAAAACCGTCCATGATTCCCCATTATTCTCATGGTAAAGTTTAAATGTGTTAACATGGCAATATAGGACCCATATCCAGCATGATCAGGAACCACTTTTACAGTTTTTCATTGTCTCCTAAAGATGACAAACTAATTCCTTGTTTTATACATTAAACCCCATTTGGATGGCCCCAATCTCCCCAGACACTGTCCCACTTATTCAACTCCAACATACAACCTAATCCAAAAGCAAAACAATTTCAAATTCTTCATAGTGTCTGCCTTGAATTTTCCTTTTTATGTACTCACATCACTAGTGTTCACAGTATTCATATAACAACTTAACCACAGATTGCCTATGCTGCCTTTTGAATTGTCATTTAATTTTTTATTAATTTTTAATATTAATTTTTTATTTTTTACATCATTGTTCATTTTAAAATAATATTTGCTTCCCCCTCATCCCCTCAGGTGTAGTCCCCATGGAGTTTCCTTCACCAATGCACCTGTGCACCAACACCTCAGTCCTCTGTGATCCTCCCTCCTTCCCTCTGATCCCTCTCCCTCCTCCTCCCCTGCAGTATGTCTCTGATTTAAAATTGTACATTTTGCTTTGTTGTGTTTTATACTGTTATTATTTTTTTACACTGATGTCTTATTGGGTTTCCCTAAATTCCTGCTATAAGTGAAACCATGTGATATTTTTCTTTTTCCTTCTGGCTTATTTCACTAAGCATAATTCCTTCTAGTTCCATCTATGTTGCTGCAAATGGTTTATCTTTTTTGATTGCTGAATAATATTCCATTGTGTATATATGCCACAGCTCCTTGATCCAGTCATCTATTTTTGGGCATTTGGGTTGTTTCCAGGTTTTCCTATTGTAAATACTGCTGCAATAACCATAGGTGTACAGGTGTTCTTTTGAATCAATATTTTTGTATCCTTTGGGTAGATCCCAATATATATATCACAATAACATCTTTAAAGACTCATCACCCAAAGCAAAGTAAGTCAAGGAAAACATCAACAGCTGGGATTACATCAAAACTGAAAAGCTTCTGCACAGCAAAAGAGACATTACCCAAAACAGAGAGACACCCCACTGATTGGGAAAAAAAATCTTTGCACTCCAGTCAACTGATAAGGGACTGATCACAAAGATATACAAAGAACTCACAGGACTTAACAAAAACAAAATAAACAATCCAGTCAAGAAATGGGCAGAAGACCATAAAGACATTTCTCCAAAGAGGAAATGCAAATGGCCAACAGGCATATGAAAAAATGATAAACATCCCGTATCATCAGGGAAATGCAAATTAAAACCACACTGAGATACCACCTTACACCAGTAAGAATGGCACATATCAAAAAAAAAAAAAAAAACAAGCAATAACAAATGTTGGTGAGGATGTGGTGAAAAAGGAACTCTCCTACATTGCTGGTGGGAGTGCAAACTGGTCCAACCACTATGGAAAGCTGTCTGGAGCTTCCTCAGTCTACTAAAAATGGAGCTACCCTTTGACCCAACAATGTCATTTAATTTTTAATGTATGAATGTCTCATTCTCATACCCTGATTGTGATATTTCTGAGTGTAAGAACATTTTGTATTAAACTGGGCTTTTAGAACATCCTTAAATAATGAGTAAAAATATTTGAAATGACTAAATGAATAAAAAACTCAATGAAGTCTTCTTTGATTTACCCAATTATTTGACTCACAAAGTTTATTGTTTTGGAATTGCATATATTCTGGTTTTTTTTTTTTAAGATTTATTTATTTATTTATACAAGCACCAGGTACAGTCAGAAGCGCGGAGGGCGAGAGAACTCACCAGAGCCAGAGCGGGGAGCAGAGCAGGCAGAAGGACTGAAGTACACTGCTGAGGGGAGCAGCGGGCGGCAGGAGAGGTCTGCACACCAGGCGGGACCCTCCTCCAGTGGCCGGGGAGCAGCCAGGGATCCAACCGGCGCTGCAGAGGCTGCGGGCAGCTTCACAGCCCAGCCATCAACTGCTGTGCCACTGGGGAGGCCTATATAGTCTGCTTTTACAAAAGCCAACTCCACTATTTTATTTTCTTACACCTCTCTCATTTTCATATGCCAAAAATAACTTTTAATTATAGCCAAATTGATTCCAAACTTGATAATATGGCAATAGAAATATCAGAATCCTGGTACAGATATGGTATGAAGATCTTGCTGACTGGTGGAAGTGGGAAGTAGATCTTAAAGTTTTACAAGCATCTTAGAACAAAGCTTCTAAGCATTGCCATTTTATTCTTTATCACAACCATAAAATGTTTCATTTCTCAGGTACTGCTCTCATCAAAGAGATGCTGATAATTTAGTTGTATATTTCCCATTATCACCTATTATCTGGTGCTTCCAGATTCCCTACTGGAAGCACCTATATCCATAATAGTTACAATTACAAGTATCTTCTTGCCTCTAAAGAATTCATGTTCAAACACAAAGTCAGAATTCACAATGCAGTCGATTCCCTAGAACAAGGTGAGGGCACAGTCTACAAGGGATTGGACAGTGAACTATCAGAAGGATCACAGTATAATAAATATTTTTCTCTGAAAATTCTGGGTTAGAGTTGACATATTGACATGTTCTTCAACAAATCAATTGAAAATAAATATATATATTTAATAACCTTAAAGAGCAATCAGAGCAATGTCTGGATTTTTATGTCACAAAATTGTAGTTTTTAAAAGATATAATTTGTCTCAACTGCCAATAAATCTGCATTATCCAAAATTAAAAACCATATAACAAAAGCACCAAATGATACCTTTATTTTATTTCATCTCTCTTAATATAGTTTAAAAATAGGTTGGGCTACCTTAGCTATAACATATACATTTGTCAACACAAATTCTATGTTAGAATTGACATATTGATTCTAACATGCAAATCAGTTGTAATAATTACTTGTTTAATTCAAGATCTTAGTTATTCAATAAATATGAATAATCACTATATGCTCTGAGCATGGCATAATATAACAAAATAATATAATACATCATAATATAACAAAATTCCTGTCATCCTTGAAAATAGACAATATCCAAATAAATGTATATCTTGTCAGGTGATGATAAGTTCTGGGAAGAAAAATAAATATGTGTGGAATAAGAAATGTTGGTGAAGGTGTATGCAGTTTTATAAGATGTGGTAAGGAAAGTTCTCTGTGATAAAGTGGTATTTGAGTGAAAAGCTGATGGAGGTCATGGGAAAACATTACGAGTAATGCAGAGTCCGTGAAGCAGGGCAAGACAGCAAGGAGACAAGTGTGGTTGGAATGGGCTGAGCAACTGAGGATCCAGGAGAAAGAGACTTGTGGGTGAGGGCAGAGCCTGAGCATGTTTAGGGAGAGAGGTTTTGACTTTGAGTCAGAATAAGATGGAAGCCTTTGGCAGGTTTTGAAAAGAATGGCCTGGTCTGAGTTACATCTTAAAAGGTCATACTCCAGCTACCATGCTGAAAACAGATCATGGAATGGTAATTGTGGAGACAGAGTTACAATAAGGGAAGCTAATTCAATAACAGATCTGAGAAATAACTGACCTAGACAAGAGTGGAAGAAATAGGTGGGGGGAGTAGTTAAGTTATATTTTGCTGATAAGATAGATGTGGTATGTCAAAAAGAAAAGAAATCAAAGCCGTTTGATTAACAACTGGAATTATGGTGCTGCTGCTTGGTGAGGTTTCAGTGTTAAAGGAGGATTGGTTTGGGGGATAGTAAAGGTAGAGTTTGTTTCAGGGCAGATTAAGTTTGAGACATTTTAACATCTAAGGGGAGTATATATTAATGTTTTTTTGTGTTTGTCTATAGGTATGATATATATACTTCTCTATACAAATTCTAATTAGAGTTCACATAGGCTCCCACTTGTGGTTGGGTTAGAAAAAGGTTTGTGAATTGTCAACAAATGGCTGGGAGAACATTTTTGCACCCAACACTAATGATAAAGGACTGATCACAAAAATCTGCAAAGAGCTGATGAGACTCAGCAACAACAAAGAAAATAATCCAGTCAAAAAATGGGCAGAAGAGCTAAAAAGAAACTTCTCTGAAGAGGAAATGCAAATGGCCAACAGACATATGAAAAAATGTTCAACATCACTTGTCATCAGGGAAATGCAAATCAAAACTACCATGAGATACCATCTTACACCAGTGAGAATGGCACATATTAAAAAAACTAGCAACAACAAATGTTGGCGAGGGTGTGGAGAAAAAGGAACTCTTCTGCACTGTTGGTGGGAGTGCAAACTGGTCCAACCACTATGGAGAGCTGTGTGGAGATTTCTGGACCTACTAAACATAGAGCTTCCATATGATCCAGCAATTCCACTCCTAGGTATTTACCCAAAGGGCACAGCAACATCAATTCCAAAGAGCACCTGCACCCCTATGTTTATAGCAGCACTATTTACAATAGCTAAGCTTTGGAAACAACCCAAATGCCCAAAAATAGATGACTGGATCAAGAAGATGTGGTACATATATACCATGGAATATTACTCAGCATTCAAAAAAGATAAACACATGCAATTTGCAGCAACATGGATGGCGCTGGAAGGGATCATGCTCAGCGAAATAAGCCAAAAAGAAAAAGAAAAATACCGGATGGTCTCACTCATAGCAGGAATCTAGAAAACTTAAATAAGGGACCAGGAAAACGAATATAAGAAAGTGAAAATCAAAATCAACAAAAAACTATGAACCAGAGACACTTTTTGGGGGGTGGGGGGCGGGAGGGGAAGGATTGGGGTCAGAATGGGGCGTTTGCAATTGTATGGGGGAATATAAAAATAAAATTTATTATTTAAAAAAAAAAAAAGATATTCTGTGATTAAAAATAGAATGGAGGTTTCACACTCCCAGACTTCAAACTACTTTAAAACTGTAGTAAGGAAAGCAGTATGACATTGGGGAAAAAATAGGCACATAGCTCAATAGAACAAAATTGAAAATTCAGAAGTAAAGTCAAACTTATATAAACAGTCAATTTACAAATGGTTGACCAGTTAGGTCAGGACTATAAAAACTGAAGACTGAGTTAGACAAATTAGAAGAAACCAGGAAAAAAATACTGAGGAAAGGCCAGTGGGTAGGAAGCAGAATAAGAGCTTGTCCTAGAAACCAAGAGAAGGATGGTTCGATTATACATAAGGCTATTTTGAAACTTATTAGCATAGCTGGCATTAGGTAGTTATTTAAAAAGACTCAATTCCATTGAATACAAATCTTGAGAATACTGGGAATAAGCTTTTTAATAGCTGCAGCTTTCAGCAGACCTTGGAAATGAAAACTCTTTGCCTAATATTAGAACAGTTTGTTTGGGATATGAAGACCACAAATTTATGCTTCTGGGCTGAAATGTAAATATTAGCCTTGTTCTTGTTTTCTTCACAATAACATGAGATTGAATATGTACTCATTCATTAGGACTATATCGATTTTACACTCATAGTCATGAGATTTACTCCTAATAGAGAATATGAGTAAATCAGACACTTTTCTAAAGATAAATTTTCATCTTTTTACAATGCTTGCCTCTTTTTTGTTGACATGAATTATCTGGGATACTAACACTCTAGGAAAAACAAAGTGGAGGGTTTTCTAGTACATAATCCTTTACAGATCCCATTGATCTAAATCTGAGACATACAATGTTAACTTCTCCGAAAGATTGCTATTCTTTAATCTCTCTTCAAAATCCTGCACTACCCTCCAAAATATGGGTAGTCAAACACAGAGCACCTATGAGAAAATAATGTATGAAAGAGTTTTATTCTAAACTTTTACATTTGGAGGAGAAAAGGACAATTATGGACTCTCTCCTGGAAAACGTACTGGATACATCAAGACCTGAATTAAATGAAAAATAATCCAGGCAAAGCTCACATATCGATTTCTACAACAAGAAAACTTCTGCAACAAGGAAACAAAGGTATGCATCATGTATTAAATGAGTGACCCAGTTTTCTTAATGAGAAAAAAACTCACTTTATGCAGTCAAGTTCATGCAAAACTTGAAGTAAAAAGATCTAGGAATATAGTGAACAATAAAAATATAGTAACTCTGGTCAAGATAATGTGTGCCAACTGACTTGTCAAAATGTAAATTGTAGGGAAATGAATGTTTTCCCAGTATGAAATTAAGGCATCTAGTAACTAGAATCTGACAAATCAATTGAATGTAATTCAGCTTTAAAATCTAAAAAAACAATAATCAAATTATTGTTTCTATATGAGTTGTGGACACTGATAATAAGTCTGAAATATTTTTTAAATGGCTCAGAATATTACAAACATCTAGTAAATATTTCCAAGAATCACCACAGATTGATAATATGGTATTGCAAATCTATGAGACTAAACAGACTACTTCTTAAATATGTTTTCATTATATATTATTAAACAAAATGGTCAAGATCAAGGGAGACGGGTAAAAAGAGTGTATAGACTGAATTCTATATTGACATCTTTGAACAGCTAGCACATTTAGGTAGAACATGGTGATAATGAGGATAGTCACAGACTTGATTCTGATATGTGTCAATTAACTTCATTGTGTTTCTTGTTTCTAAACTGAATTCATCACCAGCTGACTCATGGCTTAGCAGGTCTCTGTGGGGACCAGGCCAGAGAGTTTGTATCCATCAACACAAAGATTTAACTACATTTGGAAAAACAATTGTAAAGGGTACAGCTCCTTAGAGCAGTTCATTAATTGCATGCTCTAAGAAATAAAGGGTAATTCATTACTTAGGAGTCACAAGTGGCAATGAAGAACATTAAACTTTGATACAGAGACTTGAGTTCCTATCCCAGTTCTAGGGTCTCTGAATTTATGACCTAAAATATATTGGTTGAATGCTCTGATTATAATGTCCTCATTCATTAATTATTCCATCTTAACATTCTCCCAACCTTAACCTGAAAATTAAGAGCACCAAGTACGATATAACTTGGTCACCCTTGTATTTCAAGCTTCCAGCATAGATTTAATCCTTGCTTAATAAATATTTGCTGAATCAATTATTAGAATGAATTGGGAAGACTAGAGAATGTTACTTCAATGTAACTTATTCAGCCTAAATGGCCATTTGTGAGCATTTTAATGAAACCTAATATACTTTGCTATACACTATAGATTCTGTTATGTAAAAGCAAATAAAACATTTATTGAAATCATATTGAATAAAATGTCATATAAGCTCATCTCCTTTTACAGACTACTATAAACATTTAATACAATAAAAATATGTGTGGAAAACCAAAATTCATAACAAGTCTTCTAAATTTAATCAGTTTCTACAATGTTAATCTAATGAACAATGATTTTGCAATATATGTGTGTATATATATCATCAGTTATATGAAAAGGAGGGAAAAATATGTGACAAGTTTTTGGGAAATAGTTTCATATATAATACTGATAAAATATAAGTATTGTTTGGAAGAAAATTATTTTCCAACAAGGTCTAGAAGGTAGTATTAGGGCAAGAAATCTTTACTGTCAAGTCAATTATAAGTACACTTTGTTTTTGCTTTAAAATAAATATGTGTATGTGTGTGTGCATAATTTTGCAAAGCGGTGCCTATTTAAAAATGAAAAAATTGATTTTTAAAACTTGATTATCTAATGGCCTGGAACCTTTTCAAAAATGCCTAGGTTGGACTAGGTTTTCTTTTCTAGAACGCAGCAGGAAACATTAAAGTTGCTCCCATCTTAGTCACAGCTTTGTGTAATTTCCTTGTCTTGACTGTGAGAAAGAACTGTGACATACTTTTAATAAACAGAATATTGTATAGGTGATGACTCTCATACTTGCTGACATTATGTTATAAGAGACTAAGTTATATGGGCAAATTTATTTCTTCCTCCTTTATCTTGAAACAAGCTGCCATGTTGGAAAGAATTTAGTGAAAGGGCAACTTGGCAATGAACTGAGGAGCTGTAAATGATTTCTGACCCACAGTCACCAAAAAGCCAGTCTTAAAGCGCCAAGGAAATTTATTCTGCCAGTAACAGGAGCAACCTCAGAAAGTAGAGCCAGGCCAGTAGAGCCTACAGATGTGACTAAGCTGAAACTGCGGTTGCAAACTTGCAGAGGACTAGCCAAGCCCTACCTACATATCTGACCCACAGATACTGTAAGATAATATATGTGTATTGAAAAAAAAATATATATATATGTGTATTGATTTTGTTATAGGGAAACCCCGATATAAAACGGGTTGCCTGGCTGTGGGTCCTCACTCGCACGCTTAAAAGGGACTTATTAATACTCCACTACAGGCACACACAAAAGGTTAATAAAAGGTTTATTTACAAGGGAAAGGGAATTGAGTAAATGTACAACTCAGGGAGAAAATAGGGAAATAAAGTCTTTAATGCGTCCTACCTGATCTGCCAACCTGGAAACCCAAAGGCACTCTCCAAGCTGGCCGGACCCAGCGAGTTGGCAGGGAGCCAAAATGGGGGGATCTCCTCCAAAGTCCACGTGTCTGGCTTTATGCCAACCTGGCTGCTTAACCCCACCCTCAGGTCCCAGCCACCTTCCCTTTGGTGGTGATGGCATTTGGAGTTCTCAGTGTCTTTTGGCTTTGGTCGGGAGTGGGAGGTGGAGTCTACAAAGCCTGCATGAAATTAGCTTTAGGACATCCTTTTCCCCCCAACAATTTGAATTGCTAAAGTTATCAGAGTTTGTCACACAACAATGAAAAATAACACGTTATATTTGAGGAAATTTAGTTGTTCTGACATGAATATCACAGATTTAACCACACAATACATATATGACTGGAGTCACATAAACATACCTTAACTGCCTTTTTAAAAAAAATCTGAATTTAGTAACATCATCTTTTCTGAAAACAGTTTAAATTCGAATTAAAAGGTATTGCTTTTGGGCCTCCCTTGGTGGCGCAGCTGTTGAGCACTGGGCTGTGAAGCTGCCGCAGCCTCTGCAGCACTGCTTCAGTCCCCGGCCAGGCGAGGGTCCCACATGGCGCGCAGACCTCTCCTGCTGCCCGCTGCTCCCCTCAGCAGTGTACATCGGTCCTTCTGCCTGTTCTGCTCCCAGCTCTGGCTCTGGTGAATTCTCTCACCCTCCCGCGCTTCTGACTGTACCCAGTGCTTGTGTAAATAAATAAATAAATCTTAAAAAAAAAAATGCTACATACTGTGTCTATGGCATTAAAAAAAAATATATTGCTTTTTAGTTGGTACAGCAGGATAGATTCCACAAACTATTTCCTAAGCTGGTTGATAACATCAACAGTCTGCTCAGTTAATATCCAGGGAATGGTCAATTGCCAATGCCCATCTAACAGTTTTGGTTTGGCTTTAGAACCCTGGATCAAAATATAGCTGTATAAATATTCTTGAGCCTGAAGCAGGACTATATTATGTAACACTGACCTTCCTTCCTCTAATGCTACTCTTTCCTGGGGACCAATTAAAGTCCACACCATACAATTTGCATGGACATTCTAGGTTTATTCCTTCATTAAAAGTGCCAGGTTCGCATTATCAAACAAATTGGATTAACTATAGCTGTGCTTTACAAACAAATGTCCTTCCTCATCTAACTGCTACTTACTCTTAAATTCAGGCCAGATTCACATATTTTGAAAGCCATATCTGGACTCTGGTAGGTGGTCTCACTTTTTTTCACCTGCATTAGGAAAGTACTGCATAAATATCATTAGACTTAGTAATCAGGCATTGACTGCTCTGCTTCTTTCTTCCTGAGGGAGAGACTTTAACTATTTTTCTTTTTTAGCTCAGTACTTGCCACACAGAAGACATTTAAAGATTATTTAGAAATTTTTATTTTTTAAAGGTTTTACATGTACATGCACATACCTTTTAACCTTACAAATATTCAGGTGGTAATCTGCAAAACATTAATTTGTGAATTTGTTGATCTCTTCAGTGACAGAACAGATACTTTCTGATAACAACATTGCCCGTTGATTTTAATTAAATAAATCATATTACACATGGCACATTATATAGTTATTTCTTCAATGTACATGGTAACTTTTAATTAGCATTCTATGAAACAAAAGATGCAGGTAAGAATAACTGAATTGAGGATTACATAAAATAAACAAACATTAAAGATAGGCACTGAATCTATAAATAAAATTCAGACAAAAATTTAATGTTGTGCAAGTGATAACAACCTATGGTGGGATTTCAAAAAGGCTCATGAAGGGCCTCCCCGGTGGCGCAGCGGTTGAGCGCTGGGTTGCGAAGCTGCCCGCGGCCTCTGCAGCACCGGTTCGATCCCCAGCTGTTCCCCGGCCACCGGAGGAGGGTCCCACATGGCGCGCAGACCTCTCCTGCCGCCCGCTGCTCCCCTCAGCAGTGTACTTCGGTCCTTCTGCCTGCTCTGCTCCCCGCTCTGGCTCTGGTGAATTCTCTCACCCTCCCGCGCTTCTGACTGTACCCAGTGCATGTATAAACAAAACAAACAAACAAACCAGCAAACAAATAAATAAATCATGCCTCTATTAAAAAAAAAAAAAAAAAAAAGGCTCATGAAGAAACATATCTCTTTTGTCTTAGTTCTCATCTAAATATTACCCTATCATCAGTTTCAATATTGTATCACATTTCAAAACCTATATAACCCTCTATAATCCTACACAACAACTAATAACAAAACAGGTAAGCCAATATAAAAACAATTTCTGCCATAAGCCAAGCCACACTTGAAGGGAAAAATAACTGTATTTATATCACAATGACTATTTTTGTTTCTTATACTACTGTACCATTCCAGGGAAATGCTGGTGTGAGATATATAATTCTCCTTTAATGTAAATAAACTCTGTAAAGGTCTTTGATATTTGCAGCTAAATTGTACTGCATGTGGTGGTCCAGTTTTCCCAGCACCATTTATTGAAAAAACTGTCCATATTCCATTGAATATTCTTTGCTCCTTTGTCAATGATCAGTTGTCCATATAAGTGTGGTTTTACTTCTGGGCTCTGTGTTTGGTTCCATTGTTCTGTGTGTCTGTTTTTGTTCCAATACCAAACTGTTTTAATTATTATGGCTTTCTAGTATAGCTTGAAGTTTGAAAGTATGATATACCTCCTTTTTCCTTTGTTTTCATCAGTAGGGCTTTGGCTATTCATGGCATTTTGTGATTCCATATGAATTTGATCAGTATTTGTTCTATTTCTTTGAAGAATGTCATTGAGATTTTTATTGGAATAGCGTTGAATCTGTATATTGCTTTTGGTAGGGTGGGCATTTTAATAATGTTAATTCTTCCAATCCATGAGCAGGGTATGTCTCTCCATTTCTTTGTGTCTTCTTCTATTTCTTTTAACAGTGTTTTATAATTTTCTTTGTATAGGTCTTTCACCTCTTTTGTTAGGCTTATTCCCAAGTAATGGATTTTTTTGTTTGTTTCAATTATAAAAGGGATGGTTTCCTTGATTTCTTCTTCAGATTGATTGCTTGTGTATAGAAAGGCTACTTATTTTCATGTGTTGATTTTGTATCCTGCTACTTTATTGAACTGGTTGATTATTTTGAGTAGTTTTTCTGGGGTGTTTTTAGGGTTCACTGTATATTGTCATATTGTCTTCAAATAGTGATAGTTTTACTTCTTCTTTCCCTATCTGGATTCTTTGTATGTCTTTCTCTTGTCTTATTGCCCTGGCTAGGACCTCCAGTATTATATTAGAGAGCAGTGGTGAGCGAGGACATTATTGTCTTGTTCCTCATCTTAAAGGAAAGACCTTCAGCTTTTCGCCATTGAGAATAATGTTGGCAGTGGGTTTGTTGTATATGGCTTTGATCATGTTAAGCTATGTTCCTTCTATCCCAAGAATTTCAAGCGCCTTCATCATAAATGGATGTTGGACTTTGTCGAATGCTTTCTCAGCATTGATTGATATGATCACATGTTTTTTTTGTTGTTGTTGCTGTTGATGTATTGGATTACACTGATTGATTTTTGTATGTTGAACCATCCTTGTGCCCCTGGGATGAATTTCACTTGACCACGGTATATTATCCCTTTGATGCATTGTTAGATTCTGTTGGCAAGGATTTTGTTGAGGATTTTTGCATCAGTGTTCATTAGAGGATTGGCCTGTAATTATCTTTTTTGGTGCTGTCTTTGTTGGGTTTGGGTATTAGTGTAATGTTGGCTTCATAGAAAATATTTGGTAGTATTTCTTCTTTTTCAATTTTTTGAAAGAGTTTGTGTAGGATAGGCACTAATTCACTGTTGAATGTTTGGTAGAATTCATTTATGAAGCCGTCTGGACCTGGGCTTTTGTTTTGGGGGAGTGCTGTGATTACTGCCACAATTTTGCTGCTTGTAATTGGTCTGTTTAGTTGTTCTATTTCTTCTTTGTCCAGCTTTGGATGATTGTATCATTCTAGGAATTTGTCCATCTCTTCTAGGTTGTTGAATGTGTTTGCATATGTGTTCACAGTAATCTCTGATTATTCTTTTGATTTCTACTGAGTCTGTTGTGATTTCTCCTCTTTGATTTATAATCCTATTTATATGTGTTTTCTCCCATTTTTTCTTAGTGAGCCTGGCTAGAGGTTTGTCTATTTTGTTTATTTCTTCAAAGAACCAACTTTTGGTTTCATTGATCTTTTGGATTGTTTTGTTGTTGTTGTTATTTTCTATTTTGTTTTTTTTCTGCTTTGGTTTTTATTATTTCCTTTCTTCTACTGGCTTCAGGGTTTTTTTGTTCTTTTTCTAGCTCTTTGAGATATGAGATTAGGTTGTTTCTTTGAGTTCTTTCTTGTTTCTTGATGTGAGCCTGTATTGCTATCTATTTTCCTCTTATTACTGCTTTTGATGTGTCTCATACATTCTGGAAAGTGGTATCTTCCTTGTCAGTCAACTCAAAGTATTTTTTAATTTCTTCTTTGATCTCCTCATTAGTCCAGTGGTCTTCCAATAGTGTGGATTTCAATCTCCCTAAAGTGGGACGGTTCCTTGTTTTCTTTTCATGATTTATTTCTAGTTTGATGCCTGCCTTTATGGTCGGAGAAGATAGCTGGAATGATTTTGATCTTCATGTATCTGTTGACGTTTGCACTGTGGCCCAATATGTCATCGATTCTGGAGAATGATCTGTGTGCACTTGAGAAAAATGTGTACTCGGGTTTTTTGGGTTCAGTGTCCTATACCTGTCTGTTAAGTCCATGAGTTCTATGTCTTTATTTAGGGCTCTAGTGTCTTTATTTATTTTTTGTCTCGTTGATCTGTCCATTGGTGAGAGTAGAGTGTTGAAGTCCCCCACTATATATGTATTTTCTTTAAAGTCTGTTTTCAGAGCTGATAATAACTGTCCAATATATTTTGATGCTCCTTCATTTGAAGAGTATATCTTGATGAATATTATATCTTCCCACTGTATTGTCCCCTTGATCATAATGTAGTGTCCACCTATTTGCAGCTAAACTGTATTGGACACCTTCTTCAACTAACCCAGGGAGTGTTTTTTGTCTCCTTGAATTTGAACTGACAATACAGAGCATGGAGAGGAAATTGGAAGACAGATTTCATTATGGAATAGTGGCTAAGGGCAGAACTCCTGGACACAGTTTATCAAGATTTGAATCTTGGCTCCATGACTTACCAGATGTGTGATTTTGGTGTCTTACTTAATTTCTCTGAGATTTAGTTTCATCATCTATAAAAGGATAACAAAAGTGCCTGCCTCATAAAGTTGGTATAAATATTAAAAAAAGTTAATGGGTGTAAATTGCTAACAAGAGTGCCTAGCATATAAAAATGGTCATTAAGTTTTAGTTAATATTAATAACCTATGGTCCTCCCCTGGTGGCGCAGGGGTTGAGCGCTGGGCTGTGAAGCTACCTGCAGCCTCTGTAGCGCCAGTTCAATCCCCGGCTGCCAGCAAGGGTCCCACATGGTGCGCAGACCTCTCCTGCCGCCCGCTGCTCCCCTCAGCAGTGTATTTCATCCATCTGCCTGCTCTGCTCTCCACTCTGACTCTGGTGAATTCTCTCACCCTCACGTGCTTCTGACTGTACCCAGTGCTTGTATAAATAAATAAATAAATCTTTAAAAAAAAACACTTTAAAAAAATATTAATAACCTATTACACATAGTCCCATCTGATATCTACATTTCAAAGTGGGCGATATATCAAATTTAATAATTGAAACATTGTCATTATTAGAGTTACCAAAAATACAACAGATTAAGATGACTAATACATATACACACACATAAGGATATATATATACATATCCTATTGAAAACTTGAGAAGTGATTTTATTACTAATCAATCTTCAGAGAATGGCATTCAAGCTCTACTAGAAAACCCAAAACAATAAACCAAAAAATGAACTAAAACATGACTAAAAAAGATGCAGAAATGGTTATGGATGATGAGAAGACTGATATCCTGAAGGAAATTATGGATAAACTAGAAAACACATAGAAAATTAAAAGTGGTATATCAATTATGTCTTGCCACACTTTCAAGTAATCTATCCTATTGCAGTTTGCCACGTGTTTGAGAAATGACAACTGAGACTTCAATATCAGTTTACTTTTAACTTCTAATAGAGGTATATTCTATTTCATGGACATGTTATCAGTATTAACAAAAATTCAAACTCTCTAGAACATTAAGTTATACCAAATTATACAGAATTGTGCTTTCTGAATTTATGAGCATTTTTTTCCTATTATAATCATAAAATACATACAATGTGCCATCACTCTAAGCTCTCAATAGCATCTACTTTTAGACTGTTTTGAGGTAAAATCACTGAAGTCTATCTACACTGTTGAAAAATAAAGCAAATATTCATAAAGGAGTTTAAGTAGGGATTCGTTCATATATTTTCAGTGATATTTTTGTACTAAGGATAATAAATTTAAAATCACATATTTTCTCTTACAGAAAACTTTCCCAAGTCCATAGTCCAGACATCATATTGTATAAAAATATCCCTCAAAATAATGTAACATGTGGAAAATAATTTAGTCACAAAATTATCATATTTCTTTCAAACATGAACATGACTCTCTAAAGGGAAGACAGTAGTAACTGTACATATAATATTAATAGTGGTGTTCATTCTCATTAAACATAAGGCTCAATCTGTAAAATAAAAATCAAGTTTATTGTGAATTCAGCAAAAGAATGGGGTAACTGGAGACTACAGTCTCAAATATATGATATTGATTTCTAGAAGTAAAAAACATAAGCTATTAACCACATTACTAATAGTATTTCAAAGATTAAGCAGTAAACACTGGCACTAACACTTGGAGTAAGTCATATTCAATTCCTTTTATGAAGAGTTTTAGCTTCGGAGAAGCTTTAAGATGCATTGATTTCAGCATGTTTCTGACAGCTTCTGTGATAGCCTTATGGATAAAACTGTGAAATGTGACACAGATGATAGTGCTCTTAGGTGAATTAATAGCTGGCTGCTGGTTAAATGTTGTACTCAGACAGTATTGCTAAATAGCTTGGAGTCGACCTAGAAACATGAAATCCAAGATTTTAGTTCTATATTTTTATCAATGACCTGGGTGTAGATAAGGAAGAATTTGAAAAGGTTTGTAACTGATATTACAAAATAAAAACTATCGAAATGTTAAATTGAAGGAATCAAAAAATTAAAATTCTAATATATACTTGTAAAATTCTACATTTAAAGAGAAGTTAAAAATTATAGTGAAAGACAATGGAATACTACTCAGCAATCAAAAAAGATAAACTCCTGCAATTTGTAGCAACATGGATAGAGCTGTAAGGGATCATGCTCAGTGAAATAAGCAAGAAAGAAAAAGAAAAATACTGGACGGTCTCACTCATAGCAGGAATTTAGAAAACCTAAATAAGGGACCAAGAGAAAGACTAATTATAATAAAGTAAAAATCAAAATCAACAAGCAACTATAAACCAGAGACACACTGGGGGGAGGGGAGGGTAGGAGGGAATACGGTCAAAATAAGGGGGGGTGGGAATTGTATGGGGACTATAACCAAGATGAAAAAGCATATATTGTGCAAAAATGAAAAATGATGTAAAAAATATATAAAATAAAATATAAAAAAATTATAGTGAAAGAAAGATCTAGCCTTAAGCACTTCTTATGGGAAAAAATGTTGACCACTAAATGATATAAATTATAGCATACTGCAACTGTAAATAGTTAAGCCATTCTGGAAGGCATTCAAGGAAAGGATACATAATGGATGAATAAAAAGGAGGAAGGAAGGAAAGAAGGAATAGAGTAGGGAAAGGGTGAAGAAATTAAGGATGACTATGTTGAAGAAGGAAATTATCAGAAATAAGAGAAATATAGCTTTATATATTCATGGGAATTATGCAAAAATGAAGTAGAGAGACCTGCTATTTTTCCAGAGAGAAGCCCTAGAAACAACTGTCAGCCACACCAAGAAGCAGAACCAGAAGTATAAAAAAGAACACATGAGAGGCCTCCCTGGTGGCGCAGGTGTTAAAGCCTCAGCACTATCAAGCTATCACCAGCCACTGTGGGCATGGGTTTGATCCCCTGCTAAGGAGGTAACCCACATGGCACAGCAGACATCTCCTGGCAAGCCCACTGCTCCCCTCAGCAGTGTTATTTCAGTAGATCCACCTGTTCTGCTCCCCATTCTGACTGGTGAATCCTCTCACTCCCTGCACCTCTGGCCTGCACCTCTGTTCTTGTATGAATAAATAAATAAAAAAGAAATCTTAAAAAAATAAACACATGGCCATCACTGCTGGTTAGCAGTGCACCAGGCTGCCTTATGAAGTAACGAGCCATCGGAAGTACACAAAGAAAGGTAGGCTGGATATAAGTATAGGGATACTAGATGGTGGGCTATGGACTCTACTTTTACCTATGCAGCTGGAAGACAGATTCACAGTACTTGCAAAATATACAGGTGAATGCTATATTTGAGATATGGTAGTTCAGACGCAGGAGGCTTCATTGAACACAGTGTTGAAACAAAAGAAATTGAAGGATGAATAGAATTTTCGATAATTTGACAACACTTTTGTATTTAAGGGCATTTGATGTAGTTTCCCTTGCGTAAAATTATCTTCCTCTCCATGCTCTGCCCCTGTACCACAACACATGTTCTCCTTCCGTTACTATCTAATCTTTCCTCTATTTTCATTCTCTTTGTTCTCATAAATCATTCTTTCAGAACAGTTCATTGAGGAAAGAAATACAAAGTCTTGCTTGATTGTCTAGGCCTCCTTTAATTTCTCTTTATTCCCAAATCAACTAGGTGAAATTAATTATAAGCATGCAGGGTGATTATGGTAAATATCATTCTGCAATTGTTCCATGAAATTCTTGTGTAAGAATATAAGATAGCGAGGGGCCTCCCTGGTGGCACAGGCAGTTGAGCACAGCACTCTTAAGCTGTCCGCAGCCCCGTGGGATGTGGAGATCCCACATGGCCAGCAGACCTCTCCTGTCTCGCTCGCTGCTCCCCTGAGCAGTGTATTTCAGTCAGTCTGCCTATTCTGTCTTTGGTGAGTCCTCTCATCCTCCTGCACATCTGGCCTATACCCCGGCACTTATATAAATAAATAAATAAATCTTAAAAAAAAATAAGATAGCAGGGCTTCCTCGGTGGTACAGCAGGTTGAGCGCCATTCTGTGAAGCTGTTCACAGCCTCTGCAGCGAGGGTTCGATTCCCAGCTAGCCAGGGAGAAATCCACATGGCTCAGCAGACCTCTCCTGCCATGCCTGCTTCTCCCCTCAGCAGTGTCTTCGGTCTGTCTGCGTGTTCTGTTCCCGGCTCTGTCTCTGGTGAATCCTCTCACCCTCCTGGGTCTGTGGCCTGTACCCCAGTTCTTACATAAATAGATTAAAAAATTCTTTAAAAAAAGACTATAAAATAGCACCCAAACAAAGTACACAGCAACATAGTATAAAGCTCTATTTGTGTGGCTATATTCGTATCCACTAACAGAGAGTATGCATACATCATCATACTTGAAGAAAACACTCATGAGTGAGAACATCAGCGAAGTGTCTTGTCCATATCTATTACTTAAGAATCTTGGAAGTTAATATTTTTTTTCCCCTTCAGACAACTTAGATTCGAGTGCTGCTTCCTGAATTCAGGTGCAGGAACTGATTAATATCAAGTCCTGTAAATCTAGAGAGGAAGGTAAATTGGGAACATAAGGAAATAGAAATGTAAACAAAACAAGGGTTCTTTTTGATGATGTGAATGGCTTAAAAAGTTTCAAAATAAGAATGCAAGTTAGTGGATGTGAATGTTCTACATCTCTCATGGAATTAAACCCTGCAAGAGGAAGCATTTATTACTACAAAGTCTGATTGTCTAGTTGTTCATTGCTTGAATATTTATGAAGTTTACAGTTTGTACATAGCATTTCCATAAACTGCCTTGATTAATGAATTTAATTGTAAATGTTGTGAGCTGATTTCTTAAATTGTATTTCATTTTGTTTATGTGGTTGGTATGAAGGTAAATTTTCAGAATGAATGGTACAAAGCAGATTTGAATCAGGTGACAAAACTGCCAAGCTGTAGGATGTGAGTGGAGCACAAGTAAATACGGCTGCACAAGTTTGACCCAAGTCAACATGAAGAGGACACAGTACTGTCATTCACGAGCTGATCTATAGCCTGAGCTTACCTACAAGTTCATCTAGGGGGTCTTAGTGATAAGCAGCGATGCTAGATATAAAAATTAAAAGATTGATGGAAGTCTCCTCCAAAGACATTTCTTTTAATATACAGAATTTGGTGTTGAGGGAATTTCACAGCTTTTGAGCATTTGAACACTAGGAGGAATAAAAGATGAAAAACAACAGAAGCAATCTGTTGATTACCTTCTTACCTCCTTAGGACTCTGTTAGGTCCTGTAAAGGATGAGGCAGAACAAATATGAGATTGATACTAGGCCATAAATCTCCCATCTTGTCTTACTCTTGATCTTCCCTTATAACTTTTGCTACAAAGATATGAAATTTAAAATACATTAGATTGGGCCTCCCCTGGTGGCGTAGTGGTTGAGCACTGGGCTTCAAAGCTGCACACAGCGTCTGCAGCACCGGTTCGATCCCCAGCTGCCAGCAAGGGTCCAACATAGCACCCAGACTTCTCCTGATGCACCTGCTGCTCCCCTCAGCAGTGTATTTCGTCAGTCTGCCTGTTCTGTTCCCTGCTCCAGCTCTGGTGAATTCTCTTACCCTCCCACACTTCTGATGGTACCCAGTGCTTGCATAAATAAATAAATAAATCTAAAAAAAATAGATTAGATCAAGCATTTTTGCTCATTTTTGCAATTCTTACCTCTAAATTGGAACAAAGTCAATTTAGTTGACCTTAATATTTTCAAGCACAATAAAAGAGCCTAAATAAGGATTCTTTTCTGGGTCAAAAATGATAGCTGTGCTTATATATCATTTAGACATATTACAATATGCAAGTGCACTAGTTTTCTATGTATTCACATGAAAATTAGTTTCCTTTAAAAACTTTCACTGTATGTTATTCATACCAGCTGAGTTTCATTCATGCCAGAAAAGTATAATTTTATAAGAACCTAGACATTTTACTACACCCTCCCCTATCCTAAATTAAATTATTATATTGGTCTTAGCAATCCCTGAGGGCTACCATTTATACAGTTTTCTATCTAGAGAAATACCCATTTAGTTTTAATTTTAATATACCCCTCTGCATCTCAAAACAGAATTCATGCCCATTTTAATTCAACTTTTAAAAACAGTCTTTGGTATAAAAACCTTTGAACAACTTAGGGATGTTGTATCTAAATCTTTTCTTTACACAAACTTGGTTTTCTGTCGGCCCCCAAGAAATCCTAAAAGTTATACATAATGCTTCCTTTAACGTTATTTCCCCTAATACACATGTGAAAATGTAAACATATTTAGGTAAGCACATGGAAATTTGGTTAATAATGTGAGAATGCACTCTATGAATTACCTCTTATACATATTTATTTTCACTGTATTTGGAGACAATTTCTGCAACATGACATTGATGGACTGTCAGTAGACCTGACTCTAGTTGTAGTTATAACAAAAGTCAAGTAATCCTTATGAAAAAGGCCACAAAAGGATTGGGCATCCCTTCTGCAGGAAAACGTTTCTCTTCAAAGTGAATGAATAAGAAAATTCCACCTATCTCTCTTTGGAAGGCATAAGAAATACAGTCATGAAAAAGTGTTTGCTTCATACAAATATAGCCTTTGTGCCTCGTACCTCCCTGACCAAAATATGGTCAGTCTGGATCCAAAGGAATCTATAACCAATTAAAAATTAACTTCACACAAGATATGTCCACCTGGCATATGTGAATGAACCTTATTTGGAAAAAGGATCTTTGTAAATGTAATTATATTAAGAAGTTTGAGATACCATCCTGGGATAGTAAATACAGTGATGACTTATAAGGAGGGGAAGAAACAGAAAAAAAGGTCACATGGAGATAGAGACAGAGAATGGGATTATGCTTCCACAAAGCAAGGGATGCTTAGAGACTCTGGAAGCTAGGAGTGAGACAAGAAATGGAATTTCCCCTACGCCTCCAAAAAGAACAAGTCCCACTTATACCACAATTTCAGACTTCTGGTCTCCAGAACTGTGAGAAAATAGATTTGCACTGTTTTATGTCATCCAAATTGTGTTAATTTGCATGGCAGCCTCAGTAAACTAATGTAGACTCAATCTTATTATGGTGTCTGAACTCTTCCAATGCTGTCCTTCCTGGGAAAAGTGGGGAAAATCAGGTAGTATAGGCGCATCATTGCTCAAGGAGAGAATATTTGTTGCTGTACTCGAGAAGAGAGTAAGGAATTGTATTTAGATTCATTGAAAGACATGATAATTTTGAACAATAATGACAGAAATATGACTAAACAAACTTTGATTTATTTTAAGTTTTAGCTTACAGGCAAGAGATAAGTTTTAGCTTACAGGCAAGAGAAGTCAATTAAAAGAAAAAACCTCATTCATGATCCCAGTGATTGGCAAAACAAATGTGACAGGGCCTCCCTGGTGACGCAGCAGTTGAGCGCCTCGCTGTGAAGCTGCCCGCAGCCTCTGCAGTGCCGGTTCGATCCCCGGGCCCCCAGCGAGGGTCCCACATGGGGTGACAGGCCTCTCCTGCCATGCTCGCTGCTCCCCTCAGCAGTGTATTTCGTCAGTCTGCCTGTTCTGTTCCCTGCTCTGGCTCTGGTGAATTCTCTCACCCTCCCTCACTTCTGACTGTACCCAGTGCTTGTACTAAAAAAAACAAAAAACAAAAACAAAAACAAATGTGACAGATTTCTATTATCTTTAAGATATTTTTTAAAGCCTTCAGAGGGAAAAAAATTGCATTGAGATGAAATGATCTTACCCTTCACAAATTAAACATTCTTGGAGAAATAGGATTTCTAATCTTTGCAGTACTTTTCAAGAAGAGAAGATTCCACAAAATATTTACTTATCTTTCCCATTTTGCCTATTGACATGTTTGTGTAAAGAAAGCTACATATGGAACCTTAAAATTTAAATTATACTTATGATCATTTCTATGTTTTTAAAAATATATATTTAGCCTTATTTTATTATGTGAAAAGTAAACAAAGTTACAAAAATAGCTATAGGTTGAATAATGTGGTTTACATGTTTTTCTGATCCTGCCATATTTTCTAAATTGTACCCTTCGAAGATATTTTACCTTTAGAAACCATCCACATTTGGGTAAATAATATATTAAAAGCACAATAATCATGAATTTAATGGCAATATAAATGGAAAACAGGATTTTTATATTCAAAGCTGTCTTCTGTAGAAATGAAGATCCTCAACCAATAATTTATTAATCACTGATTATGTCAACAATCTATGGTCACTGCCCTCGGTGAGTTTTCTACCTAGTATGACAGGAGGCCACAAGGAATTACAATGGGTGCTAATATTTACCAACAAATTATTATTTGGTAGGTCCTGCTTAAAAATCTCACATGCATCCTCATTTATAACCCTAGCAAAACATCATCAAGTAGCTACTATTAACATTCCCATTTTATAGATGAGAAAACTGAGGCAGAGGGGTTAAGTAACATGGCCAGGGAAAACACTGCTAAGTAGAAATATGACTTTCAAGTTTGATCTTTAAGCCACTATACTATACTGAACTTCCCACCAGCATCAGTAACAAAGATTCTGATAAGTCCTTTTCTTTTTCATGTTCTAGGATTACAGAGAGAGAAACAGTCATTTATTCCAACTTGGGGGGAATCTAGAAAGACATAGGTAGAAAGTTGCTTCTACATTAGACTTTAAAAGACAGGGAGAAATTTAATACATGTAGAAAAAAACATTTTACTTAGAGAGAACAGAGAAATATTTAGTGAGCATTTGCTCCAGAAGAATTTTGTGCTATTCCAGAGTATGATGGAAATTTCCACATCCTAATTTCTACCACCTATCTCTTACTACCAGAGTGTAGATAACCTTTCTAGAAACTATGAAATCTTCTCTTTCTGGGTATAGCATCAGACTTCTGGATGCCTGCCTAAAATTTACAGGTTTCAGAGGTTTGGAAGTGGGTATCTGGCCCCGCTGCACCATTACTCTAAATAGGATTCACAGAATTTGTAGCTAGAACATCTTGTACTGTATACATAATGCCTCAAATTTTTCAAGTGATTTTCCTTAGATCCAGAGACCTGACCCTGCTCAGATTAATTCAGTGGTTTTGATTGCTAGCACTGAAACAGAGGAAAACATTACAATCTGAGATAAAACTTCCATAATTACTGATATGTCTCTAAACTAATATGTCATTTTACAGTTAACACTGAAAGTTTTAAAGTCATGATTTCCTATCTCCACAATTAAGGGTAGAAATATATGGAACTGACTCCAGAGTAAACATGATGATATTGATATGGGAAAATCACAGTATTAACAAGCTTTTGGGATACTGCAATTGATATTGTACCCACATCAAACTTTAATAAAACTCACTGGAGTAATCTTTTCCCATTCAATGGAATAATTGCATTTTCTGTTACTAGAGCTCCTACTATGACTCTGAAAATGATTTCATAGAAATTATCTATCTCACATTTATATGAGTTAGATATACTTTTTAAAAAAGATTTATTTACTTAGGCATACAACACTATACTGGGGTACAGGCCAGAGGTGTGGCGGGGGGGTGAGAGGATTCACCAGACAGACTGAGGAACAGAAAAGGCAGACTGACCAAAATACACTGCTGAAAGGAGCAGCAGGCAAGACAGGAGAGGTCTGCTGTGCCTGTGGATCACCTCCCTGGCCGGGGATCGAAGTCATGCTACAGTGACTGTGGACAGCTTCATAGTGCTGCCTCAAAACCCTTGTGTCATGAGGGAGGCCCCATCATAGATATACTTATTGTATAGGTCAAGAAACTGAGGATCCTCCAGAGAAAAAACACTTGCCCAAAGTCACAAATCTCATAGATAGTACATTAAAGATTGGAATGCTGGGTCTTTTCCCCCATATTTTGACGAATAACTAGCTTAAAATATACAGATGCCCCTACCTTTATTTCCATATACTGGAAAATAAAGAGACACATACAAAAATAAGTGGGAAATAATTTTACCTATTTAACAGGATTTAAAAAAAAATCTTGCATTTGAATGGCCAACAGCATGTGAAAAAATGTTCAGCATCACTTGTAATCAGGGAAATACAAATCAAAACTATAATGAGATACCATCTTACACCAGTGACAATGGCACATACTAAAAAATCTAGCAACAACAAATGTTGGCGAGGCTGTGGAGAAAAAGGAACTCTCCTGCACTGCTGGTGGGAGTGCAAACTGGTCCAACCACTATGGAAAGCTGTGTGGAGATTCCTCAATCTGCTAAAGATGGAGCTTCCATATGCTCCAGCAATTCCACTCCTAGGTTATTTACCCAAAGGACACAGAAACATTAATTCCAAAGGGCACCGCACCCCTATGTTTATAGCAGCACTGTTTATAATAGCTAAGATTTTGAAACAACCCAAATACCCAAAAATAGATGACTGGATCAAGAAGATGTGATACATATACACAATGGAATATTACTCAGCAATCAAAAAGATAAACTCATGCAATACGCAACAACATGGATGGAGCTAGAAGGGATCATGCTCAACGAAATAAGCCAAAAAGTGAAAGAAAAATACTGGATGGACTCACTCATAGCAGGAATTTGGAAAACCTAAATAAGGGACCAGGAAAAAGACTAATTCTAATAAAGTAAAAATCAAAATCAACAAACAACTATAAACCAGAGACACACTAGGGGGTGGGGGGAAGGGAGTAGGATCAAAACAAGGGGGGTGGGAATTGTATGGGGACTATAACCAAGATGAAAATGCATACATTGTGCAAAAATGAAAAATGATGTAAAAAAAAATAAAATGAAAAAAAATCTTGCATTCAGAGTAAATTTGAGTAAATACAAAAATGGATACAGAAACAAAATAAAAATAGCAAAACATTTTTGAAATCACAATTTATAAATTTATCTACATTCTTGCTACTCGGAGAGTGATCTGAGGACCAGCAGTTTCACACTCATTTAGGAGATTATTAGAAATGCAGAATTCAAGGTTCCATCCTAGAATTGCCCAAATCAGAACCTGCATTTTAACAGGTTAATGCTCCTCAGGCAAGTCATGCACTAAAGTTTGAGAAACAGTACTATGCACCATCCTATTTTTCCTATGTATCAGCTTAAGGATAGACATGACCACTAAACTAGGTTTACCAACATATGTAAGGATTCCTCTCTTTACATTGTAAGATAATAACCAGGTTGTCAGAGTAGTTTTCAGTTCTCAAGTCTGTCACTCAATAGTTGGAAGAAAATCTCACTCTTCAGTAGTCAGCTTCATTGCAAGAGAGTAATCCCTGTAATTTTAAATAAAAAGAGCTTAAGGGGCATGTTCTTCAGAATCTGTAATGTAACACTGACATTATGATGAAGAGAGGGACCTCAGGGGCTATATGTTTAACAAAAGCAAAATATACTAGCCTAATAACTTGCAATGACAAAATAAGAATATCTTGGGAAGGATATTTTTAGAGATCCAAGTTTGAGGAGAAACTGCTATTATTTACTCTTCCAACTAGTTCAAGGTTTTCCAGAGAGGGCAATTTCTTATTTAAATAATGCAAAAGAGAAAGCTCAGCAAAACCTTAATGATAACTGTAAACAGCCCATGCGGAATGCTTGCTGTGTGCAGATACACTTATATGCACATCTCCTGTAATATTCAGGAAACCTAAAAAGGCAGCCAGCACCACTAGTACCCTATTTAGAGATATGGAGACTGAGGCTCAGAGAGGTTAGTAACTTGAATACAGTTTATAAGAAGCAGAGTTGAGAGTATAACCCAGATCTGTCAGAATTGAAGTTTGATATGATCAAATGAGGGACTAAGGTGGAGAAAAATAATATCAGCTAACATCTATTAAGTGCCTACTATATGCCAAGTATCATTTTAATAGCTCAGTACATATTAATACATTCAATCTTAACAAACACATCATGTGAAAGGCACTGCCTATCGATCCCTTTTCTGTAGGTGAGGGTATTAGTCAGCTCAGGTTGCTGTAACAAAATAGCATTGAATGTATGGTTTAAACAACAAAATTCATTTTTCACCATTCTGGATGCAGAAGTCTGAAATCAGGAAGCCAGCATGGTTGGGATCTGATGAGTGTTCTTTTCCTGGCTTGTAGAAGGCTACTTTCTTGGGTTATGTTCATGTGGCTCCACAGAATCCACTTAGGCAATGTACTATGCTTCCTCTAAGTATCAATAAAAAGAGGACATATGAAGTATGACAACCCTCTACACTACAGGCTGCTCTATAGTCAATATTTTATTATTATTTTTACATAAAAATAACTTTATTCAAATATAATCCCCCCAAATATGTTCCTGTTATTGGAACTATAAGTACTACTTTTCTTCTCCTTTTTCAAAACCAGTATAAATAACAGAAATGGTAGAAAATAGGTTGAATTGTATTGACTGAGTGCTGGTAGCTTCTAGGGACAGATTTATTGAATGACATCTTTTTTTTTTTTTTTAAAGAAATATTTATTTATTTATTGCTTGAATTTTTTTTTAATAAATTTTATTTTTATATTCCCCATACAATTGCAACCCCCTTATTTTGACCCCAATCCCTCCCCTCCCCACGCCCCAACCCCCATAGAGTATCTCTGGTTCATAGTTTTGTGTTGATTTTGATTTTCACTTTCTTATTCATTTTCCTGGTCCCTAATTTAAGTTTTCTAGATTCCTTGAATGACATCTTTCAATTGCATTCAAGTTTTCACTAAACCTATTATTCTACACTGCCCTTCACTTTGTATTATTGCTAAGGGTCTCTCCACTCAAAAGTCCCTAGAAGTACCAATTAAAGGTGAGATTAAAGACACTTAACTCACAAGCTGGCAGGGGGAATTGGTGTTTATCTGTTCATGGATAATACTGGGCTGAAAAAGATTAATTCATGTCCAGCTCTTGCTGGACTACTGTACCAACCAAAAGGAGTCTGGCAGAAAAGGAATTGATAACCTGGAATTTTTGAAATGAAGAAAGTACAAATGAATCAAGAAGACTGATACATCTGAAGCAAAGCCATAATCCTTATTCTGAGAAAATGTCTCCATTATGAGCAAAAACAGCGAAAAAAGGCTCATGGGTATGCTAATGGCCAGATCTGTCACTCCAATCCTGTCCCCCATGCCACCCATTTGCTCTATTGGCAATGCATCCTCACCCAGACTACCTAAGATTCAGCCTTTAGGCCAGTTCAATGATTATGTCCTCATGATTTTTTTTTTACCATTCTTTTAAATTCAATTTGAATTTTAGTCACACACAGTTCTTTACTACTATGGGTATGGGGAGACTACTTATGATCTCACACATATTTTTTTCTTTCTTCACTATTCATGAAAGGATAACATTTCCCTGCCCCTTTTACAAAATAGGCAGGGCCAATGGACTAGTTCTGGTTACGATTGTATATGAACATAAAGTATGTCACTCACTTGCTAGGTTACTTGACTACCAGTGTGAAATCATTCTTGTATCTCTTCCTCTTGCCACTGAGATAGTGTTCTCATTGGTAAACTGCATTAGCCTGGGGCCCAGAATAAAGATAAGATGGAACAGAATTCCCTGCTAAATTACAATAGTGTAAAGCATAAAGAAGAAATAAACCTTTGTTGTTGTAAGTCTCTGAGGTTGGCTTTGTATGTGAGCATGATGGTGGTGGACATAAAACATGGGGGTAAGGGGTGTTTTTACAGACAACCTAGCTTATTTACTACAGTAGTAAATAACTACTTTCTGACTTCATATTATATATCATGCTGCTAATACTCTTCATTATTCCAAACTCAACAAATATTTATCAGAACATCTCCTATAGCAAGTCAATGTCCCAGGCACTAAAGGATACAATGATGAACAAAACATATGCAGTCACTGAATTCATATGATCATGACCTAGTGGAGCAAATACATGCACAACAATTACATGGACAAATATAAAGTTTAAACCAAAATCAGTGCTATGAAGAAAAATACATGTGACCTAGTAGGGAGGATTGTAGTGAGGCAACAGGAAAGGCTTTTCTGAGAAAGCCTTGAGCTGAAAGTCATATTCTAGAGATGATTTATGCAGCCCAATTAAGGGCAAACTAGGCAAAGACAGACCTGAGTAAGGAAAGAGAATAGCATTCTAAGCAGTGGTGTAACAGGCCAATTTGAAGTTAGGCAGTGACTAACATAAAGTAAGCAAAGAAATCAGTGAGACGGGAACTGACAATACAGAACTTTGTACGCCAAGCTAATGATTGCAGACCAACATAAAAGAAATGGAATGGAGGGCATCCCCTGGTGGCGCAGCGGTTAAGCGCTGCGCTGCGATGCTGCCCACAGCCTCTGCAGCGCCAGTTCGATCCCCGGCCACTGGCAAGGGTCCCACATGGCGCGCAGATCTCTCTGCGCTCATTCCTGCTGCTCCCCTCTGCAGTGTATTTCGTCAGTCTGCCTGTTCTGTTCCCCGCTCTGGTTCTGGTGATTCTCTCACCCTCCCATGCTTCTGACTGTACTCAGTGCTTGCATAAATAAATAAATAAATCTTAAAAAAAAAATGGAATGGAAGTCATAGAATTTAAAGATGGTAGGAAGAGGGTATCATTGTAACCTCATCACGACATGAGGACATTCCCTCCCAAGGTTAAATTCCATTGTCAGAACTCAGGGCACCAATACTTTGGTATGATCAAAAAAAGATGTATTGCTCATGCTGGTGAGAAGTCCCGGGTCAAGGGGCCTTCTGGAAGGAGGCCCAGAACAGAAAGAGAGCAGAGTGAACATGCATTTTATGAAGGAGAAGTTCCCCTAGTAGCACCTGTCTAGCATAAAATTTGACAGAAACTGTTTGCTTGGGGCGGGGGATGGAAAGGAAGGGGAGGAATGCTAAGCTTTGTCATGGTGCTTCAAGAAGTAACAGAAGCAGGAAGTGAGACTTACAGATTGTCAGTACTAAAGCAAACATCACAGGATTCTTGCTACAGGTTTCTTTCTCATGAAAAGATTGGGGGTGGGGGTGGAATACAAAATGATTAGATTTGGATTTCAAAGGATATTTCTGCTACAATGTAGACATTGGATTACAAATTAGGTGACTTCCTAAGGTGGAACCAGTTAGGAGGATTTTGCAGTGGTATAGATGAGAGATGAAGACAGCTGAAACAAGAGGGCTGATGAAGAGAGCGTTGGACATGAATTGTTCTACAAAGCAGTGTAGTCAACTTGTTGCTCCTTTGAAGGAAAAATTTCTAAGGTCAGTGGTGCAACCAGCAGGGCTTCTTCCAACAATCCTTTTCATGGTTTTCTCCTGAAAACACATGTATAATTTAGCCTATACCTTGCCTCTCCCCAATTGTCTTTCAACATAGCTTCCTCCATCACCATCACTCTATAGTAAATAAAGTAGTTTGCAAACTCTATGAAGAGAGTAAGAATTATTTGTTTTGTGAACTGCTTCTCACCTCAGGCAAAACCTCTAAACCTGGGCTCTGGAGATGGAAGGGGGACTATGGTGAGATGCTCTCTGAATGATTAACAATCCCACTCCAGGAACTGAGGTGGGTGTGGGGTGGGGAGCCTTGGAGTGTAACCACCACCTCAGGAGCCAAACAAGAGTGATGGGGGGCCTCCCCTGGTGGTGCAGCGGTTGAGCGCTGGGCTGCGAGGCTGCCTACAGACTTTGCAGCGCTGGTTTGTTCCCCAGCTGCCGGCGAGGGTCCCACAAAAAAAAAGAGTGATGGGAACCTCAATATTCTATCATGCTCTGCCTAAGGGAGAGTCACCGTTTCTCAGTGGGGGACAGGATGGAAAAGAGGGGTCCCTACATCTCAGCTGCATTCACCCAAGGCTTAGCCTTAGTAACATGTAACCGAAGACAAGAAGAAGGAAGAGAAACACAAGTCCTGCTCCTCCCAGGAAGAAAGCCTTTCAGCTGGGAGCTGAGGATACAGGGAGCCCCAAGCTCTCAGCCAAGAGCTGTCTGGAATTAAGAACCCACCTCACTGCGCTGGGAAAGGAGGGAGAGAACAGTGTAAGTTTAAATACCGGAGTTTTATCTTTCTCACTGAATTTTGCAGATGGTGTTGGATAGATGTTTCTTCATTTGCTGTTTGTCCTTAAGACCATTTCCAGAGATTTTTTTTTTTTTTTAATTTACCAGTTTCACTGGGGGACCTCTTAGCATTGGTCAGGAGATTTCCAGGAGATGTGACATAAGCAGAAGTTCAAAAAGTGCTTTCTCTGTGAGACTTTCCCTCTCTTGATATCGGGGAACCCTTTTACCACCATTTAAATGATTCTGGGCTAGTATCCAGGAGCGAACAGAAAGTCCCCAGCAATTTCTGGTGTCCCAGCAGAGACTGGGCCAGGAGATGGTAGTGTTAAAAAGGCCACGAGAAGAGCACATATCAGGGACGCTGAGAGCCCTGAATTCAGCTGAGAGAACAAGTAAGAGGCATTGATGTTGTTCATGTGTTAAGAACCATTTTATTAGTGAAACTGGAATGAGAGTCAGAGTAGAATGGATTCAGGAGTGCTAAGAAAGAGAGGAAATAGAGTTATTAAGAACTGGCAAAACTGTGGGAAAATGAGCTTTGGATGAGAAAAGGAGACATGACATCATTCCTCAACTGAGGGAGATTTTGCTCCCCCCATGGGACATTTGGTAGTCAGAAGACACTTTTTATGGTTGTCACAACTGAGGTCTGAGGGTGCTCTCTCTCAGATGCCACTCAACATTCTCAGATGTTAGAGAATAGCCCACAATAATGACTTGCCAGTCCAAAATGTCCAGAGGAATCCTGTCAACAGAGACGTGGCAGTGAGATTTTTAGGTTTTTTTGTTTGTTTGTTCTAGACACAGGTGATACTAGAATATGTTTGGAGTTTCACAGGAAGTATCTAGTTGAGAGGAAAAAGTTGAAGGTACAGAGGAGAAAGGTGTAATTTTCTGTGGATAAAAATTACTATCCTTTCTGACAAAATCTCAGAGGGTAAGTGAGTTGCCCCCTGTTAGGAAGTCAATGACTAATGGGGTCTAGATCCTCTTTAACCTATTTACTCTTGATGGAGCAGCTAGGGGAACTCTTACTCCTTTGGTGTACTGTCAACAACAGCAACTGCACTGACAACAGACACCTGACCAGGGATATGTCACAGGCATCTCCTACCTGCCTTATGGAAACTCTACTCTTACTAACCCACATTTTCTCTTCCGAACTATGATAGTAGTTTATTGTTAAGACTGAGTACAGCGTATGCAGAGAAGGGTTTTCACTGCAGCCCAGGCTCTAATCCTCTTAGTCTTATTTGTCGATAACTTGGACTCTGCCATAAGGCAACCATCACTTCCTCTTTGGGACCCACCTGTCTTAGGAATCCACCATGTCCAACCTTCCCATGCTTGAAATGTTCTGCAGTCCCAGCAATCACTCCAAGAGTCCTGTTCTATCTGAGGGGCACAGCTGGCTCGGTGTGCAGAAAACATAAAGAAAATGGATCAACCCAAATGAAATTGAACTCTGTTGAGTCTGGCTCTGAACGCCAACACTCTCTAGGTATTTTGATTGCCACTTACCCCTAAGGAATGATGCTGCAAAATTCTAAGCAAATAGTCAAAGGTCTTAATTATGCAGCAGTAATAGATGCATAGTTAAGAGGAGCTAGAAGCAGCACTTACTTGTACCCCAGAGACTATTGTGGCAAAGGAAAGTAAGAAGATGAAAGACAAATGAAGAAACGCAGGGAGGGAAGCCACTTGGAACCAGGTAACACATTAATACACTGACAAATCTGGGGAAGAAAACTTTTAAAACCTGCACCCATGGGACACGCCCCAGACAGAGCCTAAAAGTGTCCAGGGAACAGTTGCCTTCCTCCTAAGGAATCTGACTGGCCTCAGGGGAGACTAGAGAACTGTTAACTTAATGCAGTGGAAAAAAGTGTAGATTAGAAAGGGTAATGTGTCCATTTTTCTGTTTTCTGAGCTATTTTAATCTCAGAAATCTACTCTTTGGGTAGATTTCATAAACTCCCTCTCTACATTTTCCAGTTTTCAGGACTTCTGAATCTCAGGAAATTCTTCCATTAGGATTACATCTAGGCATATTTCCTGTTTGATCAACTTACAGTTTCCTCCTTATCAGCAATAGAGACACTAGTAAGATAAACTGAGAACTTGAGGTATTTCTTCTTCCTCCCTCCTTTCTTCTTTCTACCTATCTTACTAGCCATCTCTCTTTTTATTTTCCTACCCTCTCTCTCCCTCCTTACCTCCACCTTAACTTTCTTTTCTAGGATTTGAGTCCAAATAAATTTGACCCAAAATCTCACAAAGAATATAGACTACATGAGAGTAAATACAGCCCTGGATTATAAGGTTATTTATTTTTTTATATAAGATATGCACTCTGCTGTATTAAAATGTTAAAGTACAAGTTTTTTGGGGAATGCTATCAAATATATCAATCTATTGAAAAGCAATACGGGTTCACTATTATTAACTTGCCAGGGTTTTCTGTGTTGTCTTTTGAAAGTATAGAAGTAGTTAATTTTTTTCTCATCTCTACATATTCATTGCGGCATTGCTAGAGCAGAATAAATGGCTGAAATGGCAATTTGCCACAAATTCGTCTACCACTTTGAGAGGAGTATATTAGAAGAGAATATCACTTACTATTGACTAAAACATTAAAAGATGAAATAACAACATTAGAATCAAGTGCTTTTTCATTTAAAAAATCACTAAAAATCTACCATGAAAATATTGAAAATAGGGCCTCCCCGGTGGCGCAGCGGTTGAGCACTGGGTTGCGAAGCTGCCCGCGGCCTCTGCGGCGCCGGTTCGATCCCCGGCTGCTCCCCGGCCACCGGAGGAGGGTCCCACATGGCGCAGACCTCTCCTGCCGCCCGCTGCTCCCCTCAGCGGTGTGCTTCGCTTCTGCCTGCTCTGCTCCTCGCTCTGGTGAGTTCTCTCACCCTCCCGCGCTTCTGACTGTACCCAGTGCATGTATAAACAAGCAAAACAAACAAATAAATAAATAAATAAAACATGCCTCTATAAAAAATAAAAAAAGAAAAAAAGAAAAAAGAAAAAAAAAAGAAAATATTGAAAATACATTGGATCACAGCCTAGCCTCTTATTACAGAGCTTAAAGCACTGTTTATAGAGATTGTGCTATTTTCCATAGACGTTAAGCTTATGAGAGGCAGGATCCAATAAAAATCTGGGATCCTTTAATTTAGGGTACTTCATTTCTGGACAGTGACTGAGACAAAGATATGAACAATTTATATTCAGCTAAAATTAAGCTTTCCTGTTTCTTTTCCCACTTTAATATCTCTTTACGGAATTGTTACTTCCCTTCTCCTTTCTTTTTTAATTTTTTACTCAAATTTTATTGATTCATCATACCTCACACCTCAACATCTGCACAAGCTTTCACTCACCCTCCATCAAAGCTCCAGTGCCAATGTCCTGTCACTCCCCCATTTCCTCCTGGCTCCCCTGCCTCCTCTCTGGTAACCACTAGATTTATCACAGAATCCAACAGTTATTTTTTTGTCTTTTGTCAGCTTGCTTTCACTGCCTATTTATGATCCACAAATGAAAAAGACAGAATCCAGAGTTAAAAGATGATGAAACACCGACACAAAAAAGTCTATTCTACCTATAAAAGTTCAGTGCAGGGGTCTCCCTGGTGACACAAGGGGTCAAGATGCAGCCTATGAAGCTATCCGCAGTCACTGCAGCATGAGTTCGATCCCCAGCCAGGGAGGTGACCCACCTGGTGCAGCAGACCTCTCCTGACTCGCCCACTGCTCCCCTCAGCAGTGTACTTTGGTCATTCCGCCTGTTCTGCTCCCCACTCTGTCTCTGGTGAATCCTCTCACCCCTGCACATCTGGCCTGTATACCAGTTCTTGTATGCATAAATAAATAAAAAATAATCTTAAAAAAAAAGTTCAGTGTTTTGTGACCACAAAACAAAAATCTGGACCAACAAGATACTTAGAAAAAGAAAGGAAGAAATGGGATCATCAGCAAAAAGATAGAATGGAAGTAAATAGTCTCACATGTGAATAACCACCCTAAGTGTGAATGACCTGAAGTCACCATTCAAAAGACACAGAATGGCAGATTGGATAAAAAAGATGACCCTTCTGTATTATGCATACAAGAGTCTCACATTGGATCTAAAGAGAAACATGGACTTAAAGTGAAAGGCAGGTATTTCAATCCAACAACATAGAGAAAAAAAGCAAGAAACACTATTCGCATATCTGATAAAACAGCCTTCATCCAAAAAGGTGATTAGTGACAAAGACGGGCACAATATGATGATCAAGGGGACAATTCATCAAAAAGTAATTGTATTCAAAGCTCAAGCACCCAACACAGGTGCATGCAGCATACCACGTGTAAGGACAGTGACCTAGATGTGGGAGCCATGTCCCAAAATGTGATGCCAACGAAGTGATGAGGAGAAAAGACAACTAAGTGACATTAGGAGCGCTGTAATCAATAATGTCAAGGCTCTAGACAGTCTGATTCTTCAGTTTCTTTATGGAAGATAACTACCCATTCCCATTTAAAGGGACAACCCAAGGCTGGATTGCCAAGGGCATTGAATTCTCTGCAGGAAGTTGCATAGCTCCAGCAGCCCAAAGCACTCAGCAAGGAGCAGCAGGTGGACCACCTAATTACTGCCAAATTCAAATATGAGCTTGATGGCCTCACAAACAGCCCCTTCTCTTTTTGAAGTGAAAAAGAGGAGGAAAATCTAAGAACTATTAATGCATGGTTTCTTGGGCATACCTACCTATGTATGAGCTACTGCCACTCTGCAGATTATCTGAGAGTGGACATAAGCATCACTCTGGTTAATAATGTGCATTTTGGTCAATTTGTTTATCTCTGTCACGCCTGCCTTTCAGGTGCTGGGACTCAGATCGGCTACCATTTCCATTTGCCTCAAGTCACTGACAATGACACTAGAAGAGTGGTGAGTGAGCAAACTATTAAAGATCACACAGAATATATGAGAGAATTGGAGTTAAAACTCACACCCCACAGCTTCTCAAGTTAAGCAATTATTATAGCTCTATTGGTCATTAGCTTCTTGCCACCAAATAGCTGAAGGAATTTAATCCACTGTGCCTTAAGGTGAACATGGAATAAGAAAAAAGTTAATCATTCATAAGTCATGATGAGTCTTTCACAAGTCAAAGTGTTGGGCCAAAAGACTTTCTGAAATATCCTGCATCTCTAGCAAGCCATACATAGAGAAGGACACAATGTATTCCCTAATTTTTATTTGAAAATTATTCAAACATGGAAGCCATTTTCATCTAGTTGTGGAGTCAGTAGCATTTACCAGGACACACCACTGATGGGCTGATTTTGCCCAGTGTATTGTTAGACCCAGGCCCTCACTTGTCCTAAATCACCTAAGGCGAACAATAACTCATGGAAGGCACTTTTTACTTGGGAATTTGCTACATACATGCTAGCAGTTCTCATTTAACTTCATGAGTTCTGATAGTTATGCTAATGGGTCCATTGCTGCAATGTGTACTCTTTTTAGTTGTATGTGACATTCTGATAGACATTCTGACTCATCAAGATGTCTCTTCGAAATAAGTCAGAAAGAAAAAGAAAAATAGCGGATGGTCTCACTCATAGCAGGAATTTAGAAAACCTAAATAAGAGACCAGGAAAAAGACTAATCAATACAAAGTAAAAATCAAAATCAACAAGCAACTATAAACCAGAGACACACTGGGTGGGGGGAGGGAGCGACTGGGAAAGGAAGGACTAGAGTCAAAATAAGGGGGGAGGTGCAATTGTATGGGGAATATAACTAAAATGAAAATGCATACATTGTGCAAAGATGAAAAAAGATGTAAGAAATATATAAATAAAATATTTAAATAAATGAAAAAAGATGTCTCTTCTCTTCAAATTATTATGTTCTACACATTTATAATGCAATAACTTTCCTTGAATGCTTTTTTATATGGCTGTTGACATAACTGAGTTTGCCCCAGTTTTCCAACAGAAAAGTTTTAACCCTAAAACAAAATGACAGAGTCCTGACAAGACTTAGTAGACTATTTGTGGCTAATGAGATGAAGCTGAGAACAAAGAATTCCTAGAGGACTGTCACATGGCAGAAACTTCAAAACTGGTCTTTACGTTATTCTATCTGGCTATTCTCAAGACTTCTTAAAATTCCCTTCTCAAAAGAAAACTTTCTGACAAAGTTGCTGTGGTGCCAGTACTTTCCTAGGGAGAGCACTCTGCAGTCTTTTGAGTAGCTTCCTGGTATTCCTTGGAAGACAAGGCTCTGCAAGAAGTGTGTTCCTTCTCTCTTAACCTAACCCAAACAACATTAAAAAACAGAGGAGTCCTTGGTTATGCAACTCAAGAATAGCAGGTCCGGGCATAAGAGAGAGGAGTTCTTGGGGGTCAGATATAGGGTTGTAGGTCTACAGAAGGACAAACTGGTCTGTTAAGTCAGAGTAACTATCTGCTCCCTTATATGGGTATTAACTACATTATAGGCATCAGGAAGAAACAAAAAATTTCAGGATATGGCCACTAGCTGAGAAGGCGTGTAAGTTCTTGAAATGTGAAATACAGATACTGATAAAGATGAATTTAAATTTTTCAAAGGCATATTTTTGAAAGGAAGTTCATTTAGGCAACATGTTTTTAAGGATATGGTTGACTATTAAGAATAACTCCAAAGGCAATCAAGGTGGTAATTTATAATACACTCTAATAGAGACTTATAAAATATGCCTCAAATATCAGTGTACTAATGAATGTAGTTATTAATGCCATAAATGCATTGTCAGTGAAGCTCCTTTACATAAAAGTTGTTATCCAAAGTTAAAATAAATTCCCACTCTTGAGATGTTCTACCAGGTTTTCTCCATGGGCACTTGTTATCTTGGGATATTATTGTAGCCTGGGTTATGTCTGCATTTACATAACAATAAGCTAAATTATAATGAAATTCTTTCATGATTGAGGAATGCCATATACAAAATTCTATATCTGGAGAAACCAAAGCATAGATAAATTACATTGTTTTCTTCACATTGCAGAAATCTGGTTGGAAATTGCATGTTCTTCTTTAGGCAGTTACAGAGAAAGGAGTTGGCTGTTGTGCACTACACAATTCTAACTTTGTGCAGAGAATTATAATGGGTAGCTCTTCTTATATACTGAACTACTGAAGAAGGAATGGGGAATAAGATGAATAAAATAATTTCAGGCTGAATTCTGAGCCCTCAATAGCAATAACTTTCCAGCAGAGCCTGTGCTGGATGGAGGACGTCACTAACCCATCCTTTCACTTATCATTTACTTCAGAAGACTGGGCACACATACAAAAAATTGTAACACAGAAAGTATATCATTAACTGACAACTGATAAGACAGTTTAGTGTAAACGAAAGACTACTGAGTTGGGAATCATTATATGAATTGTAATCTTCATTAGCTATGAGCTACTTTAGTAAACCTGAACAAGTCATGATTTCCCTAGGCCTCAATTTTCTCACCTTGTTATAGGTAACATTTATTGAGAGCTCACTACATATTCCAGTTAGTTGTCTACATCTTTTCTCATTTCATCCTCACACCTGTCCTATGAGGTAGATAATATTATTCTACTATTGGTCTCCATATTATTGATAAGGAAACTGAAGCAAAACATGGTTAAGTAACTTGTCCTGGATTATGCTGATAGTATATGACAAAGGATTCAAGCTTTTATTCTCATACAGGAGAAAACTGAGGTGGCATCAGAATGATGTGTGTGCTTCTGTGTGTGTGTGTGAGAGAGAGAGAGAGAGACAGAGAGACAGGACATATATAAACACAGAGACAGAGAGAATGAATGTCTGATAGGTCTTTTTGGTTTATTACCTAACATATGACATCATACATGATAAAGCAATTACCAACTATCTGACAAGCTATGAGACAGAATCATGTTTTGTTCATCAAATCATGCACCAATAGAGTCCATTCCTTAAGCCAATCTCCATGACCATGTGGAGTTTAATTCTCTAGTTCTATTTTTAAAAACATGATCAAGTAAAGCACACTTATATTACCTTGAACATTAAGAAACCACTTTCCCATTGAAGTCAGCAGCTGTGGTTTATATTTGAGGTGAAATGAATGACCCACTCACTAAATTCAGCAAGCTTGTTTCTGTATAGACTCAAGTTAGAGGAGTTTTCATGTTACCTAACAATTATGTTACCTCAAATAGTATAAAAGGACCATAACACATTTGCTGTTTTTGTTTTGTTTGTTTGCTTGCTTTATATTACCCTAAGGATAAACATGGCACTCTCTAAATTTAAAACCACTTTATGATAACACAAAAGTTATGTTTAATTATATGTGATTAATATGCATATAGCCTGTTTTCATTTGTATTGGTCTTTCAGATATCACAGAGTTTCTTTGGGAAGGATGTTCAAAACTATAAGCAATGTATAGTATGATCTAAAGGTATCTACCCTAAATGTTAATTGTGTTAAGAAATGTTGAAATTATTGATCCATTCTTCATGGTTCATTTTTTTTTTAGTTGCAGACTTCTTGTTTTTGAGGTAACTTCAGTTTACTGTTAAGTTTCAGGTGTACAACTTCACACCTCAACAACTATACAAAGCACACCAAACCCACCACCATCCAGAAGTCTAGTTACCACCCACCACCATCCAATCAACTCCTTCCACCTGTTCTGCCTATAGCTCCTTCCCCTCTAGTAATCACCATCATATCGTCAAAAGTAATGGTTTTGCTTTAATTCTCTTTGCTTGCTTGTTTATCTTCCATATATTAGGGAAATCAAAATATTTGTCTTTCTCATAACCAGCGAATTCCCTCACGTTATTGTAAATGACTAAATTTCATCTTTCTTAGTGGGTGAGTAGTGTTTCCATTGTATGCTCTTAGCTCCTTTGTTGTTAATTAGCTGTCTCTTTCTCTCTCTCTATATATATATATTTATATGGGTTTATTTCTGGGCTCTATTTCTATTTCAATGATCTGTGTGTCTGCTTTATTTGAATACCCTACTGTTTTGACTACTGTAACTATGTAGGATAGATTTTGAGTTTAAGGACCTTAAGACCACCTTTTCCCTTTTATTCTTAGGACTGTTTTTGGTTAATCAAAGTCCTCTGTGATTCCATACACATTTTGGGATTTTTTTTTGTTCTATTTCTATGAAGCATGCCATCAGGACATTGGAAGAGATGACACTGGATCTGTATGGTGCTTTAGGTAAAATAGCCATTTAATAATATTTTTCTTCTGATCCATGAACAAAAAATGTCTTTCCATTTCCTTGTGTCTTCTACAATTTCTTTCAACAATGTCTTATGATTTTCAGGTCTTTTATTTCCTTGGTTACCTTTATTCTTTGGTATTTTAAATTATAAAAGTTATTCTTTCTTAATTTCTCTTTCTGCTAGTTTATTGTTTGCCTAATGGAATGCAATAGGTTTAGAATATTACTTTTGTAAACTGCAACTAATATATTTTTTCAAATACACAAAGTTAAAAATCCAAAACACAAGTGCCATCAGCATCATTTCTAAAAAGACAGACGTTTTAAAATAAAAAATGGTGAAAGAATATAAGCTCATAATCAAGGTCATTTCCTTTAATTGAAATTTTAGCTTTGTGAAAGATTCATGATGTTGTCTAATTTCTGATTTCAGAGACTGCCAATGAAAATTTTACCACTGACTAGAACCATTTGGGAACCACCAACATTCAGCCATAACAGTTAAGTTTATGATTAAATTTTTCTGAAAGCAGATATATCCCAGATTTAGCAGGTATGTAATTTTCCCCTAATCTCTATAGTAAGGCCATTTTCAGCAGTTCATTGTATATTTTCCAGAAACAAATCCAACTCTACAGCTCGTTGGAATATAATTTTCTCTAAAGATCATAAAATAGAATAACTATTTTATCTTACATACCACATAGGAAAATGTCATAAGTATCCTCTTCACACATTTCCAGTTTTCTCTAAAAGTTCATCTCTGAAAGCCAGATTCCTCACCTTTCAACTCTCTCTGGCCCTTTATATCCATAGTTCATAAAACCCTTACCCCTCACCTCCCACTCTCTCATGACTTCTGGCCATAAACTTTCATTTCACACTCTGCACCTGACATTAGCCAAATCTACATCCACCAACACATAGCAGACTGTAATATCAAAGATAAATATATAGATCTTATTTAATGTTGTGACTGACATTCCTCTTACAGAAAGTCAGGCCTGTGTTCTCACTCTTTGAATCTTTAGGTAAATTTTACCTAAATGACCATTTAACAAGGAAGTATGTGGCCAATCCAAATAATGAAATATCCTTGAAGTGATGCTCTGAGGTTTCAAAAAGTAGGTCATAAAAAGGACACTGCTTCTAACAGACTTTCTTTTTCTCTAGGGATAGGTGTACTTGGATCCCAGCCATTAGGCTGGAGGAAGCTCAGACTAGCCCTGAGGGGGAGAATGCATAAAAAGGAACTAAAATCTCTAGCATGTAACCTTAATCAACCACCCAGACATGTAAGTGAGTGACTTTTGGATGATTCTAATCCACAACTATTAGAGTCTTCCAGCTGAACACTTTTTGAAGAGCAGAGTCTAGTCTTCTCCACTCTTATTCAATTTCCTGGGATAATAAGATACTATTGTTTTAGGTCACTAACTTTTGGGGATTTCTGGCATAGAGAAGGAAATAACTATTATATCCCCTTAGACAGAAGTTTCATGACAAGTAACTATTACTCAGAATTTTTTCTTTGGAGGAGGTAGGCAGTTAATATTTCATCATCTTCTTTGTTAAACTGCTTTTCCAAAATTCAATAAATAAGGCCTGGCCTCATACAATTTTAAAGCAGTATTTGTTTTAACCACTTAAACAGGAATATTTGTAAGTCTTTAAGTAACTGTCTAATGCCTATATAGAAATGTGAGGTTTGGAACCCTGTCCTGGTTATGCAGAAGAAAAACATTGTAAGTGTAAAATATACTTTTGATGAATAAATAATCAAAAAACATTATTAGTAAATGTTTGAAACTATAAAAATGAAGTAGACTATCATTTTAAGTTTAACTCATATTTTTCACACGAAAAGGAATAATAACAACTTTGTTGGAGCTAACTAAGTTCCTCATTAACATTCACTTCATAAACTTGGAAATAAAACTGAACATTAATTTGATCATAAAAACAACCCTTACTGTTGCAGAATATATTTCTCTGTTTTTCTGTAAGAATGGAAATCTGCATTAACTAACATCATCTCACAGTCCTCAATCTATTCTTGGCAAGATATTACAAAGGCTGAGCAAGCCCAGTGCTTATCAAATTATGCATATTGCTCAAAGTGCTATAAATTACAGGGAATATTGTGAACATCTGTAATTTTGCATAATGCATCTATATAAAAGGTAACTAAAATAGGAGCAATACTTCCACACCTGCTTTATCTATGCAATTTAAATTGTGCATATTTTAGAGTATGTGAAGAACTAATGATAAGACTTAGTGATAGGAAAAGTCATTCATTCAACAGTGATTCTAAATGCGGACCTCACTATATACTCAATTCCTTGAAAGGTTTCAATATTCTTTATTTTAAGAACCAAAAGCAAGAAATGATATGGTGAGGGTTATTACCACCATAAGTTTGAGAACTAATGAGTTATAAAATGGAGGCCACTCATTTTAGCATATGAAAGCAATGTTTTGAGTCAAGACTAGTGAACCAATATTTTGGCAGTTATTTGAAAAACATCCAGCATGAAGAAATATATTCAGGTGGGAGATTCCATTCAAGGATATGGAAAATTTAGGAAATACTAAAAAGTCATAAATGGCAGTTATTGTTAGAAATAGCAGATCTAAAGATATTTTAGCCCAGAATGTGGCACAGGCATGTCAAATAAGAATTAATTTGTATTCCCAAACATCCAGCTACAAAGTGTCTTTACCCTGAAGGTGACTTTTTTCAAGATTTTACTGTAGTATCAGGTAAGAGATCAATTTCCAGCTAAGTTCAGAAGAATGAAATATATATGCCCCCAAGCCCTTTTTTTCTGGGTTTCCATAGTGAAATATATCAAATACTTGATTAAATAAGTTCATGTGAGACTGAGACACAGAACAATGCCTGGAATATAACAGGTTCACAAAAATAATTGTTTAATACAAATCTTCTATCAGAAATTATGTAGCACATATATGGAATTAATAACATACAGTTGTATTAAACCTTTAAGAAAATATTCTTTGATCCAATAAAACTTATACAAATCTCTCTCAGGGGATGATCAGAGATGGAGAAAATATTTCTAGAATTTGGCCATTTGTCTCCAGTTAGTCATCATAAATTTTTAAAACAGTTTGTTGGTGTGTATAATGGTAAAAATTTTGAAATAATCCAATACAAATACAAGTTAAATAAATAATATATTAATCTTCAAATTAATAATTACCTGGAAGAGTTTTTATAACATCAAACATGTTATGAGTGTTAAATAAAATTACAAAGTGAATTATTAGTTTTCTAATGTTACTGTAATAATCAAAACAATATAGTATCACACTAAGACACATAGAACAGTGAAATAGAATAGAGAATATGAGAAAAACGAATACTTTTCAAAAAAGGCTCCAAAAATACACAATGTGGAAAGGACAGTCACTTTTAAAAAATGGTTTGGGAAAACTGCATATTCACCTTCAAAATAATTAAATTGGACCCTCATCTTATATACACAAAAATATCAGCACAAAATGGATTAAAGACTAAAACATAAGAATTCAAATTATAAAGCTCTTAGAAAATAGGATGGGAGAAATGTTCCTTGACATTGATCTAGGCAATGGTTTCTTGGATTTGACACTGAAAGTAAAATCAACCAAAGCAAAAATAAACATCTGAGACAATACCAACCTAAAAAGCACAGCAAAGGAAACCATCAACAAATTGAAAAGTCAGCCTAAGGAATGGAATAAAATATAGCTGACTCTTTTAAACAATGCAGGGGTTAGGAACATCAATCTAATTCCTCTATAATATAAAATCTATGTATGACTTGACTCTCCAAAACCTTTAACTACAGTCATTCCCTGGTATCCGCAGGGCAATGGTTTCAGGACCCCTGTATACTCAAATTAGTTGATGTTCAAGACCATTTAAGTCAATCCTTACTACATATAGTTTCCATATTTACAGATTCAACCAACCACGGATGTTGGTTGGTTGAATCTGGGGATGTGAAACTCCTAAGAGAAAAGTATGAAATAGTGTAGTTCAGATCAGTGCTATTCAAGAGTCAAATGTATTTATGAACCATGTATCTGATAAGGTGTTAATATCCAAAATATGCAAAGAACATATAATTCAAAAGCAAAAAACAACCTAATTTTAAAAATAAGCAAAGGGTCTAACTAGACATCTTTCCAAATAAGACATTCAAAAGGCCAATAGATACATGAAAAAAATACTCAGCATTACTAATCATCCAGGAAATGCAAATCAAAACCACAATGAAATAGTACCTCACACCTGTTAAGATGCATATCATCAAAAAGACAAAGAATAAATGTTGGTGAAATGAGGAGAAAAGGGAATCCTTGTTTATTGTTAGTGGAAGTGTATACTATACTTCCACTATGGAAAAAGTATGGAGTTTCTCAAAAAATTAAGACTAAAAATGATCCAAAAAATCCACCTGAGTATATATCAAAAGGAAATTAAATTATTATTGTAAATTGGTATTTGTGGTCCCACTGGCAGCATTTTTCAAAATAGTCAAGGTATAGAAGCAACCTAAATGTTCATTGATGGACACAAATAAAATGTGATGTGTGTATTAATCAGACTTTAAAAAAAAAGAGTAAATCCTTTTATTTGACAATATGATTAAACATGGAGAGCACTATGTTAAATGAAAAAGGCCAGCTAAGAAAGACAAATACTGAAAAAGATCACTTACTTGTCTGTAAAGACTAAATTTTAAAGTAAAATCAAATTCCTAGAAAAAGAAAGTAAAATAATGGTTGCCAAAGGTTGGGGGTAATGGAAAGAGATTGGTAAAGGCATAAACTTGAACTTATAAGTAAGTTCAGAGAATCTAATGGCAACAATAGTTAAGTTAATAATACTATATTATATACTTAATATGCTTTTAATATATTACAATTTTATTAGTCAACTATACCTCAGTAAAGTTGAAAAATGCTAAGTGCAAAGCAAAGTGACATGTTTTAAAAGTTACAATACTATGAACCAGAGAAACACTATGGGGGATGGGGGGCGGGGATATGAGGGATTGGGGTCAAAATAAGGGGGTTGCAATTGTATGGGGAATATAAAAATAAAATTTAAAAAAACACAAAAAATACATACAAACATGTGCCACAACAGAAAAAAAAAAGTTACAATATTATTTCAATGTTTCACTTATAAATTTAATTTACATGAACTAGTTTATTTTAATTTATATTTATACTATTATTGTATATAAATAAAAATATAAATACAAATAATGTATAAAGAAATGAAAAATATTAATAGTATGTTGTCTGTTTCAGTAAAACTATATATATTTTCTTCATACTTTTCTATATTTTCACATTTTCTCCAATTAGTGTGCCTAATATAAATAACTAAAACAAATAACTAATTTCTAATATTCCAACAATATTTACAGCTATTTTCCCCTAGGCTGGAATAATGTTTATAGCAGCTGAAGTTTAAAACAAAGTAAACATATACCAAAATAAAAAATATATAGAAATCGTAATTATGACAACTAAATTGACTTTTATATTCCTACTTGAAAATTATCAGTGTAAGAATTTAACAAATAAAAGTAGTTACAGGTGCTTGTAAATGTACAGACTTTATGGTAATTGTGCCTCAAGGACAGGACCTGGAAACTGAGAATCTAAGATAAAAAAAAAAAAGACACTCTAGTGGACTCTTCTGGTTTGAATGTTTTCTTCTGTACACATAGCATTTTTTTTAAGTTAAAACAGTATGTATGATACCAGTTGGCATGAACACTAGTTGACAAAGTGTTCAACCCACCTAGCTAGTGAACATTTCAGTTTTAGCAGGTATTTCCTCCAAGCAAAATCCACTTGGCAATTCCATTGGCATGTGCAGCTGAAGTCACAAATCATTTATTCTGATCAATGGGTGCCAGCCAACTTGCAGGAACATGCTGCCCCATCCAAGTCCACTCCTCTGCTGAGAATAGGAAAGGAATCCCTGGGGATATCACACAAATTTGTCTGAATCTGCTCTGGTTTCCAGATTTCAGGACAGAAATTACTCAGCTCCTCTTCATCCAAGTCTGAGGATTCTACCCAGTATAGCTAAGACAGTTTTCCTGTTCAATATTCTGTCCTACTCATTTTAACCATGAGAGCCAGTTACTTGAATTGCCTATAGCAGGCATCCGCAGCCAGCAGGTGCAAGGCTATTCCTCACATTGCTTCTCTCTCTTCTGTAGCCATCCCTTCTGTCCTGTAGTTAAAGATCCTCCCTTACACAGAACTATCTCCTTCCTTTACACCCATCCTTCCCACCTACTTGAAGATCCTCTTTTATCAGATCTTTCTTCATGGGAAGACTTATCACCAAGACCAAATAAGCTCAACATCCCCTGACCCCCTCAGGTGCAGTCCCCATAGTTTCCTTCACCAATGCACCCGTGCACCATCACCTCAATCCCCTGTGCTCCTCCTCCCTCCCTCTGATCCCTCTCCCACCTCCTCCCCTGCAGTATGTCTCTGATTTATAATTGTCTGTTTTTTTTTTGTTGTGTTTTGTACTGTTATGATTTTTTTACACTGATGTCTTATTTGGTTCCCCTATATTCCTGCTATAAGTGAAACCATCCGATATTTTTCTTTTTCCTTCTGGCTTATTTCACTGAGCATAATTCCTTCTAGCTCCATCCACATTGCTACGAATGGCATGATTTTATCTTTTTTGATTGCTGAATAATATTCCATTGTGTATATGCACCACATCTTCTTGATCCAGTTATCTATTTTTGGGCATTTGGGTTGTTTCCAGGTTTTACCTATTGTAAATAGTGCTGCAATAAACATAGGGTAAAGGTATTCTTTTGAATCAACATTTTTGTGTCCTTTGGGTAGATCCCTATAGGAATAATTGAATGTCCTTGAATTCTGCCCCCTCTATAAGTTGTAATCAGAGAAGAGTGTGCTTTACTTCCTCACTTACAAAATTGTCTAGAAGAAAGAATAATGGAAAGGCAACTAATTTCTGAATCTGACAGTGGTATAAAAGCAAGAGTTTTAAATCTGTTTCAGGTTTTAGATGACCAAAACATACTGAAAATAAAAACTGAATAATAAGCAAGAGGTCACCACATCAATAGGATGTTGACCTCTAATGGGAGAAAATGGAGTTCTGGGTGGGCCCAAGTAATCATTGTGCAAATTAACCAGTAGACCTCAGGCTGCAGCATATTTCTGTGGCTCCCATCCACCTGGGGATAAAATGTGGTCCCTTTCCCTTCCTCACAGTCAATCTGATTGCTCCTCCCACAGTCCACCAGTCCAGGGCATTTACTTACTCTGACTTGAGCTATATCATAGCAGAGGTATCATTTTATATCTAAGTCCTATAAAATCTTTCAATAACATTAGAGCTCCCACATAGAACAGAAAAGACAGTGTGGATTTGTGGGAAGTGTTGGAGGAAAAGTAAAGGAAAATAATATGAGAATTTATTATAAGAGTATGTATTAGTTTGGTTTATAGGGAAAGGTAATACAGCTTAAGAAGCAGGGTGTTCTACTTACATAATCATCTTCCAAGACTCAGGGGTGGGACCCTGGCAATGTGTTTATTTAGTCATATGTTTTTGTAAGATATGCAAAAGCAAAGTAAAAATTTTTCCATTATTAGACAGTGAATTTGGAAAGGTGTTTTGAACATTTCAGTTAAAACAGATGAAAAATTACTGACTCCTGACTCCTGAATTGGAGACATATATAAGGCATTCTTTGTTTTTAATTAAAGAACTAAAACAAAAATAGGAGAAAATTTCAACTATAATTATTAAAATATGAAAAATTGCAAGCCTCATGGTTGAGTCAGTAGAAATAACTCAGTTCATTAACTGCAATACTATGTATCTTTTACAGATTTTGTGACGAATATCTCAGTAGCGCTGTTACATACATAAAAAAGAGGTGTTAGAATGCTATAGAAAGAATACTACCATCTACACCAAAAATAATATGCACTCACTGTTAGGAATGGCTACTTGTTTGGGTGAAATTTTGCTTTTCATTGCATACTTTTTCAAAAGCTGAAATTTGTGTATGTGATGTATTAAAAATAAAACTTAAAAATGATCAAAAAGTAGAAATAACTAGTTATCAAGCAGCAAATTGTAACTTTTTTTGCAGATAATTTCAAAAGTGGCATTTCATTACAAGAAAGAGAAAATTCAAATATAAATGATAAATTAGTTCTTGGACTGCTTGATAGCTGACTTAATGAAGAAGAATGAATCAAACTAACACATTGAAAATTTAAAAAATTTTCCCAATTATTCATAAAACTCTGACATAGCTGATAATGATCTAAAGACTCATGTAATGATACTATAGCAAGGACCTCGAAGACAAACTGTTTTGAAACAGTTAAAGTCATGAGTATACAAAATCACTCACCACACACAAAAAACAAAAAAATGTCCTGTATGAAAATCTTATGACTTATATGACAGACATATATTAGAGACAGCTCCAAATTTGACAACTTTAACAATTTATATGACATTATCAAACTTGTAAACTATTAATAATTTTTTAAAATGAACAAGCGTAGAAAAAAGAGAATTATATTGATAATTTTTCCATAAAAATACTATAGCTCAGTGTCACTTTAAAAGGCAAACAATATGAGCCAAAGGCGTAAGAAAAATTCTAGAATTTTGCTGGGTAGTTGATAATACATTATGACTTCAAATATTTTATATTTTTAATATGTGCCAACTTTAAATTGTAAATTGTAGTCATTCTTTTCACATTGTTAATATTCACATCATTTATAGTATATTAGTAGTACGTTTTTGCTTTTAAGTAGGACAACCTAAATCAGCTTCACCCTCTCCTCCAAAGCTGTATCTGCTCTGTAAAGGAAGAGTGGAAAGAATAGAACCATGCACAAAACCAGCCTCTGTAGATACAAAGAAATTGATATCTTAAAGACAGGACAGATTTAAAGCTGCCTTAATATAGACTGTAATTACGACTTTTATTAAATTGACTTTTATTTGCTGACTCCAAAATCACTGGTGTAAGAATTTAATAAATGAACGTTGTCAAATACGCTTATAGATATATAGACTTTATGGTGGAGGGGAAAAAAGCATTTAAGAACAGAAGAGCAGGGCCTCCCTGGTGGCCTAGGGGTTAAGTCTCAGCACTATACGGCCTGAGTTTAATGCCAGACCAGGGAGCTAACCCACATATGGTGCAGCAGATCCCTCCTGTCTCGCCTGCTGCTCCCTTTAACAGAGTATTTCAGTAAATCAGCCTGTTCTGCTTCCTACTCTGTCTCTGATGAATCATATCATACCCCATCCCCGCACCTCTAGCTTATACCCCAGTTCTTCTTTGCAAAGATTTAAAAAAAAAAAAAAGAAAAGAAAAGCAGAGGAAGGCCTGGCTCAGAAGATTGCACAATATTCTCTCTCAACCTTCTCTTTTTTATTAGCATAGAAAAAAGAGCAAAGTTGGTCAAGCAAAGTTCTTTTCCATATTCTATTCTAGATCCAAAGGTTATTCTCTCAATTCTTCATCTGGACCAAAAATCTCTAGTTTTACATTTCGTTTTTTATCTAATAGCATTCTGACTAAGTCTCCCAAAGTTTCATCCTATGGATTTAAGTTTTCAATCAAGACGTTTTTAAGACTTGAAATATGACTGAGCAACAACTCTCTCCTTTTATCTCCCCACTCATAGCCTTATTTCCTCACCCACACACACACCATTCACTTTGTTCTTCTAGAAACCTATCAAAGATAGTGTTTACTAGAACACAATGATGCCGAGTCACACTAAAAACAGAACAAAAACAGAACATAGAAACAAACCGGATTCCGAACTACAGGTTCCTCATCCTAATTTAACCTTAGAATTAAGAAGATAAGTTTCCCTCAATTTCTCTAGTGTAGAATCAGATTCCTTTAATTTTCCCCTTTTCATGATTATCTTCCATTAGTTAGATGGACTTTTCCTCAAATGTGGGCTTTTATTGAAAATATTATTTCTACTTCTATTGCTGAGATGAGAAATACAGTCCTATCCAGATTGGTGTGATTTGTTCTACGGTTTGAAACAACTCTCAGTTCCCAAACCTCCTAGATAAATAGGACTAGACTCCTGAAATCACCTGTCTTTTATTTCCACAGTCATTTTTTCACTCCACCTAATAGTAATTCTTTTGATAGAGTCTGCAAGGCTATAGTTTTTCATGAGCAGAAATATCTAGCAAAATGCAGGAAGGAGTGAGATTATAGGTTATTTACATATGTGTGGTTTATAGAGGTTTCCTCACAGAGTCTGTGTTCTGTGTATATTTAGAAGAGATGCAGAAATTAAAATGTAATTGACCCGGTGAGAAAAAACTTCAAAAGAGAAAGGTCTAAGTGATGAGCCTAGAACATGACCAGTGAAAATGGTCATTGACATCATGTCAATAAACAATCAGTCTGTCAAGTTCTGACTCATGTTCCCTTTCAGAGTTTAACCTTTATTTTGGTCTCATGTTGAAAATGAAAAGTTCCAAAAATTGTTCTTAAAAGCAAAGTTAATCAGAGCCTCCCCTGGTGGTGCAGCAGTTGAGCACTGGGCTGCAAAGCTGCCCGCAGCCTTTGCAGCACTGGTTCGATCCCTGGCCGCCAGCGAGGGTCCAACATGGTGCGACAGACCTCTCCTGCCGCCCGCTGCTCCCCTCAGCAGTGTGTTTCGTCAGTCTGCCTGTTCTGTTTCCTGCTCTAGCTCTGGTGAATTCTCTCACCCTCCCGCACTTCTGACTGTACCCAGTGCTTGTATAAATAAATAAATAATTTTTTTAAAAAACACCAAAGTTAATCAATACGATTTCAGGGTTTTTTAAAATCCAGAAGTAACTAGTACTTAGGGCCAATATGATGAATCGATAGCATCATCATCAATTTTGTTGATCTACCTCTTCACTACCAGCCAGTTGTAAAGTTTGGTTCTCCTCTTTGAGGATGCAGACTTTACTCACTTAGTGTTCTAAACTCCCTCCTGAGTGCCCATGTCTACTCTAAGGCTCTGTTCTCTATTCAATCTTTACTCTACTTAGGCAACCTCTTCTATATCCAAACATAGGAATGGTAAGTCTGCTAACTATTCTGCTTCTACATATTTCTCAATATCCAATGATTTTTCTTCTACACGCTGCCTGTATTCTAGACTATTCTGCCATTGTTCCTCTATGAATTACAGCAATAGTTTTCTGACTAGTCTCACCATGAATACTCTTGTTCTAATCTCCCATCTAATCTCTAACCGTAGCCACAGTGGTCTTTCAAGAAGGCAAATCTGATTTCGCACCATTCTTTATTGGTTTCCTATTGCTACACCTTGCTCTGGCATACCTCTGCATCCTATCTATTTTTCCGACATCCTATGTGCTTCTTAAGCCTCACCTTGCTCCATACTACTGCTTACTTCATAGTTGTTCTACTTTCCTTACTTTTCCCTTAATTATACCATGCTCTATTTTTCACTCAGGACCTTTGCACATGCCAATAAAAATTAAAGTTCTTCTAAATAAAAATTAAAGTTCTTCTACAATTTATTAGTACAATCTACTGTCTCAAATACTGTTACAGATAAAATATACTTGCTCTGATGCCAAGGTCAGTCCTCCTCTTGGAGGACTGTACAAACATCACTGTTATCTACCCAAAGATATTGTCCAGCAACTTTCCACACTATCATGATTTTTCCCTTCTCTACTATTTTATTCTTACTATGGCCTGAATGTTGGACAGCCCCCTCCCCATTTCATATGTTGAAATACTAACCATCAAGAGATGGTATTACAAAGTTGAGATACACTTTGATCATTACAGTAGAACTCTCACAAATAGAATTGGCAGTCTTAAAAAGGAGACCCCAGACAGCTCCTCAGTCCCTTCCACAATATGAAGACAAAGCAAACAGTACTGGCTACAAACCAAGAAGTGGGTCCTCACCAGAATGCAATAATATTGGTGCTTTGATCTTGAACTTTCCAGCCTCTAGAACTGTGAGAAATAAATTTCTGTTATTACCCAGTCTGTAGTATTTTGTTATAGCAATCCAAATGGACTATGACAATTCCCATCAGTATACAGATATGCTCTTAATTCTCAATTTAACAAAAAAATAAAAAGCTTGGCTCCACATTGTCCTTCAGTTCTGCCCCATTGCTCTTCACCCCATGGGGAGTAACTCTATCAGCGTGACTAGCTCCCTCAAGTCCTCTAAATCTTGACTCAAAGTCATATTCTCATCGAGATTTTCCTGACCTCTCTATTAGAATCGTTCCAGATTATTATATATCTTTCCTTACTTCCTTCCCCCACCCAAATATAAGAACCATGAGAACAGGGATATTTGTCTTGTTTACTCTTTTGTCCTAGTGTCCATCCTCATGAAAGCAGCCTCTTTATGCTTTTGATTGTCTGGTATCACCCCTGCCTCAGAGAGGGCACTTGGCAATATTTGGTGAATGAAGGAATGAGTGCATGAGCACTGCAACAGCTTTATCTCTCCTTAGCTTTCTCCTGCCATAGGAAACAGATGATTATGGTTTCTTTACACTTGAAAAGTCAAAATTTCCCCATAAGTTTTCCAGTCAGTAATTGCTTACAGTCTAAGTCAGAAGTCAGCAAATTTTTTCTCTAAAGGGTCAAATAATAAACATTTCAGGCTCAGCAGGCCAAATGGTCTCCATCTCAACTAGGCAACCCTAAAGTAGTATTCTAAGTGCATTCTAAGAAAACTTCATTTCCAAACAGGAGGCAGGCAGCATTTGGCCTGCAGGCTTTAGTGTGCCAACCACTGGTCTAATTTGTTTTTCTGAATCTTAAGTCATCTTATAAGCAACAGTACATGAAAAACCAAAAAGAAGAAAAAAGTAAAACCAAAATTCCTGGTCCAGCTTTTCCCTGTGCATATGTGCAGATTTAGCCTTATCCATAGTCTCACAGGCTCTTTGACCCTTCATAAATAAGCATCTCCTTCTACCCCCACCTCTCCACTGAATCCTCAGGTCACTACCAGTTCACAACATTAAATTATCTACAAGAACATTTAGCATCAATAGTAAAGATAAAGAACGGAGAAAGGGAGTTTCTATTTAGGACATCACATGATGGCCCTAATATTCCCCAAATGGCATTAGTGTCCTATGATCCCTCCAAGGAAAGTACATTAGAACTTTTCTTCTTCTGGAGCATTATTAGAAAAATAAACAGTAGGAGTAAAAGAAATTGCAGATATTTACAATTTCTTTTCAGAGGTGTTTACTAAAACTCATATTTTTTTTAATTTTGTAGATGATCTATTTCTCTCTCAGGTGTATAGGGTTATGTCACTCAAATAATCTTTTGTTTGCTCTTGCTTACAAAATGCTGCTATAGGGATAATTTAAATGCAAATTAGAAGTCATCCAAACACAACTTTATTTTGTTTTTGTGATATGAGGCTAACAGAAGTAGTCAGTCATTTTCCAGGATAAAAAGTCTCTTAAGAGAAATGATACCGATGTTTCCTCTCATGCCAATTTCATTTTTTCAAATGTCATCTGATTTTTTTCTCATCAATTAATAGACTCTAATAAGGTATAGTACAAAATCATTTTTCTTAAAATAACAGTTATCAAATTATTAAGGCAATATTACATGCCAGTTTAATAGTAGATCTTGATGTTAGATAACAGCATATATTCTTTTGAAGGACAGGGGTTTTAATTCATGGTGCTAATTTTTTTATTACCCAATATTATTTCTCTTTCCCCCCACCACTATCCCTTACACTCTTTTAACCATTTCTCCCATCCTCCTCCCTTTTAACCTCAGAAACCTCACTTCCTTTACTCCTGGGTCCAATATTGTCAATAAATATTTTGCTTTGTAGACATCAATTGGTTTGTTGGGATTTTTTTTTTTTTGGTCATTCTTAATTACCTTAATCACATAATTCCTTCAAACTCCTTCCATTTTGCAATAAATGACAATATTTCATCTTTCCTTTTGGCTGACTAGTACCCTATTTTGTGGATATACGACATCTTCATCCACTCTTCTGTCAGTGGCACTTAGGCTATTTCCATTTCCTACCTATTGTAAATAATGCTGCAATAAACACTGTAGAGCAGAGTTTTTTGAGCTGATGGTTTCATATTCTTTGACTTGAGGCCCAAGAGTGGGATTGTTAGATCATATGGTATTTCCATTTTTCATCTAGATTGCTTTCCAACATGGCTTTCTCCTGTTTACATTTCCATTAATGGTTCTAATTTTTAACAATGAAATATAAATGACATTAAGTGCCATCATTAAAGCAGATTTCCACTGTGTTTAAGACATTCTAGAGTAGACTGCATTAACTCTTTCAGAACAACAAGTGTGAGACAATCTAGCAGGGAATTACAATTTACTAATTAGCAAATAAGGTGACCATGGGTATAGAATTTTGACGGAGAGTCAACCTGGATTTTCCTCAGGATATCAAATGTTTTGGGTTCCGCAGGCACCTCCATTCTTTTTCATACCAGATAAGGGTTACTTTGGCAAAATCATCTTCATCTTATGTCTACTCTCTCTAGGCCTCAAATTTTTCATCCATAAAAAATGAAGATCATAACAGTACCTACCCTAGGATTGTTCTGAGTATCTAACAAGAAAGAAACATAATCTATGTTTCACATAGTGTCTGGCACATGGTAATGCATTGTTTTTCATCCTTTACCTTTATTTTTTATTTATTTTTTGTGGGACCCTCGCCAGCAGCTGGGAAACAAACCTGCGCTGCAGAGGCTGCTGGCAGCCTCGCAGCCCAGCGCTCCACCGCTGCGCCACCAGGGGAGGCCCCATCCTTCACCTTTAATAAAAAGATTTTGAGATGTAAGATAAAACACACCAGAAAAAGAGTTCTATGTTCATAAATGAGAAAAAAGAAGAAAATCACTGTCTTGTATTCATAATACATTGTTTCCTTAACATTATTATTGTTAAAGCCAGAACCTATTTCTAAACTATTCTAAACACATTTTTTGTTAAGGGAACCATATTTTTTCTCAGTCTGAAGAAACAGTACTATAGAAACAACTAATATTCTGAAGAATTTGGGACATCCAAATATTCATTCATTTCTCCTCACTACTCCACATTAACATTGGAACAAGCCTTTAAATTAATTGAAATGATGTCCATCTCATGAAGAATGGCCTTATCAGATTCTTATTTAACTAAAACAGACTCTTTGAAGACTAGCTGTTTTCCTGGGACAGAAGATGGGAGAAAACAAATTATGAAGCACAGAACTAAAACTGAGATGGAAAAGTATGGATAAAACTAAGATAGTGTATGAAGATAAAAAGAAGTTACTAGAAAGAGAAAAAAAGTGCATTCAAGGGTTACTGATAATGGGCATCATGCCTCTCTGCCAGGAGGTGACTTTGTCTGCAGACTGATGATAAGGTTTGGGGAATGATCTGTCTCTGAAAAACTTCAGAAGCAAATCATACACAGGGGCACACATATGTGTGTTCATGCATGCAGACACACACACACACTACAATAAAGGTAAGTGAGTTACAAAGGACAAGGACACCTATAACAAGACTGGAGAGAGAGAGGAGGAAACGGTACTTATAGCAGAAGAATATTGTCCAGAAGGAAAAAGCATGCAATGTGTAATTTCATGCACTTAATTAATTGCAGTTCAAACCACTCTCATTAGGAGTCCATTTTAAGACTACCAGCTTGAACAGTCAAAAGGGAATAATTACAATGAAATTCTGTCCTTGTCTCCTTATGGAGAACTTCACAAACTTTATCAAGGACATCTCAAGAGACTCTTTGCTCCAACACCCTCCTTTTTGTTACCCTTTTATGCAAAAAGAATGCACTGAAATAAAAACTCAAATTTTCCCTTTGGTCCTCCCACTAACTTTTACTACTGATTTTACATTTATAGTTCTGGGGAAGTCAGAGAACTTTCTGTACTTTGGTTTCCAGATTGTAAACCCTCATGACAAATTCATTAAGGACTGTGAACTTGTCAGGGTTCTGGGTTACAATAGAATCAACAGAAATCAACAATGATGAACTTAAGCAGGAAAAGGAATTCACCCAAAGAAATAGTATAGAATTGGACACAGAGTTAGGAAAACCAGATTTGAGTAGGATGCAGTGGAGGCAATGACTAACCAGGAGGGAGATGCAGGATGAATCTGCCTGGCCCCTGCCACTCTCCTGCAGGGCACTAGCGGCCCCATCACACAGAAGCAGCCACAACCACCATACCACTGAAATATCTGCTCATCAGTGCCACCTGTGATGGTAGGTCTGAGTCATGCTCTCGAGATTCAAAGTCCTGGCTGGGAGCATCAGCTTGACCACACAGAGGTCTAACAGGTGTGAAAGGGTGTATCGGCCCAAGGTGAAAACCTGGACCATCTCCCCTACTCTAAGATTCCTCCAAAAGTGTTAGATACTGACCAGTCAAACCAGTCATGCACTTCAGGAGCTCATCTTCCCTGAGTTCTCCTCTTCCGTCTGACTATCCCCAGGGTTATATCCCCAAGCAAAACAATGATGGTAATATAAGCTTTAAATAAAAAAAAAGGAAGAGGGTATGGAGCACTTGTTTTACTGCAATATCTGCTAAATGAATATCAAACCTATCATCTTAGTCCATTCAGGCTGCTGCCACAACAGAATACCAAAAACTGGGTGGCTTGTAAACAGCAGACATTTATTGCTCAGTTTTATAATCTGAGAAGTACAAGATCAAGGTGCTGGCAAATTCAGTGTCTGGTGAAGGCCCTCTATCTGATTAATGGTCTTCTTACTGTATCCTCACATGATAGAAGAGTCAAAAAGTCTCACTGAGGGCTCATTTATAAGGGCACTAATCCTATTCACAACAGGCCTCCACTCTTATGACCCAACCACCTCCCAATGGTCCCCCTTACTTCCTAAAGCCAACCCCTTAAATATTAGGATTTCAATATATAATTTTGAAGGGAACACAGTCACATAGTACTTAAGCGCACTCACAAAGAAGAAGGTAAAATCTAAAATCAAAATTCTTTCCCGTTCCAGTGCTAAACAATTTTGAGTCAAAAGTTAAGTGTCTGCTATAGTGCAAACAAATCCTGGAACCAAGCAGAAATAACTTAGCAGATAAACCAACTAAAATAGCTTATTTATCAAGACTAACAGTTTGCTTACTAAGGATCACTTTAAGATCTTCACTTCAAGACCCCAAGCTACTGGGTCCTGAAACTCTGCTGAATCCCATCAATCTTTCCAACTAGCAAAATCAGGGTCCAGAACCCCTTTATAAGGTATACTCATCCTTTCTTTTGGTGAGACTAATACCTAGTTTTGCTCAATTAGCAGACGCTGCTGGTGATCTTTCTGGAGCGTTCTACTTCTGACAAAGGCATTGATACACAAAATTCTCAGAGTAATTCTGGGAAGCCCAAGGAAGCTCTCCCTTATATATGCCACAAATTCATATAAAACTATGTGCAAGAAAAATAATACCATGAATTTTATTTTTACCTATTCATAAATATATTCTTAACACTTAAAATAGTGTCTTTTACATAATAAAGGCACAATAGACTTGTAAATAAATGTTGGGTGCAATTTTAATGTTATTTTACTGATCAGACAAATATATATTTTCATTAATACCAGTCAAGATAAGAGCAAAATTAGCTACAATCCTGTCATTCAAAAAAGTAATAAGGGCCTCCCCTGTGGCGCAGGCGGTTGAGCACCACACTGTGAGGCTGTCCACAGCCTCCGCAGCGCAGGTTCGATCCCCGCCAGCCAGCAAGAATCCCACATGGCGCGGCAGACCTCTCGTCTCTCCTGCTGCTCTCCTCAGCAGTGTATTTCGTCAGTCTGCCTGTTCTGTTCCCCGCTCTGTCTCTGGTGAATCGTGAATCCTCTCACCCTCCCGTACATCTGGCCGGTACCCCAGTTCTTAAATAAATAAATAAATAAATAAATAAATAAATAAATAAATCTTTTTTTTTAAAAAAGTAATTGTTTTCATATTTCTTTCCAATTCTTTCCCAAATGCAGGCATATATTTTGCACTACTACTTTAACATGGAAATCCTTGTGTATTTTGCTTTTCTTCCCAAAAGTCTCCAAGTACTTCCATGTTCCTGTATAATTATCATAATGGTCATTGCAAAGATTACATAATGGTGCATGACTATGAATGTTCATTATCATTCATTGTTTCACTAATTTCAAAAAAAAAAAAAGTCACTAATAGAAGCAGTCAATAAATCCAAAATCATTAGCTCTCACCTCAATTAGTTCAGTAGATACCAAACAGAACATACCAGAAGTGGTAAATGAAAATAAGAAGATACAGGTTCTGGTCTTTTTTGTTGGAGTAATCCTCTGAAAATCAATTAGTCTTTACATTTCTTGTCTTTTTTTTTTTTTTTTACCAAATATGTCTAAGCTTATTTTCTCAAAAACAGTAATTTTAATATATGGGGTAAAATACATGGTTGTTGAACATATATTTCAAGCCCTCTCTGCTTAGTCTTCTGTGCAGTATAATTAATAACCTCTGCTAAGGATTTTGCAAATATCATATACTCCACAGTTACTAAGTTCTAGTCACAAATACTACTTCATATATAGAAGATTAAAAAAATGACTCTCACAAAGTCACAGACTTAAAAAAATTGTTATTTACAGAGGTACCATATCAAGCTTTTTAGTCCCAGGTCTTAACCATGCAATAATAGCAAATAATTTAAAATTTTAAGTTGGCATGACACAACTTGCTATAAGATAAAGTCTGCAAATAATATACCACACATAAATTAACGGTAAAAACCATATGACTGTGCCTTTCTGTGCTTTCACTAGGATGATGTTAGACCCCAATTTACTGAAGAAAGTTTTCTACAAATAGAATTTGTCCACATTAAAATCAATTTCATTCTAGATTTTACTTCTACAGTTAGAGACATGATGAACTGGAATAATGGTGAAATCTCAGAAATAGTATTTAAAAACATTTAAGAAAGCTGTGTTATTTAATACAATGATCATTTCCAATAAAGGAAATTCTCAAAAGAAAAACCCAAATACTAATTCAAAATACCTGTTATTAAAACAGGAAAAATAGTTAACTACAAAAACTTATTTAAAACAAAATAATACAGTGATCAAAAAGGTAATGCACTATTTTATAAAATCATATTTTTCTCCATATTCCATAATTGAAAGTAAATGTAGGGCAGCTAAGGAACTGGAAAGATGCAAATTTCCCCACATACCAGAAACTGCTACTGTTTCAAACAAATGAAGAAAGCATAGGCAGCAAAGATGCCATCCTGGACCTACTCATTTGGACTAGGACACCCTTGCTGGCCTTTCTGAAGATACTTCCATCTCCCTAAATCTGTCCAAGGACAGCTGAATCAGTTCTTAAAAATTCAGCTGTAATAATTGTATTTGAGAGAAGCATCTGAGAGAAGTGCTTCCTCTCCTCTGTATTATCCCCATATTGCTCCCTGATTTATCTCCCCTGTCCAAACCCCAACTCTTGTTCTGTTCAAATTTTCCAGTTATGGGGGCCTCCCTATTTGGCGCAAGGGATTAAGATGCAGGCCCATGAAGCTATTGGCAGCCACTGCAGCATGCGATCATCAATCCCCAGCGAGGGAGGTGACCCACATGACTCTCCTATCTCACGCGCTGCTCCCCTCAGCAGTGTATTTCAGTCAATCTGCCTAGTCTGTTCCCCACTCTGTTTCTGGTGAATGCTCTCCCTCTGCCACCACCGCACTGCTGGCCTTTACCCCAATTCTTGTATGCATAAATAAATAAATCTTTTTTAAAAAAAAACCAAAAACCCCTAATTTTCCAGTTATGTCTTTGGGCCAATTTTTCTATGTAAACAGAATTTTCTTCAGCCTCAGTGTAGCCACTAACAGTCTCTCCATACCCTGCCTTCCTTCAAACTTGGTTCCTTGCTGAGGAAGTCACTTTCCATCAGTGCACTCAACTGTAGGCTGCCCTTGTACTCAGTACCCTATACTTTTTGCCAAGATGGGGTTGATGTTCTCCTGGTTACTCACGTTAACATACTAATCATTTTTATTTACTGATCATAATTATTTCTCCACCCTTTTGTGAAACCTTTGACCTCCATGCCAATCAATTCTACCTAATCACTGAATTCTGCCCTTCTCCCTGGTCACTATGTCTCATTTATTTAAAACTCTTCACCTTTGAACACCTTGACATCGTGAGTCCTATTCATGTTTATATGGAGGAGTCACCTCATACCAAAATCTGTTCCTCAACTAATTCTTTTCCAGGATAGTCATTCTCTTCTCTAGCATTCCCCAACATTTTGAAAACACCATAAATAAACACAATGCTTAAATGTTAAGTTTCAAAAAATCTTATCTTCCAAATACGACCTCTTATATTTTCCAACTTATTCAGTTATTCAAATTTTACCTTTCTAATACCAGAGACCTTTAAAAACATCACAACTTTTCTATATTCATATCTTCTTATACGCACTCTTTCCATATCCAGTTTATTTGCCACAGTTCATCACTTCATTCACTCTTGCAAATCCCTCAAATCTCTTTCCCTATTTTTTTACATTGAACCCTCACTTTCCAATCCTGTATCAATCCAACTGTTGGCCTTCTCAGTGCATATATGTTGGCTATTCAGCACCACTGGAGAATATTTTAAAATCTCACATATTGTTCACACCAAGATTAATGGTAATAAATATCAACTGTACCTTCAGTATGCCTATTGGTCTAGCCATGCTGAACAGTCTTCAGTTATCACTTGTTATTGAACATGGTCTAGCTATTGTCTCTGCCTCACACCATCTTTTTTTTTAATGTCTCAGCTTAGGTGTCAATTCCTCACAGCCTCAGTTAGTTTGTTCCACGTGGATATCCCACATTACTTCATATGTCCTCGGTCATATCTGTATGTTACATCTAACAAACAGGATTGATGTTTTATGTTTTCTTGCTAGGGTGCCCTGCTGAATTCTAAACTCTTTGAAAGTAGAGACTGTGTTGCTCTTGTTGAACTTCCCATCTCCAGGTATAGCCGGGTATATAGGAAATAACAGATGCTAACTTTTTTGTTGGATCATTGTATAAGTGAATACATAAACACATGGCTAATACATGATTGTTAATATAATTTGAAGTTATTCTTTTTTATTATTATTACATGCACTTACAGTTAGAGAATTCATAATTGCTGAGGGAGTCTATGTCCTCCTCCGGTTCATTAACAAATTTATTCTTTTCATTAACAAATTTTAACTCATTTCTGTAATATGGGTAACAAATATACAGTATGAAGAAATAAAGTTAATCTAAATTAAGTAATATTGGGGAAAAAAAAGAAAACCAAAGTAATGTGTCACCTTGGGTACAGAACAGTTGGTAGAGGAGTAAAGAGTGAGAATACTCCTAAATATGACCCCAAAATGGGAATGTCCCAGAAAGTCAATTATGAAATATAACATTTATATATATTTAATGTTTTCAAATATACACTAAAGTTTAGAATTTCGATATTTCTCACAACAAGGTGTGTGAATACTTACTAGGACATTTAGCATTAGACTCAGTTTTTTTTAAAGAATTAATTAGAATGAAAGTCATAACTGGCTGAGATAAAGCCCATCTGGAAATGTTGACAAAAATGTGAGCTTTCCCAGGTTCAAAGCCACCAACTTTAGTGTAAATTCATCAAATAAATTCAATCCATCCTGATAATCTGCATAAATGATGTCAAACAACTTAACTAAATGGTCTACTATTTTGACTGAATCCCACAGATTTGAAACAGAGCTAAAGATGTCTGGCTCTGTCTAATGGCTTTTAAGCGGCTAGAAAATGCTAAACAAATGAGATGAATAGGTATGGTAAGAGACACCTGAAATCTAAAATTGTTGTTGCAGAATCCCAACCAACAAAAGGGTTATTAGCAAAACAACAAGAAAGTATGCTTAACACATGGCAGATTATATATTTTTCTAACAGTTCTTTTTCTATGTAGTTTTATTTTATTTTATTTTTAAGATTTCTTTACTCATGCATAAAAGAACCGGGGAAAGGCCAGATGTGCAGGAGGGTGAGAGGATTCACCAGAAACAGAGTAGGGAACAAAATAGGCAGACTGACTGAAATACACTGCTGAGGGGAGCAGCGGACTAGACAGGAGAGGACAGGAGAGGCCTACTACGCCATGTGGGTATCTTTCCAGCCAGCAGGGATGGGATCGAACCCGCTCTGCAGAGGCTGCAGACAGCTTCACAGTGCTGCACTCAACCCGCTGCGCCACCAGGGAGGCCCCATCTCTTTGACCTTTTGTGGGCTCATTTGGAGGAGGGAAAAGTTTAATAATGTCATCCTTTCTGAGTTTCAGTTGGACACATTTTTTTTTTTTGCTGTGGATTTCTCAAAATGATGCATTTTGGTCAATGTTAAGTTTGAATCAGCATATATATTTAGGCAGCACATAATAATAAAATAAAGACCATTCAGTAACAGTATTGTCCCTAATTCTCTTTCATGAACATTATATTGCAAAACAAAAGACATGACGTGTAAGGAACTGTAAACTGTCCCTGAACACTTCAGTGATGAATAGCTCTGGGTTATATGAGGATGGACCTAACAGGTAGTTGTATGAAAAGGAGCTCTCTGGGGAGCTGAAAAGTTGTGATTTCCTGACAGAAATAATGAAGTGCTGTTTGTAGTTCTGCGTTCTGCCTGCCACAGCCTTGTGTTCTTCAGTCACTTTTCAGGGTAATACTGTGAACTCAGCATTGTTTTTAGAAATACGGCATCCAACCAATATTATTAAACAATATTATTAAACTGCCATTAAACAAGTTAAATGGGCATAGAGAAGTTTGTAAACAGTTATCAGAAGTTCCAAAATAGTAAATGCATATGTGACTACCCTCTTTAGAGCTTTTAATAACATGGGAGCCTGGTGAGATAGAAATTTTTTTTATGACAAAAGTATACCCTCTCCTGGTACATGTTGTTTACTGACATACAGATATAAAGTAAAATACGGTAGCACAGAATCAGTCCATTTGGGGAATCCTTAATTAGTATGCCAAAAAGCACTAGAGGAATGAAAAGTATATAGAGGTCTGACAAAAAAAAATAATAAACAACTGGGGGCCTCCCTGGTGGCATAAGGGGTTAAGACGCAATCTATGAAGCTGTCCAGAACTACTGCAGCACAATTTCAATGCCTGGCCAGGGAGCTACCCACAAGGCACAGCAGACCTCTCCTGACTTTGCCTGCTGCTCCCCTCAGCAGTGTACTTCAGTCAATCAACCTGTTCTGTTCCCCACTTTGTCTCTGGTGAATCCTCTCATCCTCCTGCACATCTGGCTTGTATGCCACTTCTTATAACATAAATAAATAAATCTTTAAAAAAATAAACTACTGGAATTTGATAATTATCTTGATCTTTTTTAATTTAGAACATGGAAGGTACAAAACATTTAGAGATTCTATAAAATGTAAGGAAAAATATTTTTTAAGGTTATATTTGATTCAATAATTGATCAAAAATTGCTACTGAGTTTGGAAATAAGATACTATATAAAGTGTGCTATCACTCTTAGAGTCTAGTCTTAATCTTAAAAATTACAAATTGCATAGCAAAAATAAAATAATTTAAGTAAACCAGAGTAATTCCTTTAGAGACAGAAGATTTATAATGTTTTGTGAGAATTCTAGAAAGTTCAGTCAAACATGATATCAATAAATTACACTAAATAAATTAAAAATAAAGAAATTCAGTTTCTTTTACATATCATGTTTCTTAAGGACACTGAAGTTTTGCTTCCCCTTTTTCTGCAGTGATTATTTTAAAAACCAATCCAGTTCTAGAAAACTATATTTCTAAGGAATCATTCAAAATCACAATTATGTGTGCCCATTTTCTCTTTTAGAAAGCTTTGCCAGCTAAGTTATCCTCCACATAAGTTTCCATTGAAACTTATCAGGTAACTCTCTTGAAACTTGCATACATATTCAATATGAAGGCACAAGCCTCTTGGATATTCTGTGAAATATAGATCTTTAGCTTCATAAACCTACCCTATCTGTAATATTGCAAATATGAAATGTTCACAGATAATACCTCAAGTTAAAAACACTCAATTTGAAAGATAAGGTATGTCTGTTTTTACCAGGCTTCTGTTTTCCTCCTTTTATTTCCTCTTTAGATTTTGATTCAGTAACAAAATGTGAAAATTGCCTCTTTTATGTTCACTCAAAAGTACTGTGTGTACTCAGCAACACCAGATGATGGGTGGCTGATCAGAGAATCCAGAGTCTAACTGGCATCTGGGACCAGTTCCTCTGTGAATGGGACATAACTCAAGGAAATATTTCTTTAAGATTCTTGTGCTGTGAAGCCTTATTTGACCAAAGTAATCCTTCCCTGCTATGACGGAGAGCTTATTTCATTCCCAAGAGTTTCTTCTTTTAATTTTTTTTTTACTTTCTTTTTGTTTTTAAATAGAACTGTGTACAAATGCACACAGTGTACTTCTCCAGACAGGTAATAGGACACAGTGATGAAAAGTGTTTGCAATATTCTCCACCCACCCATATCCCTGAATATATATCCACCCAGAGGTGTGTCATCATGTCACATGGGGACAACTTTCTCCTTGGCTCTCATTTTATTACAGCTGAAGCAGCAGTGAAACGTGGCTGGAAAGATTTAGCATTGCCTCCCTGTGAGCAGGGAACAATTTCCATATGTGTGGCAAGCTGAACCCTCCTAGCAACATGTAGGGGTACAAGGACCACCTGGGGGAAGTAAGTCAGTGCTTTTGTTAGGGCCAAGGGGAGTTCCTAATTTCCCTCAAGGACCTACCTGGAGGCACAAGGGGTTAAAGCACAGCACTGTGAAACTGTCCACAGCCTCTGCAGCATGAGTTACATCCCTGATATCCCACCAGATACCCACATGGAGCAGCAGACCTCTCCTGTCTCACCCGCTGCTCCCCTCAGCAGTGTATTTTAGTCAGTCTACCTGTTCTGCTCCCCACTCTGTCTCTGGTGAATCCTCTCACCCCCCACATCTCTGGCCTGTACCCCAATTCTTGTGTGCATAAATAAATCTTTAAAAATAAATAAATAAATAAATAAAAATTTTAAAAAAGGATTCTGACCAAAGAAATGTGTAGCAGCAAGGGTTATTCTTACAGAAGTGAAATAAAGAGGAAGTAAGTAGTAAAGAGGGCCTGCATTTTCATTCCAGTCATAACCGAACAATTTTTGAAATCAGAGCATGTCGGTGGACAGACACCAAAAGCAAGACAGAAATTTCTTCAAACAAGTCTTAAAGGACATACATAATACAGACAAAAGTCCATATTAATCTTAACTTTCTGAACCATGAAAAAATTTCTGGTTTACTCCTAAATCTGACTCCATCTCTACCCCAAGAGTTATTAATAGAGGATCCTTGAAATCAATTCCAATAAGGAAACTAAGAAATTCAACATAAAACATGACTTGTTCCAACACTACACCAAGTAAGGATAGCTATATCCTTATACATCAAGTACCTACATATGCCAAAAATGGTGCTCATGGTTATAGCTTCAAACCAAACACATGGAATAGGTGATCCTATTATTCCTATTTGAGCTCTTGAGAAAAAATTAGAAACTTGGAGTGGTTGTGCATTTCCCAAGTCACATTGAAAGTGGTGAGGCAGAACTCAAATTCAGACTATCAATATGTCCACCGTGCCTACTCTTTACCATTCACTACTCTGTCATCAGCCACCACCAACATACAATTCATTCTCAACTTTTGCCTGCCCCGTTGTGCCTGGATGTCTTATTTTTGTTATTATTCAGTTTTCAAGGGATCAACTGTTCTTGCCTCTAGGTAAAATTGTCCTGCGGATTAAGTATCATTCTTATCATCTGCTTCCCCTTAACAAGTTGTATCTACTTCCCCTTTCATTTTCTTCTCTACCTTGCACACTTCATGCTTTTCCTTTCACTGTTTTTTTTTTTTTTGTTTATCTGTTTATCCTACTTTCATATTTCTTCTACCTAGTTCCATTGCTTCACTTATTCTCATTCCCCTGACCTTTCATTTTGACACTTTTTCCTGCACACACAGACACAGACACACAGACACACATTTTAGAGATCCTTAGGGTAAGCACTAAATCAAAAGTAAACAGTAAAAATGCAAGTTACAGTCTAGGAGAAATTATTCATCTTACAATGCACATACCTTACAAAGGACTCATGCCTAGAAAATACAAACAACCACCAAATTGCAATAAGTAAAACTGGATAAATATTTAAATAAGCATAGCACAAAGAAGATACACAAATGTTCGATAAGCATATTAGAAGACATAATATTACCACCCATCAAGGTATGATAAATTAAAATCAAAGCAAGCTGCTTCTACACATTTAGCAGGATGGCTAAAATTAAAAACAATGAGACTACCAAGTGTTGGTGAAGATGCAGAACAACTGGAACTCCCACATATTGTTAATGGAAGGGTAAAATAGTCATAACTTTGGAGGACTGTTGCAAAGTAATAAAGTAAACATATCCTTACTTATGACTCAGAAATTCCAAGAAAATGAATCTATATGTTCACAGAAAGATTTGTAGTAAAATATGCTGAGTAACTTGCTCATAATAGCACCATATAGAGATAAATATCTAAACAAAAACAATTCAAATGGTAGAATTCAGAGTACATATTATATTAGCCCACTTATATCAAAGAAGAGTCAAAATCATGAGTGATAGAAGTTATGAAATTGATGATAACATGGATATACAGGTAACATGGGTATATAAGTCTTTAAAAAGACTTATCAAGATGTTTACTTAAGATTTGCAAATTTCAATGCATGCAAATTATATTTTAAACAGCTTTTAAGTAAATGTATAGAAAACTAGGAGAGAAACACGGAAAGCTGTAATATTCGATTGGTTTCTTGCCAATTTATAACATTTCAAGTCATTAATAAATGCTCTCACTCTTCAGTAACAGTCAATAAGCAGCCAGCTGAGTGATCCTACCCTATATGAAAAACTAACTGGTGAATGAATTGCAGCTCCTTAGCATCCTAGATTTTACAATTCTGCTTTATGATAACTGAAAGTTTCTAGGGGTTGCTAAATCACAACACATACAACTTAACACTTCAGCAATATACAAAGAGAATTAGTGAATGACATGCACTTGAATATATTGATACAGCCTATTTAAAAATCCAAAATAGAATGATGGAAGTGTTAACAATTAATAAAAAAGACAAAAGCCCTGCTGAGCCCATCTCTTACCCCCAGCACTTTAGGAGGAAGCTATTAGCTGCTATCCATAGCACTCGTTATTGCAGGTCAAAGTTCCCTTCCAGAAATCAGTTACTCAGGATCACGCTGTCACTTTCTAAAGGTTAGCACAAGTCTCTAGACCCACTGTGTGACACTTGACAAATGTCTGGTGTACTGATACACAGGAAGAAAGAGCAAAATGTTATCATATTAAAAGAGGAAAACAAATCAAAGGGCATGGAAAGTCTCCATCACCATCAAAGATTTGCAATTGCTAATGTCTCAGTATAGGTTGAAAATGGGACCTGGAGGTATACTAGACATTATTAATGGGAAAACAGACTGTAGATAACATAGATAAAATAGTATAAATTTCTCACTAGCCCTGTCTTGATAACTGTGAAAGATCTGGGGTTTTCAGTCAACTTTACCATTTCAGTGATTTCCTCATATTTTTAAATAACAGATCCCTTGTACTAGTCAGAAGCAATTCAAGCAACTAAATTCATCATCTTAAAGGACAGTTACTGATCAAATTTCTTCTGATCACTACTTTCCTAATAAATTCTAGGAAACTCCATAAGACATCTCCCCTAGAAATGTCTTGAATTTGGTAAAGAGAAAGAATCCTACCACAGTATAAAAAATTGGTTGGTTCTTACAGTCTTAGTAAATGCTCAAGAGTCTGAGTACAGGCTCCTAGTTTTCTCCTCTTCATAGTCTATCCAACCTTCTTAAAAATGCACATGAGCAAAAGAATAAATAATAGAAATTCCACTATCCTCTGTTTCTTTCAAAAAAATGTTTTTTAATGGCATTATTAAGTAATAACAACTTTATTGGTAAGTAAAAGGAAAAAGGGTAAAAACACCTTTCCTGCAAAGCAGGAAATAGAAATGTTATTATGGGTATGTAACTTAGTGATTCTATGTTGACTAATGATAAATAAATTTGCTTCATGATGGGAACTAAAACAGTATTCTGGTAAGCAACAAGTTGAAGTGTCACAGGCCAAATTACTAGGCTCATGAATATAATTGTATATTTCCTTTGATTCTAATTATAGTACAATCTATTCCTGATTCCAAATTTGTTTTGCATCAATGAATATTGCCTACCTACTGTTTTCAGATATGTAGGTCTACATGGTAATTTGTCGATTAGTTCTCATTTGTTAAGAATTTTTCTATTGTTTTATGACCAATATTAATTTTCCAAGTCTAAGTTCTTTTTCCCAGATGCTTATTGCTGTTCACCACACATTTTCAACTTCTTGTAAAATTTTCACTAAAATGTATCCTTTTGAGATAGAAGCATTACCTGAGAAAAATCATCTTTCCTTGGCTTCTAGAAACCCCTCTTGCCTACTGCTTAAATCCAGCAATGAGCCACAAAATCGCAAAAGACCACAAATAACAATCATGCAAACAATCACCATGAAAATAAGAAAAGGAGCAATGTTGCCTTAGGGCACTCACCCACTGGAGTCTGCAGAAGTTATAGCAATCAGTGGCAGAATCTTCAGGGGAAGGCTGGTTGGTCTTTGAATGTTCTCTGATTCACTTTTCAAGTCAGCTTGTTCCAGCTGTCTGAAGGCGAGCGGGGGAAGCTGAACATTGCGGCATGAAAGCCTCCTTACAAGATAGGGCTCCATCCCTCGGAAAGGGTCTTCCTCTTCATTACTGGAATGAAGTGTTTCCTCAGAGGCCTAAGGCAAAAGTGTAAGAAAATAATCCCAGTGTTTATTTTTACACTGATAACTTTATATTTTTGGATAAAGAAATTAAGGGAAACACATATTGAAGACTAACTAGATGGCAATATGCATAGTCTGCATAATTTTCCTACCACCACAACACCCATGACATCACCATAGTCCCTTGTGCTCTTCCCTATCCTGTTTTGACCCCTATTACTCACCCTTTTCTGATTCCTCAAACCTATGGTTTACCTTTAAGTTTTGTCTTTTCCCTGATCCTTTGTTGTGTTCCCTAGTATTCCCCCTATAAATGAGACCATCCAATATTTTTCTTTTCCTCCTGACTTATTTTGCTTAGTGTAATCCCTTCCAGTTCCATCCATGTTGCTGCAAATGGCATGAATATCTTTTTGATGGCCGAGTAGTATTCCATTGTGCATATTTACCACATTATCTTTTTTTTTTTAAAGATTTATTTATTTATTTATACAAGAACTGGAGTACAGGCCAGATGCTCGGGAGGGTGAGAGGATTCACCAGAGACAGAGAGGGGAACAGAACCGGCAGACTGACAAAATACACTGCTGAGAGGAGCAGCGGGAGTGACAGGAATGGTCCGCGGCACCATGTGGGACCCTTGCTGGCTGGCCGGGATCAAACTCATGCTACAGAGGCTGTGGACAGCTTCACAGAGCTGCACTCAACTGCTTGCACCACCAGGGGAGGCCCATATACCACATTTTCTTGATCCATTTGTCTGTTTTGAGGCATTTAGGTTGTTTCCATCTCTTAACTATGGTAAATAGAGCTGCAATAAACATAGGCATGCAGTTTTCCCTTCAAATTTATGTTTCTGTGATCTTTGGGTATATTCTCAGGAGTGGAATCACTGGATCTTATATATGGTAGAGACATTTTTAGTAATTTGAGGACCATCCACACCATTTTCCATAGGGGCTGAGCCAGTTTGCATTCCCACCAGCAGTGTAAAAGAGTTGTTGTTTTTTTTTTTTTTCCATATCCTTGCCAGCATTTGCTTTTGCCAGGTTTTCTTTGTTTATTTGTTTTTAATGTAGGTCATTCTCATTGGTATAAGGTAGTATCTCATTATGATTTTGATTCACATTTCCCTGAATATAAGTGATGTTGAGCATTTTTCAATATACCTGTTGGCCATTTGCATTTCTTCTTTTAAAAAGTGTCTTTTTTGCTCTTCTGCAAAAGCTGGATTTATGTTTAAAATAGTAACATTTTTCACCAGCATAATTAGACATAAATAAAAGTATTAAACTGTTACAATTCACCAACATCTCCAGTAACCTTAGAATTTATAAGTTTTGTGCACAAATACTATAAAATCAAGTATTTATAAAATATTTTTCTAGCTTCTATGAAATGGGTTGCAGATAATTCATATATATGGATATGCATATATCTATATATATATATACACCTTGACACATGACATGCCTGTATATACATAGCTATGAAGAGAAAAAGAAAGTGAATGCTATTTTTTTCCTTCATACATAGGAATACATTCGTCACACATTTTTATATGTCACATGTTATTCAGATGTTCATTGAAAAGATTATAGTAAGACCTTTATGAGAAGAGTAAAAAAAAGACATAAAAAGAAAATCTGAGTATCCAGCAGAATTATATTTAAACCACAGCACATGGCCAAACGTTTTGGCAAACTCTGCAAATCTGACCCATATTACAAATGAGCAAAGGAAAATAATATTGAATAAAATTTCATAAAAGCAGAAAATGTAATACTTTTTATTTTAGTTGAAAAAAAATACCATTCAATTAGCAATTTTTCTCAGTGGTTGGAAAATCTGCTCTAACATCATCGATTATATCTGTACTCAGAATAATAGAGTCACCAAATGTAAAGGTGGCATGCTGGGTTTTAGAATCCTTGCATTGCCACCTTGCTAGTTGTGATCTTAGTGTGCTGCTTAATCTCCTTAAGTTTTCTATTTCTATATTATGAAAAGGGAAATATTTCCTCACAAGAATTAAATAAGATCTACAAGTAATATGCATAGTTTGTCACTTGCAATGTGATAAGCAATAATAAACAGGAATTTTCCTTCTTTCAAAGTTTTAAAGGTAAAGAAATTAGCCCAAAGCAGCAAATCCCTTTCCCAAAACAAATCTGTTGGTTAAAAGCTAAAGTGCATAAAATATGGAGATTCCAGAACTAATTTAGAATCTTTCTTTCATTCCTTCCTGTTATACTATCTATGGACAAGAAACTCAGATTCATTGAGGTTATTTCTCCATCTAAACATTGAGGATATTATTTTTTTCTCAGGATCTCTGGAGAAAAGATATGAAGTATTTGAAGTATCAATATCTGGCAAAGAATTTGCTCTCAAGAAAATAGCAGATTTTATAATCTAAGTTAATTCCCTTTACCTTTCATAGCACTACAAATAGTACTACTAATATTGCCTTTATATCTCATTCATCTACCATTGTAAATATAAATATGTCTCATTCATCTACCATTGTAAATATAAAAATTGTCTTTCTGCTTTATGTCTTTAAAAATGTAAAATAATCTGCATGGTGGACTCTATCCACCATGGGTGGACAGAAAACCCTTGGGCTTTACAGTCTAATTTTATGGACAAAAAGGATTTTAAAAAGGGCACCAAGAAGGTAAAAATGTCAAAGCAAACAATAACATTCATTTAAAATCATAGTTATAAAAATCTAGTTACTAAGAATCTATGCCTTGAATAATCCATTTGCTTTGTAAAAGAACACAGATCGTAATAATCGATAATATTTATTACGCTATTTCCTTATACCATCTCATTTAATTTTTACTGAAATATATGGTCCTATTATTTTTCCCATTTTACACATAAAGAAACAGATCTATAAAAGAGCACGTCTTGGTCACATAACCAAATGGTTTGTAAGGTGACCAACTATTCCAATTTTCCTGGAACTTTCAGATTCTAACACTAAAATTTCATGTCCAGGGAAACTCCCCAGTCCCAGTAAACTAGAATGGTCTATCCCCACATAAGGCAAAAGTCAAACCCAAACCTCTTTTAGTTAAAGGTAGAGCTACACGTCATTTAAAAAAAAAAAAAAAAAAACAGAACTGGTGATCAGGAGAGCCCTACATAACATTGAAAATTAATGATCATTCTTGTTAATTAAATCAGAAGATAAAAATTGTAGGCCTGACTGTCACTAATTACATATGTGCTGTTAACGAAGTTTAACCTTTCTGGCCTTTAGTATATTAGATAAAAAAATTAAATGGCTGTCTATAATGAACCTTAAGACCATGCTCAGTTCAGAAATACTCTGACTTCATAACAGTCATTGATAAAATCAGTGCTTAGACACAGCAAATACAGAAAATAAATAGAATACATGCGCACATATAACACCCTTAACTTTGAGTTTGTGTGTTCAACTAAGGGACAGAACTGCAACGAACCTACACTCTTGGATTGCTAACAGGTCACAGTTTGTCTCACATATTTCTTGAAAGAAGTTAATGACTGAAGAGGGTAGATACCGTTCTTTGGAGAGAGGGAAAAGAAGAACAAAGCATGCATCTAGTGGAAATTTAGCAACATTGAATGTAGCTGACCAAAGTTAATATAGGTGCTTAATTATCTACCCTGGGCATTAGAATTGCAGCTGCAAAAGTGTTCTTATATAACACAGGCTATATGATGAAAGACTTGATGTTTGTGACATTCTCTTTTAAGATAAAACAACTTAAGAGGTCATAAAGTGCACCATTTTTATTTTGATAATAAAAATGACAAAGCAGTAGATGTCTATATCTAACATCTACATTCAAAAACAGTGTCACAAGTGGCTTCTTGAAGTCTTCAGATAAATGTATATTTCATAAACAAATGGAATTTTATCTTATAGAAGGCAGGAAATTAAATGCCTTATTTTCCAAAGAAATAAAAAACTAACCACTCAGGTAACATGTATCTTATGTTATTACTTGGAAACAGCATTTTTGTTAGGGGTTAAGGGAAAAGATAATATTTTAATATTTCTAACATTTCTCAAAATATGATGCTCAAACCTCCTAGATGAGAATCACAGAAGGTGCTTGGTAAAATTCAGACTCTTACGCCCTGTTCCAGATCTGCCTAGTCAGAATCTCTATGACTGGGCCTAAGAGTCTTGTTAAGTCCCTACTCTGATTCTTACGCATACTCAAAATTGGGAGCTAATGGTTTTGACATTTCAGACATAGTCTAATAAGATTGTTTGGCCAAGTTCCTATTACAAAGATGTTCACTGCTGCTCATTTATAGTAATGAATAACTGAATGCAACTGAAATGTTGTACTGAAGGATTGATTGGCTTAATAAATTTAATATTATATTATGAAACACTATGAGCCTATCAAAATAATGCAGAAAATATGTGATTGTATTCATGATAATGTTGAGTGGGGAAAAACACATACTAAGTGATCTCATTTTTGTAAAGCAACACTAAAACAAAACAAAGCATATTATATTTACAGACAATTTTTGGAAAGGATATCCCACTTATCTAAAATGGCTTTCTCTGGGTACTGGTGTTGGTGGTGAAGCTTGTATTTTTGTCTATTAGTAAGTTTTATATTTGCTATAAAAATGAACCACTTTCAATAAATTATGTGGTTGCTGATAATCTCACAAGTTTTTTTTTAATATCACAAGTTTTGATAGTTGTTTTATGTATGTAAAGAAAATAAAATTTTATATAGAAAAATCCTCTTAAAATTTATGTACATTGACACTGTTGGTGAGGATTCTTCTTTCTGGATGCAAAGGAATTAGTTTGACCAGACTCCCTGCAGGCAGATGTAGACATATCAAGGATATTGCATTACATGCCAATCAAGTATTCTTCAGGGCTACATGAGCCCTAAATTATTTTCTATGTAAGTAATTTGACAGTAATATTTGTAGTTTCCTTGTTATAGCTATTGCTATATCATATATATTCATATATACTTTTTAGAAGACAGAAATTTTTCAATTTCATCAAATTTTATTAATATAATTTTCAACTGCACATATGTTGAAAACATTATCTTAACAATTAGTATTTCCTTTGTTAGACTGCACACATCTGGAAGGGTAGGAGCGCAGCATAACAACCTAGTTAGTACATGGGATAAATGTATACTAAATAAATAAATCTTGCTGAAGGAATGAATGAAGCAAATAGACAACCTTGATTGATTGACTCAATTTCTTCAACTGTGAGAATTTGGGAAACAGAATTAGAGACTGGCATTCCTAATCACGTTGATTCATAATTATTAATATAAACGAAGTAGAGGCTACAGCACACAACAAGGACTTTCTTGTGAAATTTCACAATTTCAGTCACTCTAATTCCTTTGATCTATTCTCATACATCCATTGTCATGAATGTCTTCCTTACTTTTAAAAATAAGAATGAAAAATTTCAATCACTCGATGCTTTCAGAGCACCTCAACTAGACAAAGTGTAGTCAAAGTTAGCATGTTCAATAATTGGAAGGTTTCAGGAAGAGGACAGATGAAGCTGAGGATAGGTTTTTATCACTTCCATTGTTATAGTCCATTTATTTATCTAGTTTGCTCTAAAATTAAGCTCTGAAAAAAATAAATTTCCCTCTTGCCTAAATTTGTACCATAAACAAGACATTTAAAAAAAAAAACAAAACAAAACTGAACCAACTCTTTAAGTCCTAGGACACAATTTAATAGGTTAATCATAATGTATTGACCATCACACAATCAGAAAGTATTATACACAACAACATGCATTGTTAATAAGAATTGTTCTGTATGTCTCCATGAAATTGTTCACAATACACTAAAGCAATAATTGAAAATATGCCTTAAAACTCTCTAAGGTTTATGCCAAATGTTTTTCCTCTTATCTCATTACTCTTTTTTTTAAAGATTTATTTATTTTTATACAAGAATTGGGGTACAGGCCAGAGATGCACGGGAGGGTGAGAGGATTCACCAGAGACAGAGTGGAGAACAGAACAGGCAGACAGACCGAAGTACACTGCTGAGGGGAGCAGCGGGCGAGACAGAAGAAATCTGCCCCACCATGTGGCTTTCTCCCTGGCCGGGCAGGAATTGAACTTGTGCTGCAATGGCTGCGGATTTCTTCATAGGTTTCGTCTTAACCCCTGCGCCACCAGGGAGGCCTCATTATTCTTTTTATGTTCATGTTAAAATGAAATAATAATGCTGCCCAAATAATTTTACATGAAATTTTCAAGTCAAATTAATAAAAATGAATTTCTAAGGTCTTTTAATATTTACAAGGGCATCTAAGTTAACACACCCATTTTCAAATGGATATTTGCATTCTGATATAAAAAAGGCACTTTTTAAAAACTGAATTCCATGTGAAAATGAAAATCTCCACCCCAGGTTAACACAAAGATAGTAGATAACTCTCACTGTCCACCCACAGAGCATAATCCAAGATGGGCCATGATTTCGAACTGATTAGAAAATTCAGAAATTACTAAAGTCCTTCAAAAGTCATTCCTTATAATTCAGTCATCAAAATTTCTCAAAAGTTCCTAAAAAAAAAAATTGCAAAACTTCTCGTTCAGTGATATCTTAACTATATGTTATCATCAAGAAGAATGTCTATCTGAAACGCTAGAATTCAATTAACCTCCTGTGAATAGCATTGTACCTTTCCTGGGTAAGCTTAAAAAAAGAAATGAATCCATTCTGTTAGCAAAGAATTTAAGGAAAAACATGAAGTCTATCAATTACTTACTTCACGATGATAATATAATAGAATCACAATTGCCAAAAAGAAACTAACATTGTTTTTCTGGCCCTTGAAAATCATGTCTTCCTGGAAGAGAAGGTAAATATTGATTTTCACTGACAGTATTTTGAAATATCTCTCACCTGAGTGATCAGATGCCAAACCACAACGAACACAAAGATCTTCATTTTAAAATTTCATTTAAATACCAATATCCGCCGCCATTTTCAAACCCCCCGGAAGATGGCGGTCGCGGTGCTCTCCTGACAGGAACTTCTCGCGGGAGAGTGGTGGGCGCGGTGCCCATTCCAAACAGCCGCCGGGCACTGGCACCGGCCACCGGCCACCCCTGCTTCCGCAGCATGGAGCCGGAGCTGGCGGCCCAGAAGCATCACCTGCCTCGGAGCCTCCAGACTCAACTCGGATGGCGCCGCTGGGCCTGCAGACACTCGGGGACGAGAGCCTGCGGACACCCCGATACCGGAGCCCAACAGCAGATATTCCCTTCGGCGAGGTAGCTCCTTCACATTTTTAACACCTGGCCCCCACTGGGGCTTTACTTTGAAAAGAAAACGAAGAGAGAAAGATGATGATGTAAGCCTTAGCAGCCTTGATCTGAAGGAGCCAAGCAATAAAAGAGTTCGACCTCTAGCTGGGGTCACATCCTTGGCAAATTTAATCTCTCCTGTAAGAAATGGAGCCGTCTGACGCTTAGGTCAGACACTACTGTCATTTGCCCTTCATAGTGACAACAGATACCCCGCTTCTGCCCAGCAGTTTTCAAGCAGATCAACAGTCCCAATGCCTACCAAGAGGAGTAGTGTTCTGTGGTCAGAAAAGTTAGATATCAGTATGAAGGAGTCTTTAACTACCAATGAAATCAAATGTCAGGAGGCAATATATGAAGTGTTCCGGGGAGAACTGGATTTAATTGAGGATCTCAAGCTTACAAGAAAGGCCTACCAGGACCCCATGTTAAAGTTGTCTGTTATGTCTGAAGAGGAACTTGCACATATATTTGGTGATTTGGATGCTTGCATACTTCTGCATGAAGACTTCTGGCATGAATAGGACAAGCAACCAAGCCTAATGGAACAGAGGAGCAGATTGGTCACATTCTTGTTAACTGGTTGCCAAGCTTGAATGCCTACAAAGGCTACTGTAGTAACCAGCTAGCAGCCAAAGCTCTTCTTGATCAAAAGAAACAGGATCCCAAGACTTCCTTCAGCGGTGTCTGGAGTCTCCCTTCAGTACACAACTAGATTTCTGGAGCTGCTAAGATATTCCTCAAAGTCATCTAGTCAAATACCCTTTACTATTAAAAGAATTTCTGAAACATACTCCAAAAGAGCACCCTGATGTTCAGCTTCTGGACGAAGCTATATCAATAATAACAAGGAGTTCTCTCTGATAGCAACGTGAGAAGAAAGGCGAATCAGAATGCCAATATTACATTGACAAACTGGAGTATCTGGATGAAAAGCAGAAGGACCCTAGAATTGATGCAAGCAAAGCATTGCTTTGCCATACAGAAGTGAAGAATGAAAATGGACATAAACTTTAAATTTTCCTGTTTCAAGGCATCTTGGTTTGGACTCCCCCTGTGAAACGGAATGAGCGTCTCTCTTACCAGGTTTACCGGCAGCCAGTCCCAGTCCAGGAGTTGGTTTTGGAAGACCTGCAGGATGGAGACGTTAAATTGGGGGGGTCTTTTCGAGGGGCTTTTGGCAACTCAGATAAAGCTAAAAATATCTTGCCCTCTTCAGGGCAGTCTCACACTCTGCAAGCCAACGATGTGTTCCACAAGCATCAGTGGGTCAGCTGTATTCCCACTGCCATGGCCACGTTCAGGCAGGTCTCCAGCCCGGATGAGCTGCAGGGTATAGCAGAGCTCCACGAAGGGCGTGAGGTGAGCGACCCCTCTGCCTGCAACGTCTGAGCCCAGAGGAGAGAGTCCAAGGCCTCTAGTGTGACTCAGATGGAAACTGAAGGAGACGTTTCAAAGTGCCGCTCTCCGGTGCCCACCACAGGTCACATCAAGAGCGTGAAAACCCACCCGACACAGCCTGGCTGCCGGAAAGCCAGGCACAAAGCCCCAAACAGTGGCAAAGGGAAGGAGACTTTGCTATAGAGGAAGCCCTGTGCGCTAACTAGTGGAGAGACTGTGAATTTATAAATGAGTACAGTTTGTTTTTCCTTGGAATGTGAGCGTGTAACGAGCATCGCAGGGTCACTTAATACCAGTCTTAACACCTATGGTTTGGGTGGTTGTCCCTTTTTTTTTTTTCCTCCCCAACGGCAGCTAAAGATATATATGCAGATTACTGCTAAAAAGCAGGGGTTTTTTTGTTTTGTTTTTTGTTTTGTTTTTTGTTTTTTTAGCTATGTTCTCAGGTTATTTAGAACATTCAAACCTGGTCTTTTTAATCCAATGAAATATTCATGAAATAACTTTTCTCCTCATCCTGCATTCATCATGATTTGTCAATACCAAACCATTGTGGGATTTACTATATTTGCCAAAACTTAAAATTTGGATTTTGCCAGTGTTTCTTTGATAGACCTGGCCTAGACTTTGAAGTTTTAACATTGGCATCTGACGTCTACAAGAAATAGATGTTTGTAATGTTTTAGCATTTACATCAAAATTTAAGTTCCTTGGAAAACATCAAACTTAATAGATTTTCCATTTTATCAAGTGGAATGCTATATATAAGTTTGTTTTTCACTGCACATTCCTCATTTTTCATTCATTTAACCAACCGATTACTTTTTTTATTGTAAAGTAGTTTTTAGTATTTGCTTTTATTTTTTTACTTTAATGCCTTTTCAAATTAGCATGTGTTTTTCTTCCTTGATTAAAAATGTATGTGTATGAGTGTGTGTGTATGTGTGTGTGTATATATATATATATATATATACTTATATATGTAAATTTTTTTAGTCATATTAACTTTACCAAGTAAAACCAAGTCATACAGTTTTTGAGCCAATTTTGAAAATTGCAATGTTGAAAGTAGCATTTTGGGGTGGCGAACACACAAAGCACCTTCTTGTGTTCTGGACTACTGAAAGGAAACCACCATCATGACTTTTTTTAAATATAATGTGCTTTTTTTTTTTTTTTTTTGTGGGACCCTCGCCGGTGGCTGGGAATCGAACTGACTCTGCAGAGGCTGTGGGCAGCCATGCAACCCAGCGCTCAACCGCTGCGCCACCAGGGGAGGCCCACATTTTTTTTTAATTTTATTTTTATATTCCCCATACAATTGCAACCCCCTTATTTTGACCCCAATACCTACTTTCCCCACCCCCCCATAGTGGGTCTCTGGTTCATAGTTGTTTGTTGATTTTGATTTTTTCTTTCTTATAGTTATTCTTTTCCTGGTCCCTTATTTAGGTTTTCTAGATTCCTGCTATGAGTGAGACCATCGGGTATTTTTCTTTTTCTTTCTGGCTTATTTCGCTGAGCATGATCCCTTCCAGCTCCATCCATGTTGCTGCAAATTGCATGGTATTTACTCAAAGGACACAGAAACATTAATTCCAAAGAGCACCTGCACCCCTATGTTTATAGCAGCACTGTTCACAATAGCTAAGCTTTGGAAAGAACCCAAATGCCCAAAAATAGATGACTGGATCAAGAAGATGTGGTACATATACACAATGGAATACTACTCAGCAATCAAAAAAGATAAACACCATCATAATTTATTGAAACTTTTAGTGGTGTCTGAAGATAAGAGGGAAAGCAATTGATGACTGATAGTAAGTAAAAAAAGAAGGAAAGGGAGAGTAGTTTTGTCTTAAAATTAAAATGTCTGGTTGTGCCAGAATGTGGAAGAATAGAGAAAAATCTAACATTGAGGGTATGTAATAAGTTGTAGTAGGTTTGTGGGGAAGTGAATTTTATTTGCCTTTGTTTGTAAAACCTGCAAATAATGGGTTTGAAGAGAAACAATGACATGTGTTGGAAATTTGACTGACCGTATTGCATTATTTGGTTGATTTATTCATATGATGGAAACAAGACTGATTAATTTTTTATTGTAAATGTTTCTGTTAAAATGAGATCCTAGTCTTAAAATTCTTGTCACGGCAGATTTACAATGTTGATCCATCCAAGTAAATGTTGACTACTTTGTGAAATATATTTGGCCAGTGAAAATGAAAACAAACAAACAAAAACCTGTAAATAGATCAATCCAAATGATTTCTCTGTATAAATGAATTATATAATTAAAAAGAATCACACACTAAAATTAAAAATTAAAAAAACCAATATCCATCAAAAATATATTAAAAACATGAACGCAAAAATGTAAACAATCATTTAAAAGAAGGTAAATTTATAATAACGAATAGGTCTGTAATTCTAGAATATACTAACAAAGACTGGGATGTAGGGAGGATACGGAAGATGCTGTATTGCTAAATAAAAAATTCCCTCTTCACACGGAGGGAGTCGGAAATTATGCTTTTACTCTTGGTTTTGATGTTCAGATAATGCTGAATTATTCTGTTAATAAACAAACCATGAATCAAAAGAACACATATAGTAATTCTATATTTATCATTGTAATCAATTGTGAAACACATTTATTCTTTTTAAAATAAAGGACTAACACAAGGATGTTCCTCATCATGATTTGTATTTAGCATTATTAATAATATTAACTGTATTATATGTTCTATGTAATAATTACTTGATCCTTGTTTTTAAAAAAATTGCATGAAAAACTGTTATTTCCATTTAATATATTTGGAAAATGAGACTTAGGGGGGTTAATTTGCCACTTACGGGGGTTAGAGTCTTGCTGTTAATAAGTGGTAAAGCCAGGTGTTCAGATCAGGTTTACCTGACACTAATGCTCAGAATATCACCAAAATACAACATATCCCTCATTTTACAAGAACTACTGGCCAATTCAGTAATGAGGGAAATAGAAATAAGAGGTACAAAATTATGGGGAATATGAAGAAATGGCTATTATTTGATTAAAACCTGGTTTAATGTAGAATCACCCCCCGCCCAAAAAAAGCTGAAATATGTTTTAAGTAAGAATAGTTGGGGACGTTTGTGAAGTTATAAAAGAAAATATGTCAAATATTTTCCTTGATAAATTAAAGACATGTTAAAAATGCAATGGAACTATATATCATTATTAAAACAAAATATTTAGGAATAAACTTAAAAGGAAATGTATGGATTGTATATTAACAAATTTACAAGAATTTCCCAAGAGTTATGTTATCAAGTCTTATATTCCTTGCAATTATTTTCTAGTTTCAATGCCATTGCAAACAAAAAAAAAAACAAAAACAAAACCCTCATTTCTCCCCTCCAGAGGGTATTGAAGAAGCCTGAATCTAAAAGAAAAAAAAAGATTACATTAAAAAGATTATTTTTAAAATAAAAAAATAGCATATATATTCCCTTGCCCTACTATTTATAAAATTTTGCTATGAAATGACAATAATAACAAAACAATAAAATAAAAATAAGTTTGGCACTTATAAATAACCAATAGAATGATGAGTGGAACAACACAGAATTTCCTCAAATTTCCTCAAATATTTCTTATATGGGAACTTAATAGGTGTTCATAAGTTAGAGAAAACACTATCAAAAAATGGGGGAGGAACAACTATGTAATTATGGCGAAAAATGCTATCTAGACCATCTGAGATGGAATAAAAACATTAAATATGAAAAAAATACCAGATATTAAAACAGTAAGCCATAGGATGATGTTAACCAGATGGCAAAATAGGAGCTCTGGACCTCATTCCCCACAGAGACACCAATTTAAGAACAACATATAGTTCAAAAATTCTTTATGAGAATCCCAGAACTCAAGTTGCAATGCCCCCATGCCAGCTCAAAATCAAGAAGAATCATAGTGAAATGAATCAGAAAAGCTATTTCATGTTATCCCTAAGAGCCATTCTCCATGTCTTCTTTCAGAGGGAGAAAGCGGATGTACATTCAATGTTGTCTTGGGGTAGGGGAGCTGCTAAAGGAATTGGCTTTTGTTTCACTTGGAGCACTGCTGGAGAAGCAGAGTACTTTGGAAGCATGAGGGCCACTGACAACAAAAAAGAGTTCAGCCATGCTAGAGAACATGAAGTACTGCAGACAGACACCAGAGGGAACAAGAGTTTTAAGTTCCTAAGAAAAAGAAACTGGCAAATCTCATTAATTGAGTGAGTACACACACAAGTCCAGAGAAGATGCATTCTTCAGGAGATGCATCCCATAACTTCTAACCATGGTTACTGGTGAAGGTATCTCCTGTACAAAGGCAGCTTATAAAGACTAGAGGAGGTGGTTGCTTCTCAAATGTACAAATCATGGCAAAAATAATCAAGTGCACACCAAAAAAATGAGGCATATGGTCTATTCAAGCCACACAACAAATTTCCAGAAATTAATACTAAAGAGAACTTTATGAATTATCCTGCAAAGAATTTAGAATAGTTGTCTTCAAGAAGTTCAGTGAGAAAAGAGCACAGATGACTGAATAAAATTACTAAAATGCATAAACACAATGAGGATTTTAACAGAGAAACTTGTATTTAAAAAAATGAAACAAAAATTCGGGAGCTGAAGGATGCAGTAACTAAATTGAAAATAATCACTAACGGGATTCAACAGCAGACTTAATCAAGTACAAAAAATTAATCAGTGTACTCAATAAGTCATTTGAAAAGATAGCTTTAGAGGAAATAGAGTTGTTTTTTTTTTTTATGGTACAACATAAAATGAAACTAATATACATGTTATAGGAGTCTCAGAAAGAAAAGAAAGGGAAAAGAGCTTATTTGAAGAAATAATGGCTAAAATCCTCACAATATTGATGTAGGAAATAAATATACAAATTCAAGAACAAAGACTCCAATACGGTAATTCAAATCTTGAAAGTAGCAAAAGCGACTCATCATAGAGAAGGGAGCCCCCATACAATTGCCAGTGAATTGCTCAGTAGAAACATTACAGACCAGAGGAGAGTGGAATGATATATATTCAAGGGCTGAAAACAAAACAAAACAAAACAAAACCAACAATACTACATTGACCAAAATCTTCCTTCAAAAGAAGGAAATATAAAGACCTCCCCTGATGAACAAAGTCAAGGGAGTTCATCCCCTCCTAGATCTGTCTTATAAAAAGTACTAATGCGCCTCCCTGGTGGCACAAGGGGTTAAGACTCAGCACTACGAAGCTCTCCACAGCCTCTGCAGCAAGAGTTCTATCTCTGGCCTGCCAGAGAGCTACATGGTGCAGCAAGCCTCTCCTATCTTGCCCGCTGCTCCCCTCAGCAGTATATTTCAGTGAACCTGCCTGTTCTGTTCCCACTCTGTCTCTGGTGAATCCTCTCACCCCCTGCACCTCTGGCTTGTACCCCAGTTTTTGTATGTGTAAATAAATAAAATAAATCTTAAAAAAATAGCAAATGTTCCAGGTTGAAATAAGAGGACACTAGACAGTGACACATAATTATATGAAAATATGAAGCTCTCTGGTAAAAGTAAATGTTTAGAGAAACAGAAGCCTGTGGTGCATAAATCATTTTAAATTCTGGACAGATTTTAAAAGATAAAAGCTTTAAAATTACTATAAAACTGCTAGTGATAGATAACCGGTGAAATTGAAAACATATAGGGGGAATATAAAAAAATAATGTTTTTATTTATTATTAAAGTTATCAATTAAGAATGGGTTTTTTATAAGCACAGTGTGTTTTATGTAATCCCTTTAAGAACCACAAAGAAAATATCTATACAAGACGTACAAAGGAAAATGAGGAGATATTTCCAAATCATATACCTGATAAGGAGTTGATATCCAGAATATATAATGTGCAGTTTTTGAAATCAAAGTACCAATGAGTGACTATTACTACATTCTGAGACAAGAATGTCTCATTGTCACAGATTATTTCTTCTCCTCCAAATCTATTATATCCTCTTATGTTTACTGTGTTCCTCCCTCGCCCTCCTCCCACAATATTGGTAAGAAATGTTGAAGTGAATAGGATGGAAAAATTTCAAGGAGGTAGGAATAGAAGGCATAGGAAGGAATAAGAATTTAAGAAATCTAAGGGGAAGAAAAAAGTTTGGGAGTAGAAAAGAGTAACGACGGCATAACACAATCACAGAAAATAATTATGATTAGTATTTCATGTCTTCAATATATGAATATTTGAGAAAAACATATTACAAAAAATGTTTATCCTCCAAAATAAAGAAATGCAAGTCATTTACCAAGTCGTCAGACTTTACTAATTATAGTTAGTGACTTTGTTGAACACCATAGGTATGTAATCAGCAAAATTTAACCAGTGAGAAACCCTCTAAGATATATGGCCCTGTTCTTTCAACAAAAAATTATAGAGCGAAAGAAAGGAGAAAAGAGAAATTCCAAACAAAGAAAAATTAAAAATTATTTTAAGAATCAGAAAAAAATGATATGAAGAAAATTTATGGGTGTTTTTGTTTTAAAATAGATTATTTATTTATTTATTTACTTATTTATTTATACAAGAACCAGGGTACAGGCCAGATTCATGGGAGGGTGAGAGGATTCACCAGAGACAGAACGGGGAACAGAACAGGCAGACTCACGAAATGCACAGCTGAGGGGAGCAGCAGGCGAGACAGGAGAGGTCTGCCGCGTCATGTGGGACCCTTGTGGGCTGGCCGGGATCAAACCAGTGCTGCAGAGGCTGTGGACAGCTTCACAGCGCTGCGATCAACCGCCTGTGCCACCAGGTGTTTTAATATTATTGAATATTAAGTAATTTTAAGATTATTTTTATACATGCTAAAATACTTACAGATGAAGTAATATTACATATTAGATTTGCTCCAATATAACCCTAGTATAGAAAAATGTGGGTAGAATTGCAGAAGAAATGTATTGAGAATTGTTGAAGCTGGATGATGATCACTTACATTACACGGTTCTCTCCACTTTTGCATATACCTGAAATTTCCATTATACATATCTTAATATGAAACTCATAAGGATTTTTCTCCTTTAAATCAAGGAAGAATAAATAATGTACTGTGCAAAGAGAAGGAGGTCCCTGTAAGCAGACGTCACCAAAATAAAATTTGTACTTATGTCTAAAAACTGTATGTTCACCATAACCTACAAGAAGTTCTGAAAACTATCAAAACAAGTTCATAAATTGCTAAGTAGCCCACAAAGACAGTAGCTGTACACATAATGATGGTGACAATGACACATGACCCTGCAGTACTACTCTGACAGGGATTTCTCCATTGTTTATTATCTGTGTTGTAAGAATGATGATTCATAGATCCAATCTCACCACTAAGTATCCACTAATCTTAACACAATTAGGTGCTACTTTTCTTCTTTGTGCTGAAGTTAAATACTCAAAGAAAAATGTTATTACTTGTAAATAACATTTAGCAAAAATCAATTACCATATCCCGGTCAAGTAAATTGAAAGTTTCCCAGAGTTTAATAAGCTTTTGCTTTTCAGACTTCCCCATACGCCCCCTCCTCCACAGGACTGTATTCTAAATACAATCATCTCTGGCACTCAAATACAACCTTTTAGACCTTTCTTTCTTTCAACGTTATAAAGCAATTTCTCCTTTTTTCTTAATTTTGAGAATATCAAAATTGCTAGAGCTTCACAATAAAAGGTGAATAGAATTTTTACAACAGGCATTTAAAAACCAGATTTCTGATGTTGTTCCTTTGCCACATTTTGGCCTCTAAATTTCATTTCCTAGGTTAGTTATAAGATGCTTTTCAGAATATTGCTTTCAGTAACCACTCCAAACAATGAAAATTGAAATCAGTTTCCAATGGTTTGACTTATCATTGGCTTCCTGGAAGGATAAAATAACAAATCACCCCAAACCTCAAGGCAACAAGGATTTTATAAATTAGATTACAAATATCAGGGGGAAAAATGTATTTCATCACATAGAAATGATTAACCATATCTTAGCTGGCAGAAAACAAATGAAAAGCAGAATAAACATAGTTTTCAATATGGATATAAGAGACAGACAAATATCAGGAAAATCTTAGCCAACTGGTTATTTCAATTAAAATAATCCAACAAATCATTTAGTTGTCTATACCATAAATGAACAACTGGTCAAATATCTTCTATAGGAGATATTACATATTCTATTGGCTAGCACAACTTATACATTCTACTTTTAATATTCTTAATATTTGATATAGAATACATAACCTCATTCCATGTTATTTGCCCAACAGATTCTCAGGGTTGAAAGTAGCTTTACATGTTATCTAATTAAATATTCCCCTTATTTCATGATCCTCTACATGGATAGCTAACTAATTTTTCCTACAGCACTGACAAGTAGACCATGATTCTACCCTTGAATAGTTCCAATCATTTAATCTACAAATACTAATGAGTACCTACCATGTGGCAGCACTGATTTAGGTGTAGGTATATCCCACTGAAAGTAGGGTGTTCCCATGAAAACTTTTCTAAGCCAAAACACAGAAGCAATTACCACTAATTTACATGAAAAAATTTTGCACTTGATCTTAGCCAAAAGGCTGAGAAATGATACATGAAAGAATTTTGAGTATTCACAGACCCAAAAACAACCTACCAACATCAAACCTAAACTCTCATTAACGTACAATAAAAACAGTAACGACACAGCACAATTACCTACTATATGAAATAATTCCTGTGAAGGAGTGAGGTGGGGCTATTCTTGATGCTAGGGGTGAGCACTTCCTCTATAATGGCTGCAAAAAAAAAAAAAAAAAAAAATCACACCGAATACTGTTTTCCCTTTTCACCATTTGTTATAAAATTGAAAATCCTCTTTGGCTTTATTTTGGTTAGTGAAAACAGGTGCTAATGGGGGTCTTTCTTAAAACCAAAATGATATAACATAAACTTTCAAAATACAGGGGATACCTTTACATGGATAGAGCTGTAAACAAAAGGACAAAGACCTCTGCTCTCAAAAACCTTACTTTCTGGCAACTCTCAAAAAGGAATTTACTACTCATAAACCATTTTACTTCATTTATTCAACAAGTAGTCACTGAGTAATAACATGGGTCAGAAACCCTTCACGGTACTGAAGAACCAAAGATGAGTAAAACACAGCAAGTCTCAGGACACTGTGAGAAAGTTATTGTACATCATTGAGGATGTAGAATAACATCAATGGATGTAGAATAACCAACACCAATAGCAGTGTTTAGCTCCCTGGTGTCACAGAGAGAATGCCTAATTACCCTGCCCTATGGAAGCCCCCCAGATATACTCACTTCCACACCACAACCTTGATTTAGAGGACATGCATTCCCTAGGCCTTTTCTTTTAGGTGCTCAGCACTCAAATTACTAGGAGGACCAGGAATTAAAACAAACAAGTGAAGTGAATTACAGGAGCACAAAGACAAAATCACTACATCTCCACATTTGGTTTCAAAATAAGAATGCAATGGCTATTATATATTTCTGTTGTAAAGAAATATCTACTCATTTTGAAACATTTACCACTAATTAAAAATTTCTAAAATCTCCACGTGAACTATATAGAACATATCTGTGTGGATTCACAGCTTTAGATATCCTTCTCTCCCCAAAATGGTTGCAAGTTATTAAAGTCCTCCAGTTCTTCAATCTCCTTCGTAAAGTAAACTGATAATATAGCTATAGGTATGGGTGAACCAACACAAATATAGTGGCAAATTCTACCTTTCCTGTTTCAGTCCTAGTTCTATTCATGAAACTCAAGAATAAATTAATATTTGAGAGGTGTTCAAATATTATTTTATTGAATTATATGTAGTTTGAACCACCTATTTCTCCAGTTACTGTTAAACTACGTCTCACCTCTGCCCCTAGTGCTTATTAAACAACATTCAATTAGTACGTCTATTCCTTGGTAATTCAGATTTTTGTATTTTCACTTCTTAAATTTCTTTATGTTTACCTGTCGCCTCCAATCTGTCAGGTTACTTTTTGTGTGTTGGATTTGTTTTTCTCCCATCTGTAGATAAGCTTGTCATGTTATTTATGCCACTATGGCCATTAATGACAAACGGGAGAGACATAAAGACCAAATCCTTCCATCACCTACTAGAGCCCTCTCTCTAAACAGATGTTTATGCAAGATTTTAGCCATTCGATTATGACTTTGTCTAATGTTACCATGAGCTATCTTTTTACATCTTAATCACAAAGTTACATGGAAGATTTTATCACATCCTTGCTGAAGTCCAGGTAGAAAGTTGAGCACAGCATGTCTCTGATATATTGACCCTGAAGGAAATGGAAATTAACTTAATTTGATATGCTTTTCTATTAATAACCTAATACAAATTCCATATAAGGAATTCCACTTTCTTTTGTCAAATTCCACTTTCTTTTTCAAGGCATACAAGAAATTTTTTTTAGCGATACATTTTAGAACTTTATCTAAGATTAATTGAGTCATTTATTTACCATCAACATTTATTAATTGGTTGCCTATGTTAAGCACTGGAAATATAGCAGAGGCAGACAAAAATTCCTGCTTTTGCAGTATTTCACTACTCTGGGGGGAAAAGCAAACAAACAATGTAAATAAGAACCATGTAAAAAGCTGGTGTTGAGTATCCAGGAGAAAAATGCAAGGAAGGCAGATAGCAAGTGGCTGAGAATGAGAGGGTCAGTTTTGATAGAGATGCACGGAAGACCTGTAAGAAAGTTACATTTGCAGAAAGCACTAAAGGAAGTAAGATTAATGTTCTAATCCCTAAAACTATAACTAGGGAGAAATCAATTTCCTCCCCCTCTTGAAAATTTGAATTGTTCGTTCCATCTCTACTATTCTGCTATATATTTCCTTAAAGACTTCAACAAGTTATTTAACATTTTTGTGTCTCCTCATTTGTGAATGGGCATGATAATAGTGCAGTTACTATGAAATTCAATGACACAGTCAGTAAAGCTGGAACATGCTAAGCACAACGCATTCATGTAGTCTGCCACTTTTCTGTAATGCAGATAAATTCTTAGAGAATCAATAAAGTAGGAATGTATGCCAATAAACCATGTGCATTTTGTTGTTTCAGACAGGATTCCTCCAAGCACATTATTTTCTCTCAAAGTGTGAGCAATCAATTACAAATAAGCCAAAAAGACTGAACACAGCACACTGGGGAGAAATACAGGACTGTTTCAGTTGTCCATTTACCCCATATACTTCCTCTTGCTTCATTTTGATCACATGCTTCTCCTTGCAAAAGCCTACTGCATGGATAACTTGGTTTGCTGTACATTTTGTTCTTGTGTCTGTAACATTAATTAACAGATGCTTGGGGATCACAACTAAAAGTTCCATGTCATTCTCACACATCAGATAGGCTATTTGCAGGAGGTGGGTTTCTTTACCTAGCTTAACTCTCCATGTCTATTCTAATTCTCTAATATGAATATATTATCCTTGAGGAAACATTTTATTTCCATGTATCCATTTTTATGTGAGATATGAATAAAATAAAGGATTTCTTTTAAATATACTGTGTCCCTCCTCAGAGCTCTAACAGAATCTGGAGAACTGGGGTTGGTGGCAGGATTAAAGTCTAAAATTTATGCTTATAAATTGACCTACTTTATGTAAAACACATTGTTTTATACATAAACAGATTCATCCACAAAGGATTTAAAATCATTTGATCCTGAGCTAACTGACACTATCAGTTGTGATTAAATACTAATAAATGATTTGAACTAGAAATGCCAAATAATTAGGGAGTCATTAAAGATCCAAACACACACATATCTGTACTGTTATTTCTCACTTTTAAAACTTTATCAAAGGTAAATTTGATATGACAAGAAATTTCTATTCTGTGATAGCTATATAATTACCAAATTTGGCAACAAGTATTTTTAAAAGATTGATGAAATGTCATACTTTTTAAAGATAGTATTATATGCACAATGCTTTTCTACAACATAATCTAATTATGTATTTAATTAATGTCAACTTTGGGATTAATTTTTAACTCTAAATTCTTTTTATTTTATTCAACTTTATAGTGATGATTTCTCAAACCTTCATAGTAGATACTACTAAAACACCCAATTATTAGTTTTATCTCAAATAAATTCAAACTAAAACTAAACTTGCTACTCAGTTATGTAAATAAGAACAAAAGGTATATTCTATATAACACAAGGAAAATAAAATACAGATACTTCTAGGTGAACTGTAGTATCATTTCACAGGAGAATTTATCCCAACTTTCACTTCTTCAGAAGCAGATTGTTTACAAGTTCAGTATTAGTGAAGACAAGACTACCATCCTGGTTCCTGACCAGTCTCTGCCTCTTAGATTCACCGAGGTAAATAAATCTGCAAACTCAAAGACCCCATTAGTCCCAGCAGTCATTTCACAGAAAATGCCATTTTTTAATAGGGGATGCCAATGAAAAGAAAGTGGCGAGCTTCCCTTAACCTGGCTCACTATTAGGATTGAGACTACAGAAAGCATAAGTTGTGTTGACTTGTGAAGGATCTACACACAGACTTCACTTGAACCGTCCAAAAGCTTTAGTAATAATATTTACTTTCATAATTTTTTTAAATTTTATGACAAAGAGACTATATTACCCAAGTTTTTAATTAGCTTGTATTTTCAATCACAACATAGACATTCTAAACTGAGACATTCAAAACTGCCTAGGTCATTCACCCATATATTAGCAGAATACTCCTTTTCTGCTTTTGTACAACATAGCATTAGCTATTTGTGACAGAGATTGTCCCACAAAGCTGAAAATAATTACTACTAATCTTATTTAAAAAAAGTTATGACTCCTAATCTAGAATATAAAGCAGCATCAGAACATCTTGTTTCCTCATAGAGTTGATCATCAAAACATTAATCACAGCTTTTCTTTGTTTGCGTATTTTAATCAGCACAAAGATTGCCTCTGGATCATAGGGAAGCACCAAGGCTGTGTTGCTGAATTCTGATATCACTGTCTTGCTCTATCTAAGTGGCACATGTGTCTTCCATTATTATCCCCATGTTTGAGGGCACTTGGACATTAGCTAGATTCATGATGACATGATGAGGAAATGTGTTTGATGAGAAGGTTTCTAAGGTTGATCAGGAAATAGTACCTGCAAAAATACATATAAAGAAACTAAGATCATACCAACATTTGTTTGAATGTTTGCTTTTATATATTTTTCTATTGAGGGACCACTGGTTTGCAACACTGTACATGAACCAGCGGTATGGGATCACACTTTTCAGAAGTATCCTTCCACACCACACCCACCACACCAAGGCAGAGTCCTCCACCACAGTCCATTGGGCCCTTACACACTTTGCCCTCCATGCTTCCCTTCCCCTCTGGTGGCCCAGTTTGACTGTCAGTTTCCTAGGATTTGGTTTTGGTTTTGTTTCTGTGTCCTAATAGATGGTTCGGTCATCAAAAACATTACTTACAGCATTTTTCAAGTGGCCACTCTAGTTAACATTTACATCTCCTCAGACTAAAGGTCCAAAAAGAAATTAGTTTTCACAAGCATTAAAAAATCAAATTATGTGTTTAGATGCTATATATCTTTAGTCCAGTGATACCTAACATCACCAACAGAAGTGTCATTTTGATAATGGCCATAAATAGGTAGGACTAATATAAATTTGACTATGGAGGAGTAAAAATATGTGTTTACTAGCACACAGGAAATGTATAAAGATAGATATCATATTTAAAAACTCATATTTAAAAGGTTTCCATCAGATGTATTCATAACCAAAATCTTTAAAGAAAACTAACTGAATTTTTATAATGGATCTTATGATAAAAATCAAGATATCCTCCCCAGAAATAACTGGATGATTTTGTACTTTTGTCTTTTTACTTTAATATGTATTTCTTTAAAATGCCACTCCAAATTTCTCCTTTTAAATCAATAAGTCTTACATTTCCTAAACATGACTTTAAATGATTATTTTATCCCATTTGGAATATTTTAAGGAAAAAAGAAAGTACAAAGTGACTTTAGGAGATAACATACGCTTTCAGACTGAAATAATAATCAGCATGAGGAAAAATGTTTAGAAGGAGTAAAAAATATCGTGACTCCTGCAAATGAGACTCAGACGTTATCACTGAAAATTCCAATTCCCTCTGCATGAGTACATAGTCAAGGAAGAAGGCTGCTATCACCAAAGAATGGACTATTTGCAATTGAAACACAAGATGATAACAACAGCGTAGCTATTACAGCCTGTGGTGTCTTCATGAGTGACCGCTCCAAACAGATGAGGGAAACAGCCAAACAGGATAAGGGCACTGAAATAATTGAAGGGATAATTAGAATCCTTTTGAATATTCCTAATAATGTCAGTGCCGATGATCTGCCCACCTCTATTCTAACCAGATAATTTTTCCATCTTTAGGTCAAGAGCAAAATCTTCCTGCACAGACACAAATATCTTTATTGAGCTATAATAATGTCTGCAGTCTGACTGCAACAGCTTTGTGAAGTATTAAATTTCATTCTTGCCTCTGAGACCCATACCTCTTTGCCTAAACATATTGCCTGTATTCTGACTCTTATTTTCTGTATTCCTTGTCTAATTACTCAATTTCTACCTGATTCTCTAAGCTTCCATACCTGCTTTGAATCCATAAGAACTTCCTGATCCTGTCCTTTTGGACCAGATAGAATCTAATTTAACTTATAACCTACTTCTTCATGACCACTGTGCATTCCCCTGGCACTCTGAGTCTTGATTTCAAACTCTCATCTCTACCATGGCTAACAACTTCTGTCAAGTGCCTAACCTTCTCTTATGTCCACCTACCCTTCTCAATTTTTACTTTTAATCACTTTGATTTATACAAGTCCTAGTTTCTGATTACAACATCTTCCTAATTGGTATAACCACTGTTGGTTTGTTCAATATCTGACTGCCGGTGTGAAAAAAAAAAAAAAAAACCTCTAAAATATGGCAATCATTTATTGACTACTAGTGTAGGTAGTTTGTTTATGTACAAGTGTGTGTACAATTTTAACAAAAATCTAGGAATATACATATCATACTTCTCATTTTACAAGGAGGAAACAAGAAACCCAAAAGTACAGCAAATTTTCCAAGGCTATTCCACTAATAAAAGGTAAAAGAAGAGACAAATACATTTCTTTCTGGCAATAAGATCATTCTCTATGTGAAACTGTTACCTGGGTGTCCTCAGCATATGCTACCCCTCGTTATACCTACCTTATGTGGTCCCTCCCAATCTGGTTCACATGATTTGCTTTACCTAATAGGACAGGATGCAAGCAAAGGATCTAGAGAAAGGTTTACACACCTAGCAGCTCTTATTTATTTGAAGCAACTTTTCTTGCAGTCAGCCACCATATAAAAATTTTGACTATCATTGTTTTGGGTGATGTGTCTGTAAAGATGTCTTTGAGGTGCATGTCATGTAGTGTTTTGCCTATATTTCCTTCTATATATTTTATGGTTTCATGTCTTATGTCTAGTTCTTTAATCCATTTTGAGTGTTTTTTGTGCCTGGTGTGAGGTAGTAGTCAAGTTTCATTCTTTTGCATGTGGCTGGTGGGAGTGCAAACTGTTCCAACCACTATGGAAAGCTGTGTGGAGATTCCTCAACCTACGAAAGATAGAGCTTCCATAAAATCCAGCAATTCCATTCCTAGATATTAACCCGAAGGACACAGAAACATTAATTCCAAAGATCACCTGCACCCCTATGTTTATAGCAGCACTGTTTACAATAGCTAAGCTTTGGAAACAACCCAAATACCCAAAAATAGATGACTGGATAAAGAAGATGTGGTACATACACACCATCGACTATTACTCAGCAATCAAAAAAGATAAACTCATGCAATTTGCAGCAACATGGATTGAGCTGGAAGGGATCATGCTCAGGGAAATAAGCCAGAAAGAAAAAGAAAAATACCCAATGGTCTCACTCATAGCAGGAATCTAGAAAACTTAAATAAGGGACCAGGAAAAAGAATAACTATAAGAAAGAAAAAAATCAAAATCAACAAACAACTATAAACAAGAGACACACTATGGGGGGGTGAGGGATTGGGGTCAAAATAAGGGGGGTACAGTGCTCGCTTCGGCAGCACATATACTAAAATAATGGGGGTACAACTGTATGGAGAATATAAAAATAAAAAAAAAATAAAAAATAAAAATTCTGACGAATCTAAGTCTGGCATGCTCTAAGTAAGCCCAAACGTATTACATGTAGAAGTCATTTAGAAGAGCTGAGAGGTGCCAGGTATGTTAGTGAAGCTTTATGACCCTTCCAGCCCAGACCAATTACTGAACAAATGCAGTCAGACAATTAAAACCACACAGAGCAGAAGACTTAGGCAAATCATGCTCATAAGAAATAATGAAGTTGTTATAAGCCACACAGTACAATTCAGAACTTGCAGACTTAGAAAACAAAATTCCTTCTCATTCTCAGTCCCTCCTGATGGCAAACTGATAAAATCCAGACAACTGTGAGCAAAATGTGGTCTTAAGATAAATATCAAATCAACAACTACTGATATGATAAACAACAATAAAAATTCTCCTAAAATCTTTGTAAGATCCACTTAGTTAGAAGGCAAAGGCTTCTAAAAATCTTAAGGTGGTTGTTCCATAGCATCTGACTCTCATTCTAAAATAGAAAATTATCTTAAAGAGATTTGTAGGGGTAGCATTTATTTAATTAGAATGGAATATAATGGAATACATGGGAAAGCCACAACAATTTTAAAGGAATGATATCATATTGGGCTAAAAGGAAAAGAAGCAGGACAAAATGGAAAGAGACTTCCAAATTTTTACTGTGATAATAGAGGCTAAGAAAGTTATTCAGTTGCAAACATGTGGTATTTCTTGTGGGGGGGGGGAAGGATGACTCAGAGGACAGAGCCAATAGCCAATGAAAACAATGGAACCCCTTTTATGAAACTTTCTTTGCCACTCGATTTGAAGAAATTGATAACATGTTCCCAGATGGATTTCAAAATTGCTGTGAAATTGTAATTCCTATGTGTCTGCTTCCCTTATTTTGAATGGCCAGGTTCATTTCCAAGGACATAATAATCCCTGTCTCATCATTGTATGCTGGGGAAGGTTGTATTGATCTCTTGAGAGATTAATTTTCTCAATCAAGAGAATATATCACTGAAGAGGCTCAACTTCAGATATGTCTCATTTAGATAATAAGATCATGGAACTAGAACCTGAGAATTACTACTGTAATGTGTTGAAACTCTCAAAGCAGTGACCAGATGAAAGATTAAGATGCTTGTCACTTCCCTGTTCGAATATGCTATTCCTCACACAATGAAGTAGCAAATATGCTGTTTCTCACCAAGGAAGAAGCTTCTATTTTTTTCTCCTAGACCATGAGCTAGAGTTGTGCTTCACTTTTTCAATAGACCACAACAGAAATGATTTCCTGGGACTTCTGAGTCCAAGCCTAACATATTCTATTTCTTCTGTATGGGAAGTCAGCTGTCATTCTGTTAAGAAACTCAGATTAGATCACTGAATGTTGAGACACCACATGGGGTGTTTGATGGTTAAATTTATATGGTAGTCCTCAATACTCAGATATTTAGTCAAAAACATTTGGACACTGCTTTGAAGATATTTCTCAGGTGATATTAATAGTTAGCAGGTCAAGTAAAGCAGATTACAGTCCATAATTGAGTGGAATTCATCCAATCATTTGAATATCTTAAGAAAATAGACTGATATCCTCTCAGGAAGAGGGAATTCTATCAGCAGACTATCTTCAGGTTTAAGTTATAGTATCAGCTTCTCCCTGGGTCATTAGCCTCTTAAATTCACCCAGATTTTGTCTGGTTGATCTCCACAATTACTTGAGTGAATTCCTTAAAATCAATATTTCTGTGTATGTGCACATGTGCATACATACACATACACTATGTTAGTTCTGTTTTTCAAAAAAAAAAAAAAAAAAAAACAAAACCCTGACTAATATTGAGAGAGAGAAACAATACAGAGAAGTCAATAAGGAAGCATACATGTGAAAGAAAAATTCTTGAACTTTCCAGGCCAAACCATTCACTCACTGAACGCCGCCAAGTTTATACAACGTGATAAAGAAGAATCACCCTACCAATCTTTGACCAAATATCTGACCCAACAAAACTGACAAAAATAATAAATTACTACTTTAAATCACTAAGTTTGGGGTTCATTTCACAGCATTAGGTAAGTAAAACCTCTCCTTTTCTTCAGGCCACTTTCTCTGCATTATTCCAGCCACTCTCTCCATCCTAGAGATGAGTTTAATCTTTCTCAGTTTCAGCTCTGAGGGCAGTCTAAGATCAGCCTGTAACTGAGGCATTACCAACCTTCAATAAGTGAAGCCCCAATTTCATTCAAGCCAATTATTTTGGATCATATTTGCCTTTTTATAATGATCATATGCGGGAGGTAGGATTTTAACAGCTATACCAGCCATCTAACAGCTTAAGCCTTCATTTAAAGATCTATTTATGAAAACAGGAAAGGGGTTAAACCCAGGAAGAGTTACTCAAAGGTGAAAAGGAAGGTCAGTTCTCTTACAAAAAATTCTATTGGTCCATTGGTCCAATAGTCTCTAAGTTACAATCAATTCAGGAATGGAGTTACTGCAATGCAAGAAGCAAAGCTGCAGTTGTCACCGAATCACCCGATGACATGCAACAAAAATAATTGGACACAGCTTTACAGCCCAAGAGAACAGTATTAGTGGATGGGAATGGTCACAGAAGCCTTTGAGAATCCAAGAGTAATGAGGTCAATTAAATCCTGTCTATCTCTTTTCAAAGAAAATGTCACACTGTATCTAGCCTGAGACCCAGACTCAGGACACAGGCAGTGCTATACGATGTGGCCAACGAGAGTGGATGCAGAATGCTATTTAAAGCTGCTCCCCGGCCACCGGAGGAGGGTCCCACATGGCGCGCAGACCTCTCCTGCCGCCCGCTGCTCCCCTCAGCAGTGTGCTTCGAATTCTCTCACCCTCCCACGCTTCTGACTGTACCCAGTGCATGTATAAACAAACAAACAAACAAATAAATAAATGTGCTGCTCAGAATAAAAAGTCACTGTAATTTTGAACATGCATCTGTCAATGCAGAAAAACAGCACATTTGTGGGTATGTTTATTTATGTGAAAAGTGTACCCTCATTAGCACAGTAAATGAAAGGCTGAAGCCAAATTTCAAGTCAGTTTTCTGGGCTCTGTAATAGGTACAAGAGTAAAATTCAGTAAGCATACTTGTCACCGTGCTTATTCAATTCCTATGACATGAGAAATATTGTAGTAGAAGTGAGAAATTAGTAAAGATATGGAGAATACCTACACTCAAAAATTTTGTAATATTTCTTTTAATTGTAATCCACTTAAAAAAGCGCAAACCAATTATTTCTGCCTCTTTCTGCCATAATTTCCTCTTTCTGTTAAAGACAGAAAGAAGAAGTAAAGCTCTTGAGCACACACAACTCTGAGAAATCCCAGTCACTGGTTACATCTCAGCATCAACCTTCCCCTCCAGATACGCCTACAAGGAAACAGTGTCAATAACAAACATGGTTCTTTGTCTATGCTGGTCCCTCATTACTCTTTAATAATTACTTGTTCCTGCCTCAGTTTACTCCCTAACAAATATCCCACAGTGATTAATCCAATACATTCCATTCTTTTTAGGCATCTCCTCTGTTCCCGGTCCTTTAACAAGTAAGATATTTCTCTTAGTACTAAGTGCAAACTATAAACTTGTAATATTCTCCTTCTCTTTTTTCAAAGAGGCAAAGCCCTGGTGCATGCTCATCTCATTCCTCTTCCTGCTGATGCTTCCTTCTTACACTTGTAATGTCATCCCCACCTGAAGCCAGCTCAGAGACATTGACAATCCATCAAGTGTCCCTTTCTCTCTATCATAAAGAAGCAGTATGGTGGAATGGTTTCAATCCTAATACATTCACCTGTTAGTATTACCTTGGGCAAATTATGCAACCTCCTAGTGCTTACTCTATACTTTCAAAATATGAATAATAATAGTACAGGTTCCCCCATATCAAAAGTATTGATTGAGTATGCCTGTGAAATCATTCATGAGCTTCAAAGGCATAAAGCTAAGAAGCAATTACCATTAATTTATACAGAATTATTTTGAGCATTCCCAGATCCCAAAAGTCACCCACCAAATCATACCAAATAACACATCAAACCAAAAATCATGATAATATGCAGTAAAAACAGGGGTGATCTCATACATACACTACATGCATAACATCAATCCTGGAGAAGGAGTTTATTGGAACATTCTCACTGCCAGGGTGTGCACTGCCTCTTGATTCAAATCCTCTTTGGGTTTTTTACTAGGTTACGTTGGCAACATAGTACCAATGCAGGTTTTTCTTTTTCTTTTTTTTTTAAGATTTATTTATTTATTTATACAAGAACCAGGGTACATGCCAGTTGCATGGGAGGGTAAGAAGATTCACCAGAGACAGAGCAGGGAACAGAATAGGCAGACTGACGAAATACACTGCTGAGGGGAGCAGCGGGCGAGACAGGAGAGGTCTGCTGTGCCATGTGGGACCCTCGCCGGGCGGCCGGGATCAAACCAGCACTGCAGAGGCTGTAAACAGCTTCACAGAGCTGCGCTCAACCGCCTGCGCCACCAAGGGAAGCCCCAATGTAAGTTTTTCTTAAGAGAAGTGGTGTAACATGAGATTTTGAAAATTAAGAGTTACCTGTACTTATTTCATAGGTTTGTTATGAAGATTAATTAATTAAAGCATTTAAAATACTGCCTGGGGGCCTCCCCGGTGGCACAGCGGTTGAGCGCTGGGTTGCAAAGCTGCCCGCGCCCGAGACGCTGGTTCAATCCCCGGCTGCTCCCCGGCCACCGGAGGAGGGTCCCACATGGTGCGCAGACCTCTCCTGCCGCCCGCTGCTCCCCTCAGCAGTGTGCTTCGGTCCTTCTGCCTGCTCTGCTCCCCACTCTGGCTCTGGTGAATTCTCTCACCCTCCCGTGCTTCTGACTGTACCCAGTGCATGTATAAGTAAAACAAACAAACAAATAAATAAATAAATAAATAAAGCATGCCTCTACTAAAAAAAAAAAAAAAAAAAAAAAAAAAATAAAATACTGCCTGGTACATATTCAGCACTCAAATATTGCTAGCTATTAGGACCTTCAATCTTCCTTACATTTTTTTTTTTTTTGGCTTCAATTGTTTTCTTAATTCCTCCATGTCTTTAAGACTGTGTATTTTTTGTCCTCCTATTTCAGTGCCATTCTTCTTTTGAAACAGTGGTCTATAGTTACTGCTAAACTTGCTCATAGCTTCCTTACTAATTAATTTCTAATCATTTCAATTGCAGTTCTCCAAACAAATAACTTCCCAGACTCTAGCTCCAAAGCTCTGTTTCTATTCTTATCTTTTTTTTTTTTATTTCTCTGGCCACTGACCACGGCTTTCATTTCAAACTTTCCTCTCTGATTTACCTGCATAATGTTGGATGCTCCTGATTTTCCTTTCACCATCCAGACCTCTTTTTCTGATTCTCTGGTCTTTTCCAGCACTCTATTTCTAAAGCAAGTCATCCCTTGAGGTCTGGCTCTACTCTCTCTCCTTCTCATAATGCAATGGGCAACAAGACTATGCAAAAGCACTTTTAGTGCCTTGGGAAGAATCACATATGTTTGAGCACTTTAATGAATCATTATATAGTGTTTTTAGCTAAAATACCTTTAGATATAAGCAGAATCCTACTGATCCAGATCAGCAAATTATATTTTTGAAGTCCTTAATTAGAAAATATTCACATGCAATGTGTGACTGGAAAATGTGGTACTTAAGAACTGTTGAAGAACCAAGTTCACTGTCACTATAATCCAAGTGCTCTAACACACATTTCTGATCACAGATGGCACTAACTCCTGACCATGAGACTAGAGCTTCTCTAAAAGACTAAGTCATGTTTTTAAAAGTGATTTTTTTTTATTGTTGCTGTTAATACAAACTGGTGTGGTTTCTCAGTTTCTTAATTTCATTTTAGATTGAAAACACACACACACATGCACACACACACACAAAGACACACACACAACCACTGGCTCTCACATACTGAAGAAACTTCCAAAATTACTATGACAAATGTTCAAGTTACAATTATGAATGCCCTATTTTATAAAAATACTCTATATTACAAACATGATAGTTACATTTCCCATTGAAATTATCCTGAAAACAGCAACAAATCTGGAGATTTACACTTCAGAAAACCAAGTTTCACTCTATTGTCTCAAAAATGTAAAATTATAATTTAAATTGGAAATATTGAGCAGTGAATACAAGCAGTTATGTTTGAAGCAAGAGCTTGTAAGTGGTGAAAATGCAAAAGATAAAAAGGGAAATGCAGAACAATCTGGAAGTGGAGGGTGCATCATAGGGAATTTGATAGTTAAAACATCATTGCACAGTCACCAATCACAATTTGGGAACTTTAAGTGAGCACTGCATTGGCCACAAATTTATAAGATATGTTTTAGTGCTCACCTGAAATCTAGACTTTTAATTACTGCAGAGGCCGAAATGAGCTTAACTTCATGGCCACTCAATGAAAACAAAAAACAAAAAACCCTGAGATACAGCCCCATGAAAACATCTAATTGAATACATACTATTTAAATCAATTTTGAAAACACCTTGAAAATAAAAAAGCACGAGCTAGAGAGAAATTTTGGCTATGAGCAATGCTTCAGAAGCACAATCAAACAAGCAGCAGGGAAAAAATGACTTGTAGCATCATCGAAGATTGTTTTAGAATCACTGTAGGAGGTAGAATTCCTGAGACACGGGAAGTTTCGGGGAGTACTGAGTTGCAGGATGGGTTGAATCTTTTTCGACTCAAAAAGATTCAATTGAGATGACAAAGTCTATTTTTACAAGGCAAAGCATCGTGAATAATCAAGAATCTAAAAATAAACTGGACATTTACTGAATACTAGGAAGAAAACATAGATATGAATTACGTAACTACTTTATTAGTCATGTACACCTGTAAGGTAGTCTGTCAAGGCATCTTATTTGCCAAGGAACTTGAAGATATTCAAGTAGAAATAGGAAGATATTCTGAACACGATATAAGCATTTTAGTTAGCATGATATTAACTAGGAAAAAATGTTGAACTTGTAACTATTTTAGCAAACCTTTCGAAGTACTAATATTCATCAAAGACACTATACTTCTGACTACTACACTAGGTGAGGATGGTATTTATTAATCAAAAAATATTTTTGAGCCTCTATTGTGCCAACCATGATGCTAGAGGCTAGGGATTCAAGTCTGAATAAAGCACACAGAGTCTCATCCCTAGAGTGTTTACACTAACAAAATGATGCCTGCAAGGAAATGTTTTCTTGATTTTTTTCACGTACTCAGCAACTTAGTAAATTTGAATAATTTTGCCAAGTGGGGTATTTTTAATACTTATTATTTTATAGAAAATTATAATATAATGAGAAGAGAAGCATATACTACTACCTAAATGCATTCCTGCTCAAAGAAAAGAGTATTTCATGGTTAGAATTCTCTAATTCAGTCACAAATTCATATATTTCCATGGGAGTAACAGACATCATGAAAACACAAACTGAAAATTTAAATATCACTTAATTTATTATTCACACTCATAAGAAATTGTGGGTGACACAGGATTATTTAGTGGATTTTTCCCCAAAATACTAACACCCTCATTCAAGTTTTATAAGGTAAAATTGTGGTGATGGTTGTTACAGAGTGTGACAAATTGTAAAATGGTGTAGAAGTTGCAGAGTTCAGTAGTGATACCAGAATGTGAATAAGTTGAGGTTCAGTTCATTTACATGTGACAAAAATGACAGCATTAGTCACAAAACTATGATCATTAATCATATTCCTTCATTGATAATGTTCCAAAAGTTTCTACTGGAGTGTCAAAAAAATAACCAGTGCATTAGAGACTCTTTCCATCCACCATAGACAAGTAGACAAGTGAGTTAACAACTCAGTAAGCAGATGAACTCATTGAAATCTTTGGCAAGAGCAGTCTGACAACATGGTGTCATCCTTACATTTGTAATTCAGCTAAATCTTAATGGGAATCCCTGTATACAGCTCATAATGTCTTTAAAACTTGTTTTCTGTGTACCCACATCTACTTCTGAATTTGTTTCCTAAGAATAAGGTAACACCAAGAAAGAGAAGTAAAAGTATAGGTACACCTCTGTTATTGTGGGTTTCATTCCCAACCACCATAATAATGTTAATGTCACAATAAAGCAGATCACATGAGCATTTTTCGTTTCCCAATGCATGTTAGAGTTATGTTTACTCTACATTATAATCTATTAAGTATGCAATAAAATTATGTCCAAAATCAATATATATATTGATATATATTATCAATATATACCTTAGTTAAAAATTATTTTACTGCTATAAAATAGGAACCATCATATGAACCTTCAGCGAGTTGCAATCTTTTGTAGGTGCAGTCTTTCCTCAACACTGATGGTTGTAAACTTATCAGGGTGATGGTTCCTCTAGTTTGGGTGGCTTTGGTAATTTCTTAAAATAAGACAACAATGAAGTTTGCCACATCAATTGGCTCTTCATTTTAAAAAAGATTTCTCTGGGGACATATTTTGACCATAATTTTCCCTCATCATTACACGAATCCAGCAGCCATTCCCTAAAATTGTCTCCCAGTTTTTACTTTTGGCCCCATGCAATCCAATTTCCACACTGCAAGCTAAGGAATCATTTAAAAATCCAAATAATATCATATCACACCCTACCACTGCAAAGTAAACAAAAAATAAGAGCCAGAAAAATACAGGAACTGAAAAAATTGGTGCAAACCTGCAGGCTGCTGCAGAAATTCAGAACAGTAGCAGCTCATTTACACAATCTACTCCCTCTGAATCTGCCTGAGTCAACACCAAGGTAGATTTCAGTTAGCTGATCACGCCTCATGAAAAAAAATGTTTATGTATGCTATTTAAATCTACTTTTTCTCCTGTTGCTAAACTACTGAGCTTTTTACTGAAATTCCACATTAACAATAATTGTAAGATATTATGGTAATAATACTTAGCTACTAAAATACCTATCCTGGGCCTCCCCTGGTGGCGCAGCTGTTGAGCGCTGGGCTGCGAAGCTGCCCAAAGCCTCCAAAACGCCGGTTCGATCCCCGGCCGCCAGCGAGAGTACCACAGGGCGCCACAGACCTCTCCTACCTCCCGCTGCTCCCCTCAGCAGTGTATCCTCAGTCTGCCTATTCTGTTCCCTGCTCTGGCTCTGGTGAATTCTTTCACCCTCCTGCGCTTCTGACTGTACCCAGTGCTTGTATAAATAAAATAAATAAATCTTTTTTTTTTTATTTTATTTTTATTTTTTTATTTTTTTTATAGAGGCATGTTTTTTTTACTTATTTTTATTTATTTATTTGTTTGTTTGTTTGGTTTATACATGCACTGGGTACAGTCAGAAGCGCGGGAGGGTGAGAGAATTCACCAGAGCCAGAGCGGGGAGCAGAGCAGGCAGAAGGACCGAAGTACACTGCTGAGGGGAGCAGCGGGCGGCAGGAGAGGTCTGCGCGCCATGTGGGACCCTCCTCGGGTGGCCGGGGAGCAGCCGGGGATCGAACCGGCGTCGCAGAGGCCGCGGGCAGCTTCGCAACCCAGCGCTCAACCGCTGCGCCACCGGGGAGGCCCAAAATAAATAAATCTTAAAAAAAAAAAACCTATCCAAATTATACCATATTTGGATCTATAGTGAGGATAGCTAAAAGCGAAAAGCAAATCTTATAGTAAGAGAGGGGAAAAAAAACCATTAAAACCAGTTTAAATAACTGGAATTACTGGGCCTCCCCAGTGTCGCAGCAGTTGAGTGCCACACTGTGAAGCTGTCCATAGCCTCTGCACCTCCTCGATTCCCCGCCAGCCACGGATAACCCCATATGGCGCAGCAGACCTCTCCTGCCACGCCCGCTGCTCCCCTCAGCAGTGTCTTCAGTCCGTCTGCCTGTTCTGCTCCCCGGTCTGGCTCTGGTGAATTCTCTCACCCTCCCGTGCTTCTGACCTGTACCCCAGTTCTTGTATAAATAAATAAATAAATCTTTAAATAAATAAATAACTGGAATTACTTGTCACATAGAATGATCAAACCGGATATAATTACATGTATGGGAAATATTACCCAAAAGACTGTCGGTGAAATTAAAGCAAATTATAGGTAAGAATATTAAAAAATAGCTTTATTTTTTTAACTACCTAGTTGAAAGGTTATAAGAAAATGTATTTTGTTATTGACTAGTTAATGAGAGACTTCACACATTCATATATCTTTGAAATCCATATTGCACATTTTAAAGAACTATAGTTCTTCTGGTAAAGTCTTTGACTTGGCAGGTAGATCACTCTGTGGATAAGCCATGTGGTGGTTGGCACCACCACATAAAATATCTCTGTCTCAAGCATCAGGCTTTCCCAAAAATGTGATTATGATTAGAAATCATCTCCATATTTTGCAAAGCAAATGTATGTATCCAGATCTGCACAAAGCAGTTCTGATTCAGTACACTTTTAATGAAGTTTATACCTTGCACTATCTACATATAACAGGTAAAGAGTCTCACCTTTCATATATGCTGTTGTAGGTAGAGTACTAATTTTCCCTAAAAGAATACCTGCATTTCCTTTCAACTATCAAAATGCTACCTAGGGTTGTCTACTAAGAAACAGAACACAAAAGTCTCCAGCAATTTATCTCCAGTGTCTGATAACTACCCATAAATGACCGCTTCATATTTTGAAGTGCTTTCAGTAGGAATTACAAAGAAAAGACATTTAAACATCTTCAAAATCTATGTTGATTGGGTCTTTAAGAAAGAAGGTGCCTTGGTTTTCCCACCACTTCTAAAAAATTTATTTATTTATATATGTTTTACATCATTGTTCATTTTTTATTTTTTAAAGATTTATTTACTTATGCATACAAGAACTGGGGTACAGACCAGAAGTGTGTGTGGGGGTGGATGTGAGAGGATACACCAGAGAGAGAATGGGGAACAGAACAGGCAGATGGATGGAAATACCCTGCTTAAGTAATAAGAGGAAAATATATAGCAATAGAGGCTCACATCAAGAAACAAGAAAGAACTCAAAGAAACAACCTAATCTCGAAGCTCAAAGAACTAGAAAAAGAACAACAAAAATCCCCAAAACCAGTAGAAGAAAAGAAATAATAAAAACCAAACAGAAATAAACGAAATCGAAACTAAAAAAAAAAAAAAAAAAAAAAATCCAAAAGGTAAATGAAACCAAGAGCTGGTTCTTCGAAAAAATAAATAAAATGGACAAACCCCTAGCCAGGCTCACAAAGGAAAAAAGGGAGAAAGCACAAATAAAAAGGATCACAAGTGAAAGAGGACAAATCACAACGGACACAGCAGAAATCAAAAGAATAATCAGACACTACAATGAACAGTTATATTGAAACAAGTTCAACAATCTAGAGGAGATGGACAAATTCCTACAACTCTACAATTACCCAAAGCTAGATAAAGAAGAAATAGAACACCTAAACAGACCAATTTCAAGCAGCGAAATTGAAATGGTAATCAAAAACTTTCCCAAAAACAAAAGCCCAGGACCTGATAGATTTACAAATTAATTCAACCAAATGCTCATAAACAAATTAGTGCCTATCCTTCACAAACTCTTCCAAAAAAATTTAGAAGGAAGGGATAATACCAAACACATTCTATGAAGCCAACATTACACTAATACCAAAACTGAACAAGGACAACACAAAAAAAGAAAACTACAGGCCTATCTCTCTAATGAACACTGATGCAAAAATCCTCAATAAAATTTTACCTATCAGAATCCAACAATGTATCCATAAGATAATTCACCACGACCAAGTAGGATTCATTCCAGGGACACAAGGATGGTTCAACATCCGAAAATCAATCAACATTATCCAACACATCAACAAAAAGAAATGTAAAAACCATATGATAATATCAATAGATGCAGAGAAAGCTTTTGACAAAGTGCAACGCCCATTCATGATAAAAGCCCTTGAAATTCTTGGTATACAAGGAACACACCTCAACATCATAAAGGCCAACAGTCTTATGACAAGCCAACAGCCAGTATCATTCTCAATGGCAAAAAGCTGAAAGCATTTCCATTAAGATCTGGAACAAGACAAGGATGTCCACTCTCACCACTGCTTTTCAATATAATACTGGAAGTCCTAGCCAGAGTAAAAAGACAAGAGAAAGACATACAAGGAATCCAAATAGGAAAAGAAGTCAAACTATCACTATTTATAGATGATATGATAATATACATAGAGAACCCCAAAAACTCCACAGAAAAACTAATTAAAACTCATCAATCAGTTCAGTAAAGTGGCAGGATACAAAATCAACACGCAAGTCAGTAGCCTTCCTATACACAAACAATAAATCTGAAGAAGAAGACATCAAAAAAAAAAATCCCTTTTATTATCGAAACAAAAAACATCAAATACTTGGGAATAAATCTAACAAAAGAGGTAAAGGACCTAACAAAGAAAACTATAAAACACTGTTAAAAGAAATAGAAGAAGACACAAAGAAATGGAAAGACATCCCCTGCTCATGGATTGGAGAAATAAACATTATTAAAATGGCCATCCTACCAAAAGCAATACACAGATTCAATGCTATTCCAATAAAAATTTCAATGACATTCTTCAAAGAAATAGAACAATTATTGATCAAATTCATATGGAATCACCAAAAACCCCAAAGCCAAAGCTTTCTTGAAAAAAAAAAAGAAGGGAATGGAGGCATCACACTCCCAGACTTCAAACTATACTACAAAGCCAAAATCATCAAAACTGCATGATATTGGAACAAGAACAGACACACAGACCAATGGAATCGAATAAAAAATCCAGAAATAAACCCACAGATTTATGGTCAACTAATCTTTGACAAAGGAGCAAACAATATGCATTGGAGCAAAGAAAGTTTGTTCAATAAATGGAGCTGGGAAAACTGGGTCATTACATGCAAAAGAATGAAGCTTGAACACTACCTCACACCGTGCACAAAAACCAACTCAAAATGGATTAAAGAACTAGACATAAGACCTGAAACCATAAAATACATAGAAGGAAATATAGGCGAAACACTACATGATATGCACATCAAAGACATCTTTACAGACACATCACCCAAAGCAGTGATAGTGAAGGCAAAGATAAACAGCTGGGACTACATCAAATTAAAGAGCTTCTGCACAACAAAAGAGACAATAACAAAAACAAAGAGAAACCCCACCGACTGGGAGAACATTTTTGCTCACAACACTCATGATAAAGGACTGATCACAAAAATCTACAAAGAGCTGATGAGACTCAAAAAAAAGAAAAAAGAAAAAGAAAATCCAGTCAAAAAATAGGCAGAAGAGCTAAAAAGAAACTTCTCTGAAGAGAAAATGCAAATGGCCAACAGGCATATGAAAAAATGTTCAACATCACTTGTAATCAGGGAAATGCAAATCAAAACTACAATGAGATAACATTTTACACCAGTGAGAATGGCACATATTAAAAAAACTAGCAACAATAAATGTTGGCGAGGTTGTGGAGAAAAAGGAACTCTCCTGCACTGTTGGTGGGATTGCAAACTGGTCCAACCACTATGGAGAGCTGTGTGGAGATTTCTGGACCTACTAAACATAGAGCTTCCATATGATCCAGCAATTCCACTCCTAGGTATTTACCCAAAGGACACAGCAACATCAATTCCAAAGAGCACCGGCACCCCTATGTTTATAGCAGCATTATTTACAATAGCTAAGCTTTGGAAACAACACAAATGCCCCAAAATAGATGACTGGATCAGGAAGATGTGGTACATATACACCATGGACTATTACTCAGCTTTCAAAAAAGATAAACACATGCAATTTGCAGCAACATGGATGGAGCTGGAAGGGATCATGCTCAGGGAAATAAGCCAGAAAGAAAAAGAAAAATACCGGATGGTCCTACTCATAGCAGGAATCTAGAAAACTTAAATAAGGGACCAGGAAAAAGAATAACTATAAGAAAGAATATATCAAAATCAACAAACAACTATGAAGCAGAGACACTCTATGGGGGTTGAGGGGCGGGGAAAGGAAGGATTAGGGTCAAAATAAGGGGGTTGCAATTGGATGGGGAATATAAAAATAAAAGAAAAAAAAGAAAAACTAGAAGTCTAACTTGGTAAGACCTGCCTTCCTTCCATTAGGCTACACTGAGTTTTATTTAAAAATCTAAAATAATAAAATAATCTAGAGATACTAAAGGATTAGAAAACCTTTATGATTTGCATATTAAAAAACAGACATTAGATTTGTGACAATATTGTAGTGGGTACCTCTTCAGGGACAGAAGTTAGCTTGGCCACCTCTGCTCTCCAACAAAGTGGGTGCAATCTCATATCAAATGACAATTCTTTGGAGGGGCTCAGAAGTGCCCTTTCCAACAACTGCATTCCCAAGGGAATCCAAGAGATATCACGTTGGCCTCCCAATAATGGGACTTGCATATGAAAGTCCTTGGCTGTCTAACATCCCAACTACTGGCTTTTTACCAATGCCCTTATAACATTCCCAACACATACAAACTGATTTCAACAGTAAAATTCATTATATTCTTTGAATTTTAAGTCACCAACAATGTAAGACACTAATTGATGAGTTTCAAAATAAAACTTGAATGGAAATATTACAGTCATCATCCCTCATCATTACTTGGAAGTATCATATTTATTTCTGGTTCATTAGCAACAAATTAATGTATTCATATGAACCTGATGGATTTTCATTTGTTTTCTGAGAAAATAATTATTTTTAAAAACCTCAAGAAATAAACTGCAAATTCATGAGCTAAAGAGTTTAAAATATATTTTAAAAAAGTGTTACCACTAGATCCAGATGTAACTGTCTTAAATCTGGGAAAGAACTGCTATCTTATGCACATCCTTGTACAGACACAGGACATAACAGTGCAGTGACCGATCAGGGCCTTCAAGTTATCACAAGGGAAAAGTTTTGCTTATTTTCAGCAACATCTGTTCCCCTAACATATAGTAATTCACATATTAGGAAAGAAAGGATATGATCTCATCAACAGAGTGAATCACACAGTAACTCGAATGGGATGGTTAATGAGACCATAAAAAGGTGGTGGAAATTAAGTAATCATTTATTCAACATTCTCTGTAAATTCCCATTAATAAAATTCAAAAATCCACAAATACTCATACCTTCAAAATCTTGTCAAAAGAACACTGGGGAATTCACAAAATTCATTGGATGTTTGGGGAAAAAAATCACTAAGTCCCAAGTTTCCTTTATGTACGATATTTTTGTCTCCCTGCTAAGAAAACTTGACAAGGACCTCTACTGCCTAGTTACCCTCATGTTCCCATGGGCCTGGCTGCTACCTCAGTGGAATGAATTAAATGCAGTAAATAAACTTGGACGCTTTCAGGTCTGTTGATTTACTCAAACCAAACAGCGCTTTATTTATAAATAGCTTTAGAATATTTTATTCTTTATTAAAATTTTTTATTCATTCACTTTAAGGCAGTGAGGCAAGGGAAGGAAAGAGGAAGACAGGAGAGAGATTAAACTCCAAAATGCATACTATTTCTAATTATTTTATCAAATGATACACATTAATGTCATCTCCGGCTGACAGGATGGGAACTCATTGTGAGAGGAACAATTGCATGCATTTCAGTTAACTGCAAGCTAGGTTAATTCAGACAGGATGATACATATGATTTTCCATCATAGTACAAAACCAAGGCAAGAATATATACATAATATTACTATTTTTGGGGTAGTGACAGGGAGAGAATAAGCCATTAAAAATCCTGAAGTGGGCCTCCCCGGTGGCGCAGCGGTTGAGCGCTGGGTTGCGAAACTGCCCGCAGCCTCTGCAGCGCCGGTTCGATCCCCGGCTGCTCCCAGGCCACTGGAGGAGGACCCCACATGGCGCGCAGACCTCTCCTGCAGCCCGCTGCTCCCCTCAGCAGTGTACCTCAGTCCTTCTGCCTGCTCTGCTCCCCACTCTGGCTCTGGTGAATTCTCTCACCCTCCCGCGCTTCTGACTGTACCCAGTGCTTGTATAAATAAATAAATAAATCTTTAAAAAAAAAAAAAAAAAAAAAAAGACAGCATTATTAAAAAAAAAAAAAAAATCCTGAAGTACTGGACCTCCACAAGCAAAAAAATGAAACTAGACCACTACCTCTCACCATGCACAAAAATCAATTCAAAATGGATAAAAGAACTGGACATAAGACCTGAAACCATAAAATTTATAGAAGAAAATATAGTTAAAACACTACAAGACATGCATCTCAGAAACATCTTTAAAGACTAATTACCCAAAGCAGTGATAGTGAAGGCAAAAATAAACACCTGGGATTACATCAAACTAAAAAGCTTCTGTACAGCCAAAGAGACATTAACCAAAACAGAGAGACACCCCACTGATTGGGAAAAAATCTTTGCACTCCATTCAACTGAGAAGGGATTGATCACAAAGATATACAAAGAACTCACACGGTTCAACAAAAACAAAATAAACGATCCAGTCAAGAAATGGGCAGAAGAACTCAAAAGACATTTCTCCAAAGAGGGAATGCAAATGGCCAACAAGCATATGAAAAAATGTTCAACATCCCTTATCATCAGGGAAATTCAACTAAAAACCACACTGAGATACCACCTTACACCAGTGAGAATGGCACATATCAAAAAAACAAGCAACGACAAATGTTGGCGAGGATGTGGTGAAAAAGGAACTCTCCTACATTGCTGGTGGGAGTGCAAACTGGTCCAACCACTATGGAAAGCTGTCTGGAGCTTCCTCAGTCTACTAAAAATGGAGCTACCATACGACCCAGCAATTCCACTACTAGGGCACTACCCAAAGGACACAAAAACATTGATTCCAAAGAGCACCTGTACACCTATGTTTACTGCAGCACTATTTACAATAGGCATTTACAATGCCCTAAAATAGATGACTGGATCAAGAAGATGTGGTATATGGACACAATGGAATATTATTCAGCAATCAAAAAAGATAAAATCATGCCATTTGCAGCAACATGGATGGAGCTAGAAGGAATTATGCTCAGTGAAATAAGCCAGAAGGAAAAAGAAAAATATTGGATGGTTTCACTTGTAACAGGAATATAGGAGAACCAAATAAGACATCAGTGCAAAAATAATAATAATAATAATAATAATAATACAAAACACAGCGAAGCAAAAACAGACAATTATAAACAAGAGACATACTGCAGGGGAGGAGGAGGGAGATGGGTACGAGGGAGGGAGTAAGGAGCACAGGGCACTGTGGTGATGGTGCATGGGTGCCTTGGGGAAGGAAATTCTAGGGGGACTCTATCTGAAGGGGTGGGAGGAAGCAAATATTGTCTAAAAAAATGTAAAAAAATGATAAATATTAAAATAAAAAATAAAATAAAATAAAAATCCTGAAGTTTAGGGAATCAGAGAATATCATGTTTCATAAATTAGAAAGTTTAGCACTTATAAACTCATTTTTATAGATATGTAAGGCACAGAATTAAAAATATATCTGAACATTTTCCAAGTCATTCTCACATTTCAATGGAAAAATAAAGGATAAGCATTGTTATTTTCACTTTATAAGCATTAGATCTTTCATATGAAAATTTAAGTTTCAGGGACCTCACTGGTGGTTCAAGGGGTTAATCCTCAACACTATGAAGCAATCCACAGCCACTGCAGCACAAGTTCAATCCCCACTCAGCCAGGAAGCTGACCCACATGGTGCAGCAGACTTCTCCTGTCTCACCTGCTGCTCCCTTCAGCAGTGTATTTCAGTAGATCCGCCTGTTCAGCTCCCCACTCTGTCTTTGGTGAATCCTCTTACCACCCCCCCAACACCTCTGGTATCTATCCACTGCGGAACGCTACTCAGCTATAAATACATGAACACTTGCCATTTGCAAGAATATGGGTGGACCTGGAGGGGATTATGCTAAGTGACATAAGTCAGAAGAAGAAAGACAAATACCAGATTTCACTTATATGTGAAATATAAAGAGACAAAAACAAAGGAATTGAACAAGCTAAACCAAAACACACCCTAGAAATATGACGCAGAATTGAGGCCACTAGAGGAGATGGGTGTAGCAAGTGGGAACAGGAAGGGGACAATGGTCTATGGTAAAGGGCTGTGGGTATTTTGGTGGGCATGTGATGTGGTGACATACATATGAGGAGGTGTGAACCAGTTTCCTACATCATGGACAGTGTTGTAAACCAATGTGATCTCAATAATAAACAAAATTCTCTTTTGACCTTCTCTAAAATACTTTGAAGTCATCAAACAAAAGTAACACCTCCTTTCTTCTATGAAACAACACAGCTAACACATCACCAGTGAGATAGAGGGAGCTGCAGCTTTGCTTTTTTCCCCAGGGAGAGAGATTTTGTGACGACCTCTCTCTACTCTCTCTCCCACATCTTTTGTTAATAAAAGGTAAATGTTGATGAGTCTGCTGGCTGGGTGGAGTTTCCACCTTTGTGCACAAAATCACACTGTTCTGATTAAAATTGAGTATGGCTACAGTTTATATCATTTATCTCACTTTAAATCTGACCAAATAAATTCATCAACTTCTGTTTTGGTTGTATTTAACTATTAGAGCTGCACATTTTGTGAGAATTCTTTCTATATTCTTAAACATTTAAATTGACATTTAGTATAGGCTATATTATTCAAATGAAATGGCTAATTATAAATGATTGGCATATTGATAATAGGTATATGCACATTCAAGACTAATGTTACATTACAATATGAAAAACTACTTTTCTACAATGTTCCACTTGGTCTCCAATTGATTTTAGATAATGAATATTAACTTTTTGTCAACTCTCTGACACAGAGGCACTACTCTCTCTAGGTTCATATAAGCTTCAAACTTCCAGCAATAATGCCAAGTTTACATAGGGTTCTGACAGAGAAGAACAGTGGTGAGTCACACATCACTGTGGCTGACTGTGGCATACCTTTCTTCAAACCAAAGATAAAGACTTATGAGACTTGGCTTAGAGTAACCTGATCCATCTCCTATTAATAATTAATAGCTAAATTACACTTATTATAATCTAACATATAATAAATATATATAAGGAATTATACATATAATAGTTATCAGTTCAAATATATATGAAATTATGACTATGTATTATAAAAATCAGTAGGTCTTAACTTGGTGTAAGCACTTTTCTATATAACCTAACTTCACCCACATAATAATTCAAAGAGAGAAGTTAACTGACTTTCCAAGGCAGAGTCAGGATTCAAACCCAGGCAGTGTGACTTCCCAGCCTGTGTTGTTAAACTCTACTCTGTACTGTCTTCATCCTGTACCACAGGGTAGGGGGACCATGGGGAGAGGGTAGTGACACAATGAAGCAAAATCTTTTGCAATGACAGATAAAGGAAGGAAAAATTTCACCAAGAAAACAAGGGAGAGGGCCTCCCGGGTGGTGCAGGTGGTTGAGCGCAGCACTGTGAAACTGTGTGCAGCCTCTGCAGTGCGGGTTCAATCCTGGCCGACCAGCGAGATACTCACATGGCACAGCAGACCTCTCCTGTCTTGCCTGCTGCTCCCCTCAGGTTTCATCAGTCTGCCTGTTCTGTTCCCCGTTCTGTCTCTGGTGAATCCTCTCACCCTCCCACACATCTGGCCTGTACCCCGGTTCTTATATTCATGAATAAATAAATCTTTAAAAAAAAAAAAAGAAGAAAAAGAAAACAAGGGAGAGAGCTGAAAGGAGAGACAAAAAACAGGAGGAAGAAAAATGAAGAAAATCTATAGATACCAATGAAAGAAGGAAGGAACATGAATGCCTGTGTTCTTGCTCCATTATTTTCCTAATGAAACTTTAGGGAGAAGAGCAGCTATTCAGTAACTGCTCACTGACTTTCATCTCGTTTTGACATAAAACTTGGTAACTGCCATATCAAAAAAAAACTCAAAAAAGAAAAAAAAAATTAAGTATGAATCACATTACTACAGCTGCTCCCCAAAATTGCCCGATTTCTCCATTGTAAGTAAGATGACAGTCTCCCCTGAATGCACCATAGGTTCATTTCTTATTTCAGTTTAAAATATAAAAGGCCCATGGGCCTCCCCAGTGGCTCAGCAGGTTGAGCGCCACGCTGTGAAGCTGTCCACAGCCTCTGCAGCGCGGGTTTGATTCTGGGTCGGTCAGGGAGATACCCATATGGCAAGGCAGACCTCCCCTGTCTCTCCTGCTGCTCCCCTCAGCAGTGTATTTCAGTCAGTCTGTCTGTTCTGCTCCCCACTCTGTCTCTGGTGAATTCTCTCACCCTCCCATGCCTCTGGTCTGTACCCCAGTTCTTGTATAAAAATGAATCTTTATAAAAATTTTTTAAAAAAACAAAATAACAAAATAAAAAGGCCCCTATCCTTTCCAAAAGAGGCTTATAGTCTGTGTTGAAAATCAGAAGCACCAATCCCCAAACCAAAGTTTTTACTGAGATTCTGCTCAGTCTGTCATAATGTGAATGATGAAGGAGGGAGAGCAGCAGCAGCTGTACAATCTGTCAGAAAAGCATGACCAGCCGTAGTGATCACTTTTGTGCTAATGGATTTCCCCTGGAAGAGAGACAGCAGTGTGTGGGGGGTGGGCTGTCAATGTTCTTGGGCAATCTATCTTATTTTTATGGGCCAGAGTTTCTACATCTTTAAAATAAAGTGTCCTCTTCAGCTTTAAAACCTATGATTTTTTTGTTCACAACTACCTTTAGTAATCACTATTTTGCAGATACAAGCTGGCAAATACATGCATGTGTGCACACACCCCTTCTAATTTGATATTATTATGGATTTCTACCTCCAGATAGGACTTGGCCAATTTTATTGAAGATCAATGTTTGTCTAACCTAACAATCGCTTTAGATAGTATATTTAACATTTATCAATATTGAATAACACAACCTGAAAGGAATTTCTCACATATATAGGGAACAGTTTTAGAACTGGGATTTAACTCACATATTAAGATGAATAAAATTGTTGAATTCTTCTATGATTTAGGTATATAATTGAATGCCAGCTTATCTTTGATAAAAGAAAAATCTTTGCATTGAAGCAACCAGTAACTAAGAGACATTTCTATGATTAAAGTAAAAGCTAATTCTAACCAACATTATCAGTGAAGATATTATGTAAAATGGAAATAAAGACAAATAATCAATCCTGCAAACATCCATATACTTGAAATTTGAGAAGTAACAAAATAAAAGTGTTAGAAGTGCTTATCTTGACATGAAGCAATAGCTCTCATCTGCAATGAAGCATTTGAAGGCTAATGGCATTTACTTATGAAAAATAAATTTTTCTTAAGAGAGCTATGGAATGAATAGAACTTAGCAGCAAAAATATATCCAAAATGAAACTGAGGTTTTTAAAGGGAAACTGAGTTTTTTTTAAGGGAGAACAGAGAAGGAATAAAAGGGGGATTGGGAAAGTATAAAAGAGGGAATAATAAGGTAAATTACAGAAGGGGTAAGTGGAGAGTTACTAAAAATGGTTTGGCAATATGAGGAGGACACTGCAAATGCGGTGGTTGGCAGCCTCAGATTTAGAGGCACAATGTAGATAGAAGCCAGGCTAATGTTTGGTCAAACTTAGTCTACACATTGTTGTTTTTATTTTATAATTAGTAGATTTAATTGTAATTCATGCTAATCGGAAACTAGTTTGACATTAGATTTGTTAAGCTTTCTATAACCACAAAATATATTAGAAAAAGATACTATTGGGATTAAGAAAAAAGATCTAGGGCCTCCCTGGTGGCGCAAGGGATTAAGCACCACACTATGAAGCAATCCGCAGCCTCTGCAGCATGAGTTCGATCCCCAGCCGGCCAGGGAGCAACCCACATTGCACAGCAGACGTCTCCTGACTCTCCCGCTGCTTCCCTCAGCAGCGTACTTTTGTCGATCTACCTGTTCTGTTCCCCACTCTGTCTCTGATGAATCCTCTCACCCCCCAAACCTCTGGCCTGTCCCCCAGCTCTTGTATGCACAAATGAATCTTAAAAAAAAAGGGGTTCCTGTTTCTTTGTTCACCACTGTGACACCACAGCTCATACAGTGCCTGGCACAGAAAAAGTAGCCAATAAATATTTGTTTGATGCATAATCAAATATATTAAGGGCCTCAAGGAATACACACCCCATAAAAATGGAATTCAAAATACGGTGAGATGCTCAAGATAAACGTTATAAAACATTCTGTCTCTAAGAATGACAGATGTCACAAGTCAGCATGCATGTTTTTATTTTATGGATAGGGTTGAGTAGGAATGAGCAGAGCACTAGCCCAGTGTAATGGGTGCATTATATAACTTTCTGCATTATTTGTGCATTGCACACAGAAAACTGTCTAGAAGGATAATATCTAAATGCTTATTGCAGTTATCGGAGGGTAAATTGTTGATTTCATTTTTTCCTTCTTATTTCTTTCTCTAAAAGTCTTCTTTAAAATAGTCAAATTTACTTTAATAATCAGATGAAAAATAATGAAAGTATTTTGATTTTGGAAGAACATGCATCCCTAACAACTAAAATTTACATGGGGTTTTCTTTGTGCCAGAAAAATGTCTTAAACAATTAATAATATTGACTCAATTCATATGTGAAGCAATGGTATTAGTTTTACTGTACCTATTTTATAAGTGAGAAGAAACGAGAATAGAGTGAGGTTAAGTATTTTGCTTAAGGTCATACAGCAAAAAGTAGAAGAAATAACACTTGAATGCAAGTTGCCTTGCTCAAGTTTGTCCTTAACTGTAACTACCTCTTAAAACAGGCAGCCCCCTCATTTTGCAATCCTTTCATTTTCAACACCTACACTTGAAAACATTCAATGTTGTCCAGTGAGGACCTTTGAGCTTGTTCATTTGACTTCTGTACCAACATCAGGCCACAAAAACAACTACGCACATGCCACTAAAAACCTACTAAGATACAATCTTCTGAACAAGCTTATATGAAATCAAGCCGCTCCTGTATTATTCCTCCGTTTTTTTTCTTAGTTTAAATCAATGGGTAATTCTTCCTCTTCCCTCAAAAAGCCATTTCAAAATCTTTCAATTATATTGGCATTTCTGCTCCCAGTATAAATGTCAAGCTTCATCAAGGTCAGATAATGAAATGTGATGTCTATTTGCCTGAATTTTCAAGGGATTTGGTGACTGCTGGTCTGTACGTCTTAGGCATCACTTTGCAATGCCTTCACTGCAAAAGGAGCAGAAACACAGATATTTCTTATTCTCTGTGCAAAGACTAATATAATAGTCTAATGTGAGACAGAAAACCAAATATAATAGTGACTCATTCTGAACAAATCTTGAAAACACACCCTACATTGTGACTTCTGGGCCTTTTTGGTTTCTTTTTTTATTAAATCAAAGGGTTCATTTCAGAAAGGCAGGTTTTGAGTAACCCTTTCTCCCAAGAATATTTTTATTTTGCTATCAAGAAACTGCACAGGGGCCTCCCTGGTGGCACAGGGGTCAAAGACAGTGCTATCAGGCTACTGCCAGCCACTACAGCATGAGTTGACCCCTGGTTGGCCAGGGAGCAACCACAGGTACAGCAGACCTCTCCTGTCTCTCCTGCTGCTCCCCTAAGCAGTGTATTTCAGTGGATCTGCCTGTTCTGCACCCCACTCTCTCTGGAAAATCCTCAGACCTCCCCCCATCTCTAGCCTGTACCCCAGCTCTTGCATGGATACATAAATAAATCTTATTTTAAAAAAGAAACTGCGTAAGTTAGAATTTATGTATAATCCTGATTCCTTAATAGCAAGGCTATTGCAAATACAGTGCATGTGAGTGTGTTCTATTTTTTTCATGCATGAAATTTATGTTTTATATGCACATTCTATGTTATACTGTACACTGATTAAATGTGTATATTGGTTACATGACCTTAAACACTTTATCAATACTTTTTAAAACATGTTTTTAAAACACAATATATTCTTGCTTAATAATTCTCTATCATACATGTAAATGTAGTTTTTACAATCAGCTCAGCTCACTGGAACAATCTAAAAGATGATGTAGTAAGTTAGAAGTGAAATGTTTAACTTGGGGTGTAGAATCATTTAATTCAACTAACCATGTAATTATCAATTCTTTGTCTTATTTCATTTTGCATGTTTCCTTTGCAATGCATCAAATCACCTCAGGAAAATGACCAAGAAAACCAAAGATAAAATACTTTTTTCTCACTTATATTTTTATTAAGTGAGTCATCATTTTTGTAATCATTACTCTGGCTTGATCTGTTATTTAAGATTCTTCTTTAAACTAATCTCATTTGCTTCTATCCATGCTGATATGCATTGATTTCTCCTGAGACAGTAAAAAAGAAAATTGTCAGGCTTTTATCTATTCGTGTTTTTTTCTATCATCTGGAAGGGAGCTCAGTACTCAATACAGCATCTTACTGTCACCCGAAGATGTCATCATATATCACCATCTATAATTTTTCCAGAAGAAACTGCTCTGCTTCTCTATAATTTCTGATGCATCTGCAGTGATCACAGGCAGTCAAATAGTAAAATAAATGAGGAAGTGATATTCCAAAAACAAGGCTAATGAAAGAATGTATTCTCTGCCCTCTTTAGACACACTTAATTCTGACATCTGACACAGGCAATATCATCATACATGCCCATATTTCATTCATGGTCCTCAGTTTCCTAATTCTGAGGAGAAATGCTGAGCTTCCTAGTATATCCTGTTGCTTTTCTCTCCCTTAAGACAGAGCATATGTTCCTTATGGTGAAGGTATGCAGCAGATTAGGACAGCAGAAAAGAATGTTGGGTGGGTGGGCCTCCCCGGTGGTGCAGCGGTTGAGGGTTGAGCGCTGGGTTGCGAAGCTGCCCGCGGCCTCTGCAGCGCCGGTTCGATCCCCAGCTGCTCCCCGGCCACTGGAGGAGGGTCCCACATGGCGCGCAGACCTCTCCTGCCGCCCGCTGCTCCCCTCAGCAGTGTACTTCGGTCCTTCTGCCTGTTCTGTTCTCCGCTCTGGCTCTGGTGAATTCTCTCACCCTCCCGCGCTTCTGACTGTACCCAGTGCTTGTATAAATAAAAAAATAAATCTTAATAAATAAATAAAAATAAAATAAATCTTAAAAAAAAAAAAGAATGTTGGGTGGGTCCAGACACAGGTCTTCTCCACCTGACTTGGTAAATATAAACTAGGATTGAAATAGTAAAGAAGGAAAGCTCAGCCTGTTTTCTTGAAAATCATGAAGGAAGATATATTAGTGTTCTCATTTAGTTTCCTTATAAAGTATGCTCTCTCAAAATAATAAATGAACTATTATTATTTGTACAAATTTAAGAACATGACCCAAATTTAGAAAATCTAATTGAGTTTAGAAGGTAATGAGTTTCTCCAAAGAGGAAATGCAAATGGCCAACAGACATGAAAAAAATGTTCAACATCCCTTATCATCAGGGAAATGCAAATCAAAACCACACTGAGATATCAATCAGAAGAACAAGCAACAACAAATGTTGGCGAGGATGTGGTGGAAAAGGAACTCTCCTCAGGTCTGCTGTGCCATTTGGGTTGCTCCCTGGCTGGCCAGGGATCGAACTGGTGCTGCAGAGGCTGCGGATTGCTTCCTAGTGTGGTGCTTAACCCCTTGCGCCAGCAGGGAGGCCCCTAGCAGCCTGGTGAGTCCTGGTGGGACTGCAAACTGGTCCAACCACTATGGAAAGCTCTCTGGAGGTTCCTCACTCTACTAAAAATGGAGCTTCCATACGACCTGGCAATTCCACTGCTAGGGATCTACCCAAAGGACACAAAAACATTGATTCCAAAGAGCACCTGTACACTTATGTTTACTGCAGCACTATTTACAATAGGTAAAACCTGGAAATAACCCAAATGCCCCAAAATAGATGACTGGATCAAGAAGAAGTGGTACATATACACAATGGAATATTATTCAGCAATCAAAAAAGATAAACTCATGCCATTCGCAGCAACATGGATGGAGCTAGATGGAATTATGCTCAGAGAAATAAGCCAGAAGGAAAAAGAAAAATATTGGATGGTTTCACTTTTAACTGGAATACAGGGGAACCAAATAAGACATTAGTGTAAAAAAAATAATAACAGGACAAAACACAACATAGCAAAAACAGACAATTATAAATCAGAGACATACTGCAGGGGAGGAGGAGGGAGCGGGATCAGAGGGAGGGAGGGAGGGAGGAGCACAGGGGACTGTGGTGATGGTGCATGAGTGCCTTGGGGAAGGAAATTTTATGAGGACTCAATATGAGGGGGTGGGAGGAAGCAAATATTGTTTAAAAATAAATAAAAGAAAAAAAGGAAAAAGAAAAAGAAGGTAATGAGATTATGACTGTGTCTTGATGGACCCAAAATTCTCAATCTTTTGATAATTTTGGCACCTTACTGATTATTTATTAGCATACTTTCCCCAACCTCCTTGTTATAAAAACACTGTAGTTTCTTTTAATAAATGAAAAGATAACTTTTATTTCTTCATAGTGATCATTAAGCAGATCTCTCCTTCTTCTAAACATTATGTTCCAGGCATAATTCTGCATGATGTTACTGTAACAGCATAATCTAAACAGGGGAGGTTCCATATTCCCTGCCCCACCCTATGAAAGGTGGAGCTGAGTAGCCTGAGGAGGCTAAAACAAACTTGGGAGAAATGACAGAAGCCTTAGAATAAGGGATATGGAGCAGAGAGCCATGTGAAGAAACTTTGCTTGCTTCTTGGCCCTGGACTTGCACCAGGGACTTGGGAGAGATGTGGATGAGAGACCCATGGGGAGGCTAACAATAGCAGACTTTATCCTTTTTTTTTTTTAATATTTATTTATTTATGCATACAAGAGCTGGGGTACAGGCCAGAAGTGAGGGGAATGAGAGGATTCATCAGAGACAGAATGGGGAACAGAACAGGTAGATTGAGCAAAGTACACTGCTGAGGGGAGCAGCGGGCAAGTCAGGAGAGGTCTGCTGCGCCATGTGTTGCTCCCTGGATGGCCGGGGATCGAACTCATGCTGCAGAGGCTGCAGATTGCTTCATAGTGTGGTGCTTAACTCCTTGCACCACCAGGGAGGCCCCAAGCAGCCTTTATCTTGACTTGTACATTGATTTTGTTACTTTCCTCCTGCCCCTTTTTTATGGCTTCCCACCAGATGGTGCCTTAGACTTATGGCAAGTTTTCAGGCCTTTCATGGCCTACTTTGGGCCAACCCTGTTTGGTTGATCATTTGCCCACAAGGGGACAGATAACTTTGGGTGTTCCATTGGGAAACTACATCCTTTCTCTCCTCTCTCTCTATTACCCATTAATTCCATCAAAGTTCTTTTCTGCTGAAGGTCATACACACTAAGAGCACGCTTTGTCTTTATGAGGCGGATGGCAGAACTTATTTAGAGCATACAAAATTTGGGGGTCCTGAGGTGCTGCTCAGTCTACATGCTAACATTATTTTATTATCTCAATTTGTTTTCTAAGCTTGGCAACACAGGTATTTTTAATTATCTTTTGCTGAAGAATGAAACTTAGTTTGGAGAGATTAAATAGCTTGCTCAATTCTGGTAAGTAGTGAATAATGCAGGTTGTTTTCAGAATCAGTAAGACTGGACTCAAACATGTGCTCATTTCTACAACTCTAGGGAAACATTCTGCAACTCTAAGATGTTTCCTCTTAATATTAGAGTCTTCCCCACATGACAGTAGAGGTGACATTCCTGAGGCAGTTCAGGGACTTTTACAGAGTAAAGGTTAGCTTTACCATGCCACAGAGAAATTATTAATTCTGTGATAAATATCATACCATATATATCCTATCTGTGGCCAAGATGGAATTTGGCCGCTAACTGTAATGGCACCTATATGCTTCAGTGGATTTGCAGGTGCACTTTTGCTTTATTCTGTAATTATCAGGTTCACTTGTAATTATTTGGTCATTTGCTCACCCAATGATTGTTTCAAGTCAGCTTCACCCTATTTACCAGTCAATGCCATAAGAGACAAGGTCCATCTTGTTCACTGCTGTGAATGTAGCCGTTGAACAAATGATTGAACCCAGGACATTTTAGGGCTTCAACTCAAGTACCTTTAGAAAGAAATATCACTGTACCTCATACCAATGAATTATATAATTTTAGGATTACATGTAATTTGGTATTATATCGTCCCCAAAGATGGGATTCACCCTGCACTTGACAAGACATATGAGTAGCAAATACCAAAGAAAAAACTGGTTAAGCTAGGGTGGAAATATGCAAAAAAGGAAATACAGAGAAACCACTCATCATTTTAACAATGTAAAACTATAAAATTTCATATACTTTCAAAACAAACTCAGTACAATAATTCTATATGGGAAAACCTGAACTTGATCATCAGATGTAATAATCAAGAAAGATTGTAAACTTTATAGAAAATTGAATCTTAGAGCACATAACTAGAACTTCACTTTTCTTCACTTTTCAAAATAGAATTATTGGTCCCAATTTGCTTAGTCCTTACTCACTACTGTTAGGTCTCAGTAATACTGGGTCAGATAGTATATAGTGTTTCCTAAAAAAAAATTCAAGATAGATAAAGCATACAAAGCACTGTTTAAGAATATGTCTCCAGAAATGTTTAGGTATCTGTTTGAGATAACAGACACATTCCTTGCCAATCATTTATCTCTAGTAACTCTAATGGCATGATCTGGCCTGCCTGAGCCAGAGGTTAGGCCTTACCATTTTTCAAAGAGACAGCTCTGACCCCATTTGGCTTTTCAATCTTCTAGTTTATTAGTCATTCCCTCTAAAGTTTAGCTGAGTTTTCTTCATTGTTAATTTCAAACTGAGACTTTTAAGGTTAATGTCCTACAAAAACTGTAAACAAGCTTCAGTCCCATTTCTTTGATAATGAGCAGAGTTTCACACCTTGTCACTCTGTCAAGAAATCACTCATGAGGAGTAATTTTTAAATTGTGAGTTCATGTGAACCATATTTGGTAATACACTAAATGATACGGACATAAAAAAAAAATCCTGTATTTGATGATTAATGTGGTGTCCTGCAACCATCCCAGGTTGGGTAGCTTCATTGTCAGTTCTCCCAGGTGAAAAGAGAATTTGAAGCCTTCAGTGGGTTTTGCAGTCCTTTAATGCTGAGACAAGGGACAGTGTACACAGGCAGACAGAGAGAGACTCCAACACTGAGAGGAACAACAACAACCCCACTGCCTGGCCCCCTTTACACTGCTGAGTGCCCATAGCCACACAACCGACACACTGCTACAAATGCGAGGCCCATCTGTTGTTTGCTAGATGGCCACATGGTAGGAAACATAGCATTTCAAGGTATGGGTTGTCTGCTGGTGATAGGTAAAAAACAGCCTTTTTTTTCCTTATTCATTTTCCTTACATATGGCTACCCAAATAAGCACAGAAATGGTGCCTTAAGTATGGGAGAGAAATTTTCAGTGAGGACCCTAGTTATGTGCTATGGTCCTACTCCTTTTTATTTATTTTATTTATTTATTTTTAAAATGAGTCCACTTATTTATTTATATATTCATTCATTCGTTCATTCATTCATTTATTTTAAAGATTTATTTATTTATTTATACAAGCACTGGATACAGTCAGAAGCGCGGGAGGGTGAGAGAACTCACCAGAGCCAGAGCGGGGAGCAGAGCAGGCAGAAGGACCGAAGTACACTGCTGAGGGGAGCAGCGGGCGGCAGGAGAGGTCTGCACGCCATGTGGGACCCTCCTCTGGTGGCTGGGAGCAGCTGGGGATCAAACCAGCACTGCAGAGGCTGGAGGCAGCTTCGCTACTCAGCACTCAACTGCTGCGCCACCAGGGAGGCCCCCTACTCCTTTTTAAACAGTAATTTAATTACATGACGCCACTCTTACATGAGTTTGATGTATTCTCTTCCATTACAGGAATAATAAATGTGAATTTTATGACAATGACTCTTAACAGTGTGTGTGTGTGTGTGTGTGTGTGTGTGTGTGTGTGTGAGAGAGAGAGAGAGAGAGAGAGAGAGAGAGAGAGAGAGGGAATAGCCCCATTTGAAAACCTGGCAAAGTGACTGGCATATGGTGCATGCATTGCATACATATGAGGAAAAAAATCATGCATATACCCACAAAAATTTGCATACAGTCTAAGGGATTCAGTGACCCATTTTTTTTTTAATACATATTTTTTCTTTTTATTTCAGTGACCAATTTGAAGTACATGTCAGGAAAGAAAAACAGCTCAAAATAAGAAAACAAGCTACAGAGCAACTTTTAAGAAAGCACTTCATTTTTGGCCAATGTCACAAATACCTAATTTTCTTACAGTCTGTTATATAGGACTGATTCTCTGAAGAAGCTGTAAATCTTACACACTTATGTGGAACCCCAGGCTAGGCAGTCAGTAATTACATGTCACTGTAATTAAAGTAGTCTCCACTCTGTTGGTAAACAGTTACTGCTTTGAGCTCTCCTGAATTCCCAACTCTTAAGGATTCCCAGCCCCCAGTATACCTGGGAACCTACCACCAGTCAGCACCTGTGATCTGAAACCCTAGTGACTCAATAAGGGGACCATCTAAGACTGAGCCAGCAAGAAGGCCAACACCAGTTCTGATTGTTTAGTGCCCGTGTCTTATGTAGATATTTTATTTTGAATATAAACTCTGAGTTTAACCCTTTAATTTTTAATAAGAGTAACAATCTAAGTAGAAAGAGAAAAAGAACATTCTAGTCCACTGAAACTGGAAATATAATAAAGCAATTGACTTTGCCCTGTTTTGTTTTGTTTTGTTAAGTGTAGGAATCTGAAAATATTACTAACAGGTTAATTTTTTAGTGAGAATATAAGAGATGAGAGGAAAAGGGAGTTTAGGAAGACCAGATTCTGAGTAAATTGGGCAATGGGTGAGATAAAGGATCTACAGACTTAGGATAGTAGGCAGGTGTTTTGACTGCTTAACCTTCTATCCTTAGAGAAACCAACACAGCCTCTTTCCACATAATTTTCTGTTCCTGAAGTCCCAATGTTCAGGAATAACCAATCATATTATCTCCTTTTCCTATTAATAGTAATGTGTCCAAAGAGTAACATATTACCAAAGTAATCAGTCAATCCTTCACTATATTGATGTACTAATGATGAGAGAAAGAAGCTCTTTTCAACAGGAGACTATGTTGCCACCTTCATTTTCAGATGAACAAAGCATCTGTGTAGATGAAGTCAACAAAAGGCAGGAAACTGATGGAGAAAACAAATCCCATTAATGATGAAATGAGTTTCTGAGGCTCTGGCTCTGACTCTATAGTTATTCCTTTCAGTTATATGTCTCCAAATATTCTTGCAGATTAGAAAACTAAAACAGGGCCTCCCCGGTGGTGCAGCGGTTGAGCGCTGGGTTGCAAAGCTGCCCACATCCTCTGCAGCGCCGGTTTGATCCCAGGCCGCAGGGCGAGGGTCCCACATGGCGCAGACCTCTCCTGCCGCCCGCTGCTCCTCTCAGCAGTGTGCTTGGTCAGTCTGCCTGTTCTGCTCCCTGCTCTGGCTCTAGTGAATTCTCTCACCCTCCCGCGCTTCTGACTGTACTCAGTACTTGTATAAATAAATAATCTTTAAAAAATAAAATAAAATAAAGAAAACGAAAAGACTGTAGTCATTGTTATTATTTAAATTGCTTAAGCTGCTTTGAGTTAGATTTCTGTCACTTGCAATCAAAAGAGGCTGATAAATTTAGGGAAGTAGTCTAGAGGCCATGTCTATGTAAAAGAGAGGTCTCCAAAGAATGCTGCTATTTCTAAACAGAAAAAAATGATTGCCCATATTAACACAACTGACTCTATAGCTATCTCTGATCATTTTTAAATATCACATGCCCTGATATTTCCTTAATGCTTAACAGTAAAAGGACATGAGGGCCATTGAAAATACTCTATGTTCAGAAATACCACTCTTTTATACTGATAGCCTCCTCATGCTTCCGCCCCCATCAGTTAAAGTCAATGAACATAAATTTTCCAAATTATTTTTAGAAAGTCTTAAATATTCCAGAAAAAAAAATAGGGATGCTGATAATAGAACTTTTCAAATGCTTTTCCAATAAGATAGACTATGTTGAAGCTTTATTTTTAAAAAAAAGATATTGGCTTTCTGATATAAAATCAGCCAACCAGATCATTGCTTTGATTATTCACTGATTTGTTACTTCATCTCAAAGGAGTTTTAGAAACAAAAGAACTATTCAATATTATGGCTCTTTAGCCTGTGATTTTTTTTTCCACACTTGAGAATCAGTATTCTAGCCTTTTTCATGACTAACAGAGACCAAAAGTACATTTTATGAACCAGTGCCTAATAATTCCTGTTCAGTAGAGAGTTATTAAGCATCATAGCACTTACTAAAGCTTTAACCAGGAAAGGAAATTTCCATAAGAGTAGAAAACTTGTCACAATGATCTGAAAAAATAGATCATAAGGTAGTATGAGGACATTTGGTTAGAAGGGAATGAGTCGCAGTGATTCCTGCCTATTGCAGACACGTGACTATTGACTCAAGAGTACCTGGAGAGCACCAGGAACAGTGAGGACGTTGTACTCAAAATAACCTTAAGCAACCTCAGAAAAGGCACCACGAGGATCTCACACTTTCTGGTGAAGATTCTTTAACTCTACTCCAGTAAGGGTTAAAAGTGAACAAATCAAGATCATATCACTACCAGCTAGAGCTAAAGCCAGATTTATTCTTGTGAACAGGCCCTAGTCCATTTTCAAGCCATGGAATAAGATCTATGGGCCTGGGTCATTATGGACTCTGTGTTGACTCTCAACAGCCAAATCTGCAAGGGGAATGCTGCAGTATAGTGTGCCCGGCACCCAGACCATCTCAGCTTGAAAGACAACCTGACTAATTCAAGTACCTCTTCAGGACTGAGTCAAGACTAATTTCTTCAGAGTAAAACCTAAAACCAATAGATTATAAGTGATTAAATGTCAGACAGAGCTTTCTCTACAGAAGAAATTGCATGGGTACATGTGTTAAGTCCCGTATATAAAGAAGGCAGATGGTGAGGCAGTTGTGGAATCTTCCTGGCTCTTCAAATCAAATAGGATGTATTCAGCACAGATGCCTTCCTGAGTTCTGTGTGGGTGTCACAGGTCTGACATGATTTAGGCCCCTGGTGATCATCTGAAAAGAGGGAATGGGTTCTCTGAATCCTGGACTACCTAGATATGGTTGCTATACACACCATGGCCTCCTGGGCTTTGTAATCAGGAGGGCAACCAAAGGGGCCAAATAAGAAGAGAATATCTTTAGTTTTTCCTTGTACCTGATTCAGATTTTTTGGGACCCTTTCTCTGAGAAATATCCCAGCTTTTATATGCACACAGAAGGACAGAAAGGGCTACTTATCTCCATACCTTCATGCCTGGGTAATAGTCCTAGATTTAGGGATGAAACAGAGAGTGAAAGAAAAGAGAAAGTGCTGGCTATTTCCCCTGCTCTCACTCTGTCTTGGATCACTCATTCCTTGGGTCTCTGGAGTATACAGAAAAGACAATTAAATTCCAGGTACAATTTTTCAGGTTTATACTATAGTCTGTCCAGAAAAACACAAGAAAGAAAAGATTTCTTATTTTAAATGATTAAAATAGTTAATTATATTAACTATTAATTATATTAAATTAATATAATTAGGATTTTTTTTTTTTTTTTTGGTGGGACCCTCGCTGGTGGCCAGAGAACGAACCAGCGCTGCAGAGGCTGCAGGCAGCCTGGCAGCCCAGCGTTCAACCACTGCACCACCAGAGGAGGCCCTAGGATGATTTTTAATTGGGCAAATGAGTTGAGATTTGAAGACTTTTCTGCAAAGAATTTTTGACAATATGTGAAATTATTAAATAAATTGAATTATAAAAACGTTCACATAACCATTCTGAAAGCTTGTATGTAATGACTGTGTCTGGAAGGGAAAACATTGGGTAACATTAACATTCATCTTTATAATTTCGAGTGTTTTCCATCCATATTTTCTTCAGTGAGAACCTACTACATTTATAATCAGGAAAATCACTATTTTTATTTAAAAGACAAATAAGGGGGCCTCCCCTGGTGGCACAGCGGTTGAGTGCTGGGCTGCAAAGCTGCCCGCAGCCTCTGCAGCACCGGTTCGATCCCCGGCCGCTGGCGAGGGTCCCACATGGCGCGCAGACCTCTCCTGCCGCCCGCTGCTCCCCTCAGCAGTGTATTTCATCAGTCTGCCTGTTCTGTTCCCTGCTCCAGCTCTGGTGAATTCTCTCACCCTCCCGTGCTTCTGACTGTACCCAGTGCTTGTATAAATAATATAAATAAATCTTTAAAAAATATATAAAAATAAAAGACAAATAATAAAAATAAGCATTTTTAAATAGGATATTGTCGACCATGCAATAGCATAAATTTTAGAGTCAATCAGCTCAATTTGATTCTCAGCTCTGCCACATACTATCTAACCTTAATAAATGTTTTCATCCTTCACAACACTCAGTGTATATACTTCACTGAATCTCAGAGGACAATCTGTCAGTGGTGAAGAGAATGACTAAAGTTGTCCCTGATGAGCAGTTTATAAAACACCGAAGTTGAAGGTAACCCAAATGTTAATTAACAAAAAATGTAGAAATTCTTTTTATATTATTCTAAGCAGAATATAAAAAGTAACATTGTTTAAGCATTGTAGAGGATCTCCAAGTTGAAAGGTAAAGACCACTCATACTTAAGCACTTAAATTATAGGTTGAGTTGTTTCCCCAAAAAAGCCATATGTGAAGTCCTAACCTGTAGTATTAGAATGTGGCCTTATTTGGATATAGAGTTGTTTTGTTTACTTTTTTCACAAAGGCAATCAAGTTAAGGTGAGGTTAAGTGGTCCTTAATCTAATATGGCTGGTGTTCTTATAATAAAAGGGGAAATGGGGAAATTTGTACACAGACAGACAACAAGGAAATGTAATATAAACAGAGAAGAAATAAATCTATAAGGAGGGGGTCTGCAACAGACCCTTCCTGCACAGCCCTCAGAAGGAACCAACTCTGCCAACACCTTAATTTCAGACTTCTAGTCTAGAACTAAGAGAGAAAAAAAGAAGTCTGCTGTCCAAATCTCTTAGTTTTACAGTCTTTTGTGATAGCTACTCTAGAAAACTAAACACTTTGCTAAATGCTTCTGTTTTTATATGAGCATTAGCCATTTGTATTCACCTTCATGGAAAGCAAAATTCATAAAGGGGCATCTAGCAGCTATAAAAGCACTTGACATGGAATAACAAAATGGAAAGCTCTATGGCAGAATTTTTTTTAAAAAAATAGGATTTAATCCAGTTATTCATAGAGGATACCTCTGAATAAGCTATTCATTTTCCTTCAAAAAGAGAAAACAAACCTTCAATTTTTATAGAAATAAACTGTCTGCTCTACCACTCCAGTTGATTGTGCATTAAGAATAAACAAGAATATATAGGATGGAAGGAGGCAACTTTAAATCACGGTCCTTTTCATGCTATATATTCATTTGAATGTACTTTACAGAGCAGACACACAAAACGAGAACAGTTTACTTTTTATAAGTCAGTGAACCCTGACACATTGTCTTAATGAGACCGAAAATATGTTGGTCAAGGCTGAGATCCTAAAAGCTAATGGCTGAAGCAATTGTAATGTTTCCATGGGGGAATAATGGAATTCTGAGTCTCTATGGTATTTAATTACATGGCTTCCAGGCCATTAGTTTATAAGAAAATATTTAGTTCTGTTGTCTCATACCCAAGTCTACTTACAAACTCTCTTTTTCTTTTCAGAATAACAGCTAATGTCAATGACAAAATCATTTAAAAATTGGTTGTTTCTTCATTTTTTGAAACTTTACTGTGTTAGCCAACTGGGTGTTAGACAGTATAATTTTAATTTTTCAAAATTATTGATATTTACTTCAACTAGGTAGGAAGTGATGTGTTTAGTTTAAAAATGACTATGATCCAGTAATACTCTTATTCTGAAAACCATAGCCAAAGAATGGTGTTCTGAGCATGGCAGAGAATGAAAATGAGAAAAGAGGAAAAGAGGAGAGGTAAGAAAACAAATTTTCATAATGGCCATATACTACACTGTTCCACTAAAGCTATGAGACAGTTCTATCTTCATTTATTACTTAGAAAACACAAGTTTGGAAAGATTAAATCATTTACTGAAGGACAGATAGTAAGTGGAGGAATTCTGCTATGAAGTTCTGTCTTTCTGATTCCAAATCTCAATCACACCTGAAAACTACGCATACAACACATACCATTTAAACAAAAAGAAACTGTGAACTGCTTTTCTGGACTTAACTTTAATAAAAGGTATAGTATATTTGAGTGGCTGAGATGACATGTAAATTTGTGTACAATTTAAAATTGATATTCTAGTTGCTGCAGAAGAAAAATAAAATCCAAATTATCAGAGCGATAAAGTAATGTTACAGATGGGGTAGTAACAACTCTCCCAACTGATAATGTGTATCTTTGTTCACTCAGTATACCAAGTGTGTGTGACTGTGTATCTGTGTTGTATGTCATGTGCTGTGACTGGCAGTAGGAATACAATAAATAATGCAGAAGGCAGAAAGGGTCTCTGTTCTGAAGTTGATAGATCCTTGAGATCCAAAAGGAAATCAGATCTAAACAGGCTAATGGGGATAAGAAGATACTAAAACTCTTAGTCAACTGTTTCAACTTCATTGAATATGAACTGAGATTACTTACTTAAGAAAGTTGATTACTTACTGACTTACTTACAGGAGAAGAGATCTTTTCTAATTTAGACCTAAATCTATCACCAGCATTTGGACCCAATGACTATCTGTTATTCTGAACAAAACTGTACTTCTTTTCATTTAAACCTTTTTTACAGGTCACAGCTGGACAACATGATTTAAGATCAACTTCCACTTATTTCTTGTTTTGGACAAGCTTAGTAAAATCGTCAACACAGAGTCTAAATCAAATGAGCATGAGGTAGTATAATTGGTTTTTGAATAATTAGTTGAAAATGAATACAACTTTAATTGTCCATTAGATATAGTCAGCATTGATTTTTTCACTCATGGCTCCTGTTCTTTCTTTCTACAATGGAATGCCACATTACTTTATTAGCAGGCCAATTCTTTGAGTAACATGTGAGAAGAAGAAAATACGGCTAAATGTAAACAGTATGATATGGAAATATATCATAGAATCATAGAATCCCCTGTGATGGGGCACGGGTGCATTGGTGAAGGAAATTCTGTGGGGACCACATCTGAGAGGGGCGTGAAGCAAATATTGTTTAAAAATGTACAGAGATGTAAAAATATATAAATAAAAAAATTAAAAAAGAATCATAGAATCCATAGATTGTTAAGACCTGAGCTGTGAGAACATCTCTCTGGTATGGGAGAGTGCAGAGTCAGGGTTTATGTTGACAAAAAAGATGGCAGGAATGGAATGGGAATTGAGACTGTTGCTTTCTTTTCTTTATCTCTCAGTATTTTATGCCATTAACGAAGTGTTGCTAAGCTCTGACTTTCTTTGCCACTAAACAGAACAATAAAGAAAATATATACACACACACAACCTTCTTAATAAAACAATAAGAAAAAAACCACAAATACTAAATTACCTATAAGCATGGGTTAAGTCCCATACTGCAGGAGTGGTGAGGGGCAGGCAGTCCTGACAGGCCTGAGCAACATAGGGAAATTACAGCTCAGGGGCCTAGTACTATGGCCAGAGCATATTTGACTGTAAAAGCACCAGACAGCAGCTGAAAGGGGATTCCTTACAATGAAAAACTGGCAAAACTTCTCTAGTCCCTCCTTTAGGGTATCCTCCTCAAACTGGCGGTAGGGGAATATCTAGTTCATTCTAATCTAAGTTTAGTTTACACAATATAAGATAATCACATTCATATTAAGATAATATTAAAGAGGAAAAGGAAAAGCAAAACATGCCCACAGAGGAAGAAATCAAATCAGAAAAAAAAGTTCCAACAGCATAGCGGGACACAGATTTTAAAAAATTATCAAGGGCCTCCCTGGTGGCACAGGGGGTTGAACGCAGCGCTGTGAAGCTGTAAGCAGCCTCTGCAGCGCGGGTTCAATCCCGGCCGGCCAGGGAGATACCCACATGGCCCGGCAGATCTCTCCTGTCTCGCCCACTGCTCCCCTTAGCAGTGCTTTCGATCGTCTGTCTGCCTGTTCTGCTCCACGCTCTGTCTCTGGTGAATCTTCTCACCCTCCTGCCCCTCTGGCCTGTAGCCCAGTTCTTGTATGCATAAATAAATAAATCTTTTTAAAAATTTAAGTAAAAAAATTATCAAAACTTGAACTCTTTTCCAAGGTTGATATAATGTAACCACTGACCCATTCCATATAAGTTTAAAAAAATGCCAATATATTGGGCCTCCCTGGTGGTGCGGCAGTTGAGCGCTGGGTTGCGAAGCTGCCCGCAGCTTCTGCAATGCCAGTTCGATCCCCGGCCACCGGGCGAGGGTCCCACATGGCCTGCAGACCTCTCCTGCCACCCGCTGCTCCCCTCAGCAGTGTACTTTGGTCCCTCTACCTGCTCTGCTCCCTGTTCTGGCTCTGGTGAATTCTCTCGCCCCGCCCCCCCCCCATGCCCCTGACTGTACCCAGTGCTTGTATAAATAAATAAATCTTTAAAAAAAAAAATGCCAATATAACAATTGTTATGAAAAACAAACAGTTACCACCTCTTCACTCAGTATGTGACTGCTTTAAAGTCATATATCTCATGCCTCCTTTTGGTTTGAGCGCTCCTGGTTTGCGCATGAGATTTTTCGTATGTGCACAATAAACTGTTACCAGTGACTACTATGGTGTTCGTTGGTTTTACTTCAGATATTTTCAAACTTTCAACAGGAAGAAGGAGATGGAGGGAGGGAGAAAAGGAGGAGTAGGCACAGAGGAAAAGGGAGGGACAGAAAGGGAGGAAGGAAGGAAGGGAGGGATGAAGACCCTGCTGCTTTTAGCCTGAAGCCAGTTAGTTACATTATTCGTCTGTCCTCATCAATTGTTTTTAAAGATTAGTTTGTCACAAATTCTTAAGTGAATCTAGAACCTCATTCACGCTTCTTCACAATATGAAACAGCACCAACCAACCAGATATAAGCTTGACACCACTTTGGAAACAATAGCTGAAAATATCCTAGACTGCTACTAGACACTTGCTTTTCAGGTTCCACTGCTCTTCTCAGGGATCACCGCTTTTGCATTCTTGCAGACAATGAAAGAACTGTCTTTAATTGCAATGAAATTATTGACTCTATTGAAAGTGAATTCTGTGAACTTATGTAGTAAATGGTTTAACTGTTTACTGAGAGCCCTACATTGGGACAACACAGGCAAATATCAGCTCTTAGGAAACATGTCAATTCTTAGTCACTGGAACATGAAACTTTTTTCTAAGGTAAATCAGGCTTCAGAAACAAAAGATGTGTTAACTTTCTAGTTGTCTAAAATACAGCAATCTGTAAGAAGATTTTGGAATGTATTTTGCTAAAGGTGATTTTGAATTAATAGCTTTCTGTGATTTGGAGGTTGGCACAGACACCAAATACATACAAACTGACAAAGTGATCATTTTTCGTAGGAAATAAGAATCACTGGCAAGAGCAGTGCTAGTTCTAAATGGAGTCTTGCATTGTGGAGTTGAAAATAATGAAACATCAATTATATGACTACTTGTGTATAGTCCAGCAGGAAGGCAAAAGCCAGGGAGTCCTCATGGAGGCTTGGTCTCCACTGTAACGTAATCTACCGTGTACTAACACCGAGCAGAGAAAGAGGAAGGTAACCTTCCTCAACAGATGGAATGAATGCAGACCTAAAATTTAAAGCCCAGGAAATCTGACTCAACATCTGATTGCATCTCTGCATTCATCCATTTTCAATGAATTTATTCAGTAACAAAGTAAGCAGAAAATACATTTTTAAAATGTTGACATTCTTGCTGCCAATTATGAATCCCAGAATACATCTTATAGTCATTCATTTGCCTACCATGAGCAAGGCATTATATTCTAGTCTAAAATGTTTCTGAAGTATTTTGATCAATCTTTAGTGGGAAGGTACAATGCTGAATTGCTATCTCTATTGCCTGTAGCTAGGTATGAGAACTTAAGACAATTGCTTTCATTTCCTCACCTAAAAAAATGAGAGGATTGAGCAATATGCTTACAAATCTTTCAGTCCTAAGAATTCTATGGTACCACTTGAACACTGTCTCACAATAAAATGTTTCATATGCCTAATTTGAACCTTGGAAGCTAGGAGCTGAATCTTGAATCATTTAGTGGAGTAATTGTCTCTTAAAAATGCTAATGGAATTTCACAAATACTTCCTGCCACACCCACTCTTTTTCTGAGAACAGAGGATGAGAGTATGAATTTATAATAGATCAAACACCCAAACACACTGCAGTTTAATTTTCCTATATTATTATATTTTTAATTTACTGTGGATGACTAACTCTTATTAGTATTCTTTCCTGCTGCCACTGACACTAGAAACTGTTTTCTGTTTTGGTCTTGCCAAACCATGGAAGTAAATTATTCTTTTAACTATACATAAGTCAGCCCAGGAAAATTGGGAGAAGATTTCAATTGAGTTTGAAGCTATTGAAATGCTGATATGCTTCCATTCATCTTAAAAAACTGATCTATATAGAGTATCAGAGAACTAGAAATAATTGATTCTTATAATCACAAATATACTATAAATCATCTAACCAGGCTCTTCAGACCAGATTGATCACTAGAAGGATGATTATAAAAAAGAAGGTTTTGAATTCATTCTGTGAAGAAATCCCTCCAACAGCCCACCAGCTGTCCAGTATAGTAATGAAAGTGGAGGGTGGGAAGGGATAGATGAAGAGGAGGAGGGGTTTGGGGTGGAGCCTGGAATGGTAAACTGATAGCATTATATTTTAATGTGGCTGGCACCTTCCAGAGGGATCTTAGGACGCTAAGACTGAAGTAGGTATGGGACAAGTCTTTCACCTGATAGTCATCACTAGCAGATACACTGATATAGACAGACACCTATCAAAACAAAAAATAAAAAAAGGTAGACATGATGACCCAAAATATCAAAACATAATATAGACAGAAGGCCATCTTCAGCTCTAGCAAATTCCACCAACAGATATACCTACAGCCTTGGGGTTACATTCAATATATTTTAGTAACCAAGATGCTTGAGCACAAATCAATGAGAATTAAGACTATGACCAACCAGAAAGGACATTCATCATAAACATCCCACTGAATATAGGGCTCTACTGGTCTCACTCTAGTTCCATGTGTGGCTCATTACCTACTTATACTCTTCATTTTAGTAAGGAAATGACAAAGAATAGAACATCACCCACATAGAGGTAATAAAGTAGGTAGTTCTTAGAGCACCTCTGTGCCATGAGTCCCATTAATTTATAAATTTTGCGGGGCAGGGGGAGGTTCTCATCCTCACTGCAGCTCTTAGAAGACCACTTCTCAGAAAAAGAATTCAGTCAGTATTGCTGTCTCACTGCAAAATGAACAGACACATCAATCTAAGTAAGAGTCCCTGGAGTTACATTTCCTGGTAGGGATTCAGATTCAAAATGACTAGTTATTACTGCTTCCTGTTTGCAAAGGCCGGCATGAACTGAGTAGGAATAACACACCTCGAGCTCATTCCCAACCATGTCTGCAAGTAAAGATGGCTAGGGATGAAGTATTTCAGGAAGGGGGGAAGGGAATATTCCCAGGCCAGGCCTACTATCAGGCATGACTAGCACATTGTAGAGGGCTGGGATTTATTAAATGATAATAAATAATATGTGGCCAGACCTCAACTTGAAACAAACTGCTCATTGTTAGAGTTCATACAGCTCTGACCCTCAAAGTGACCTGGTGAGTCTCCAGTAGGTAATTCTGTGGGAAGGAAAAGGAAGTTCCTTGAAGAGAAATAATCACAAGACAAAACAGAGATGAACAGAACCAATTTTACTCAAGAGCAAGCTGTAATCATTAGAAGGGAACAGTGAATAGAGACAAAACATTCTATCACTCTTGCTGAATTAAAATAAAACATGTTTTATAAAATATTCATGGGAAAAAATGGAATACACTTGCGTCTAGTATTAAGATGAATATCCAAATGTGAATTAAAAAAATTAAAACTTGTTTATGATGTTTTCTGGAAAGTGACAGAGGGGGAAGAAAATACTATAGCTACTGTTTAAAGTAAATAAAAAAACAATCTGATATTTTTGGTCGTATTTTAAATGTCAACAATGATATTATTTAAGCACTAAGGAGAATGATCCCCAGGAAATTAGTTTGGGCATTCATCCAAAAAACAAAAGTAGTATGCATTTGTTAAATGGCTTACCTAGAAATTAATGTATCTGGAAATGTTCCTGAGTAATGATACAGTTCTAAAGATGAGATGTATTTATTAGTCAAGACTACAGGAATATGTTTCACTTCAATATTTTAATTAAACCAATTGTTCTGGACATTCCATCCCCCATCTCAAATGTAACTAATTAGCATAAGAACTAAAATATATATCTTATAGATTTCACTAATATTTACTAATTAATATTTCACTAATAATTACAGTAATATTCATTTTTCCAGACTCACATTTAAAATTAATCTTTAAGTTACAGAAGAATGTTGCTACATTTTCTATAATGATATACAATATTATAAAGAAAAATATACCTTGTGATAAAGCAAATTAAAATGGTCCTATTATTTAAAATAATAAAAAGCTGAAATTGTTAGTTTTATTCACCTGCTGAGAATAATAAATAAGTGATTGTTGCCTATTTATCCTTTCTCTAAATGAATTCCTATTTACCAAAAATCTAGGCTAAATTCATGACTTATATACTAATTAAACTTAATCTATTGCACACTGATTTTCCTTCTTTCAGTTTTATGATATCTACATTGATCACATTTCTTCAAGGGAAATCTAAGTTATGGGAGATCTCTGCTTCCACAGTCAATTTCTTTATACTTAACAAGGGGTGTCCAAATGAAGCTGCTGAACCCTTTGATCACCACAGCTGCCCCAAGGAGACTTGGTCAATGGAAGAGGAAGGCAGTCATTGAATTTCCACATATTTAACATCAGTAGTACTTTGAATTCCATAAAGTTGCCTAGTAAAACGTATAAAAATATGATAAACAACATGACTCACTTCTGATTTATGCTGTTTGCTCGTCTTGATCCCACATGAGGACCATGAAAACTTTCAATCACAACTCGACTGAGTCCTTTTATTGTGTTTTCTACTCAATCAAAAATACCACATCATTGATCTATTTTGAAAACAATATTTCAGGGGAAACTCGACACTGAATTTATAGCTAAGTCCAAAAGACTACTTTGGCCTTGTCATAAGACCATCTGATTAGGTTCTTTTCTCAAAACCATACCATTAGGAGGGGTATTCACACCCACAACAGAGCTGAAGTCAATTGAGAATTCTTAATACCTGAATGTGGTCTATACTGCACATGGCATAGTGCAGAGAACACAGAAAGAATGGCTCTGAGCTGCTTCAGGTTAGAAAAGGAGGCGGGTAACTTTATTTCTCCTTTATTTTGTGCCTACATCTCTCACAAAATCTCCAGAGGAGGGAAAGCTTCATAAGATTCCTGCTTCTATTTGTTCTGAGTCAGCTGCAAACTGTGTGGGGAGGGCTGAGGATTGGGCCACAAATTCAAGGAGATAAGATATAGATCAACTTCATTTGAAGAGAGATTTTCCAAGGACTCTCTTTGAATTAGTATATGAAAAGGTCCAATCATGTATTTGCAAACCTCTATAATAGTATAAATTTTATGCTCTACCCATCAAGGTCTCTGATGATTTTGAATTACATATTAGACAATATAGCTGCATATCAACTATTTAAAGGCCAGTCCTAAGCAGAAGAGTCAAAGTCAAATTATCACTCCTCTACCCCACCATTTCTCTTAACAAAGTATGTGCCTACCCCTTTGAACAAAATAAATACCACAAATGTTTTTAGCACCAACAATATGGAAAACTAAATGGATACAGTAAAGATCACAAAGGTGAACATAAGATAGCATTTACCCTGAGAAATCTTTCAGATATAACTTCTCCAATCTGGTCCTACCCCTCACATTGTTATCATGTTAGAATCTCTGTCCTGCTCTCCTGCATCCTATTAAGGAATCATGACACCACACTGTCTACAGGTCAGACAGAGATGTAGGTGCTGGACATTTCCAAACATACTTCCCTTCTAATACCATAACATCTCATTGTTTGTCCAGTTTCCTTGGGACCATATATGGTTATGGAGTTCCTGAGCCTAGGGAGTTTCCTTCAAGAAAATGGAAAAGACATAACCCCCCTGGTAGAATGCCAGTTCCTGCATGAGTTCTCTAGATTCCTTTCATTTCTGCCTATCCAGAAATTTTACTGTAACAATAAGCTCTTCACCCTGCTATGCCAATTCCTATGCTGACTCTTTTGCACAAGACTTTAAATGTAGTCACAGTATCAAACAACTCCCCTGACCCTGTAGCCTCTAATAGCCATCAAGAGCTTCCATGCCTATTGCTGAATCCTCAGAACACCGACAGTACTCCCACATAGTTAAATTCCAAGGGTATATTTGGATATCCAAAAATGTAGCAGCAATATTTACTAAACTATGGAAGTCTTTAAACTGCCTACCACCCTTCCTAGCACTTAACACAGAGCCTCACACATGGAGTTGATTGATAAAAGTCTGTTGTAATGAATTCGTACAACTGAAGCTATGATGTAAGCAATGAGTAATCCATGAGAATATTGGCCTGATTATATGTTATCTGACTCGTTGAATCTCTTACCGCATAGTAATTAGTTGTACGATACGGAATCAGTACACAATAGAAGGCCAATATCTAACTTAGTTGTTTTAAATACAAGTGATGTGGTATGACAGTTATTTTTAAATGTAAGAAAACAATTGTTTTGGCATTACTGCAAAAATTTTCTATTTTGTACTGGTTATTATGTATTTTACCCGTCTTTATGGCTAACACTATAGGATTCAGATTGCAATATGTAGAACAAAGACATTCTCAATTTTCTTGGCCCTGCAGAACTTCACAAAACACAATCAGCCTGTTGAAGAAAACATGTTGTTTTAGAACTGGAGGTTAAAACATTATGCTGAGTATAAACCCAAGAACATTAATTATTGAATCTGGTTCCCAGTGCTAAATGGGATATATTGAAGAAAAATAAATGATTAATTCCATAAGCTTATCCCTGATGTTGTCCAAACTGATTTGCCTTGCATGAAAACAAAATATCTCTAGGCTGTGAAGGAACTCACATCTGCCATCAGTTTGCTTGTTAAAATCCTGTTGAAATAACACAGGATGTCACAGTGGATAAGAAGCAGTAAGTAATGCAACAGAGTTACACTTTTTTAATCCATATTTAAGACTTATAAAATATATATATATATATATATATACACACACACACATACATAATCCACAGTTTCTCTTCTAAAGCAGTCATAGCAACAGTGACCAACCCAGATGGTTTTTTGTATGTGAATTTTTTCCCATAAACAAAAGGTTAAGAACCAGAGCTGTACAGATAGTGCAATAGTATGTAAAAATTCTATACACTTGGGCCTCCCTGGTAGCGCAGCAGTTGAGTGCTGAGTTGCGAAGCTGCCCGCAGCTTCTTGCAGCGCTGGTTCGATCCTCAGCTGCTCCCAGGCCACCAGAGGAGGGTCCCACATGGCGCGCAGACCTCTCCTGCCTCCCGCTGCTCCCCTCAGCAGTGTACTTCAGTCCTTCTGCCTGTTCTGCTCCCTGCTCTGACTCTGGTGAATTCTCTCACCCTCCCGCGCTTCTGACTGTACCCAGTGCTTGTATAAATAAATAAATAAATAAATAAATCTTTAAAAAAAAAATTCTATACACTTAATTCTGAGCTCCTAGAGAAATCTCCTCACGTTTACTGGCACTCTCACTCAACAAAACCATTTGGAAGTCTCCCAACTTTTTCTAAAGTCGTTCATATAGGAATTTCACCAATGTATTGTCTTAGGGAAAAGGGAGGACAACGTATATTTTTAATTCTGCCAGCTTTATAAATATCTAACAATTCAGAAAGTAGTAGGGAATCTATAATTCAGTTAATTATTTGAGGGAAAATAATTGGGTTAATGAGTTATTTCTTCATTGGAAAAGTTGGTTGGTACAGTCAAATGAAAAGAAATCAAGGACCATGAAGAGATCAGAAATTAGAGCGGGGAAAAAAATTTTTACATTTGGGAAATGCAAAGTCATTGCTCACAGAAAATAACATCTGCAATACAAAACTAACTTTCTATATTACAAAAGATTGAACAACTTGCATCTATCATGTTGATGAACATAAAAACTTATGCAGAAAGTAAGAACATACATATTTATATGTAATATATAAAATCAATATAAATCAATCCCTTTATAGCCCACTTAAAAATGTGGAACTGAGAGACATGAATAAAACAGCTGACTTTCTACTTGTGTGAACTAATATAAACTATACTTTTAAGAGTCTTTATATAAAAAGTATTATAGCTAAAGCAGAAAAAATAATATGGCATTATCAGAATTTCATGGCCCTAACAAAGCAACCAAATTTCCTTCAAAGCTGTACCACATGCATAAGTAATTTTGAATAATTATAATTAGAGCAATTATGTAATTTTACATTATCCTTAACATTATACTTTGTTCAGCATTAAATTATTTTAAAATATTGGGCTAACACTATGTAATCCCAATAAATATTACAGGCAGATTGCAGTCTTCCTCTGGACAATATCTTCCAATGGTTTTCCATCTCACTCACAATCATAATTAAGTTAATTAATTGAATTAATAATATTAATTTAATTTAAATAATTACATAGTAGCCAATATGTCTTTATTCCTTCTAAAGTTTAATACATGGACTATATTTAGTTTTATTTATTGATCAAAATAGCTAAATAAGCATTACTACTCACAAATCCCCTATGGTGTACTTTTCAGACCTGTATGATCTATCTGGCCTAATCTCCTATAACTCTTTTCTTTTTCTGCTCCAACTTTACCTGCCTTCTTGGGATTCCTAAAATACTATAAATATGACAATGGGAAACCATTAACAGGTTTTAAAGTTAGGGCCTGTGGTCACTGATAAGGTTAAATTTGTGTTTTGAAATGATGACTTTGACTGCAATGTGGATAACAGATTACATTACTTGGCTATGACTTGAGACAACTATGAACAGTGGTTCCAGAAAAGAGATAATATCAGCTTAGCTAGGATGGCACTAGAAAATATGAAGAGAGAAGAAAGGATTCAACACATAACTGTCAGGTAAAAATTACAGGTCTTCATAATAGAATATTTATAGCAATTAAGGGAGGGAAAAGAAGATACAGAATGGATGAATGTTGACATTCATAGTAATATAATACACAGGGGAAGCAGATAAGACCATAATTTCAATTTTGAATACTTTATATATAAAGTGAGATCCAATATGTACTCCTTTGTTCATTGCAGCATTATTTGTAATAGCCAAATTATAGAAAACAAAATAACTGCCCAATGACACAGCAGTGGATTAAAAAATGTGTTATATATACACAGTAGAATGTTACTCAGCTATGAAAAATATGAAATCTTGCCATTTACAACAACATGGATTGAACTGGAGGGGATTATGCTCAGTGAAATAAATCAGAAGGAGAAACACAAATACCAAATGGTTTCAGTTTTATGTGGAATACAGAAAAAAATAGAAATTGACAAAACTAAACCAAAAGAAACCTTGGAAATATAACTGCAAGACTGAGTTTACTAAAAGATGATGGAGGGTTGGGCTGGAAACAAAGAGAAATGGAGACCAGTGGTTTGTGGTAAAGGACTATGAGTACTTTGGTGCTGAGTGTAGTGTGTATGGTGGCACACATCTAAGGAGAGGTGAGTGTATTCCCCTTAATTCTATACAACGTGGTAAATACTACAACATTACTACTACAACATTACTAAATATTATATATAATATTACTAAATATTACTATAACTATAACCAATATTACCATAACAAAATTAATAAAAAAAACTGGGATCCAATTGGGGGACAGTAAGAAAGCAGTAAGATATATAGGTCTAAAGTCCAGAAAGCAAATATGGGATGAATATATAAGCTAGAAGGTCTTTGTTAAGTGATAACTGGTATCAGAGACATGGAAAATAAAGAGTAGAAAAAGAGAAAAAGGATTTGAACCAAGTTTAAAGAACTCTCAACACTTAATGACAAAGTAAAAGTTAAAAGGTTAGACAGAGAAGGAAATAGCAAAAATGAAAACTAGGAGATTGTTGTTGACATTGAAAAAGCCTTCACTGATTACCTGGAGGTTGGAAGGATCTGGAATAACACACAGTAATCCTCTGAGATTGGAATAACCATCTATCAATAAGAGTGATCTTGGTGTAGATCAGTCAAGATGTCTTATGAATAAAATTGTCCAAAAGAGGTAGGCACATACAATTATAATGTAGATGTAACACATTTTTAAAAGATTATAGAAGGAAATTAATTTGACTATGGCACAGTATCATTTAATCAAAAGGTGGCAGAGTCAGAAAAAAGCATTCCCTCTTCCATATCTATACCATATTTCCCATAGACAGACATGTGAATGTAAGTAGAAGCAATGCTTGCCATGGATGGATCTGTTCGTAGAAAATGTCTCTGGTTTACCTGCTGAGAGAAGAATGAAGTCACAGACTCATAGAAAGAAATGTGTTTGAGTGACTAGGTGTAAAGGAGTTCCCCAATCAGGAATAGCAACTGACTTCACGTGGATGAGAGAGAAACTTCAATTGTTTCAGTCATTGAAATTTAGGGTGGTAATGTGTTTTCACAGTTAGTATGTATTACTCAGACACAAGGAAGACTGGCTACTTTGGAAGCTTCTCAGAAGGGCAGCATTTATCGCACAACCCACAATCATCTTTCATCCCTATTCATTAACTAGTGAATCATTTTTCAATGATATGGACAGAATGTTCACAGGCAAAGGGCAGTTAATTTGCTACTAAGCATTTCTTTAACTATAAATGGGTCAGATAATTCAAAGCATTTTTTTCTTCCTCACAAATGGTACACTTTTTAGAAGTAAATTAGAGCCAAAATATACTTTTAACAGAATTGGAAAACAAGGTTCCATTTTATTCCTTTGACTGATGTTAATTAAAAACAAACTTTGTGATCAATACTGATATTAGTGATTAAAATAGTAATTAAAAAATAAAATAGTAATTAAGCAAACTGTAAACTGAAAAAATCTCCAATTTTTAAAATATGTACTCTTTGATTGGAGAGGCATGAAAATTCATTTAATATACATGTTTATATATAACAAATGCAAGTGCTCAATTGGTAGTTTGGCAAAGATGTTAGAGAGTCTTTAGAGAAAACCTGACATGAATATAACATATGCTTAATCAACACTTCCTTCTTGGTCTTTGAAGTGGGGAAGAAAGGGATATAGACACAGTGATGAAAGCTGAAAAGTTGAACAGTTAAAGGACAGAAAAGAAGACATGATGGATGCATGAAAGTAAGCATCACTCAGGGCCTCCCTTGTGTCTCAAGGGTTAAGACTCAACCTATGAAGCAATCTGCCCACTGCAGCACAAGTTTGATTCCCGGCCAGCCAGGGAGCAACCCACATGTTGCAGTAGACCTCTCCTGACTCGCCCACTGCTCCCCTCAGTAGTGTACTTCTGTCAATCTGCCTGTTCTGTTCCCCTCTCTGTCTCTGGTGAATCCTCTCAACCCCCCATGCCTCTGGCCTGTACCCCAGCTCTTGTATGCATAAATAAATAAATATTTAAAGAAAGAAAGAAAGAAAGAAAGAAAGAAAGAAAGAAAGAAAGAAAGAAAGAAAGAAAGAAAGAAAGAAAGAAAGAAAGAAAGAAAGAAAGAAAGAAAGAAAGAAAGAAAGATGCTAGCAAGCAAGCATCACTAATGTGACTGAGACATTCTCTGTGCTTGCAGGCTTCAATTCAGACACTTATCAGCAATTTGACTATCAGAATTTGATTTGTATCTCTCTTTCTCTAGAACCAGGAACACAATTTACAGGATCTATCCATGAACGCATGGCGCCCTATGTGAATACACAGGTTGCACAGCCATGAAGCTGGGTCTGCCCTCATGTCTTTCTCTCAAACAAAAATTGCAAATTATCAAACCCAAGGGGAGAATATTTCAAGTCTGATGCATGAAAATACTTGATTGTGGCTATTACAGTCTTTGTATTAATTATGTTCATCAATGTTTCATAAAAACCTTGATAATTGTATAAGATCTTTGGTTTTCTGATTTTCTTATCATACCCTACAGATAATAAAAATGTGACTAAAAGAAAAGGTCTCTAAAGCAAAAAAAAAAAGCAATATCTTTCTTTTCCTCAGACCTCACATAATAGGATGGTGTTCTCTGCTGATTGAAATGTATTCATACTTGAAAGATTACCAAATATTGGCAGGCTTACAGTACAAAAGTATCCTGGTGAGAACAAAGCTACTGAAAATTGTAAGACAGGAGCAACCCTTGGATACTGTAAAAGGAGATGACACAATAACCAGAAGGCAGGAACACTGCAGGTTATCCTGAGGATATTTCTTTAGATGCCTATTTTCTATGATGTTAATAACACGGGGTAATACTTGGGTGGGGGCAAGAACTATATGAGAAATCTCGGTACCTTCTACTCAATTTTGATATGAACCAGAAACTATTCTAATGGAAAAAGTCTATTTTAAAAAATTATTTACCAATTCTTATTCTGGAATAGAATATCATCCTATTTGGGAAAAAAAATTATATATATATATATATATTTAAAAAATGTTGGAATTTAAACTAATGTAGATAATTCCTTCCCTCATTATAAACAACGGGTAAAATTAACTATAATTATCTTTCAGTGGTAAAAGAAACAGAACCCATGCTTTAAAGAAAACTCAATTAGGGCCTCCCCTGGTGGTGCAGCGGTTGAGCGCTGGGCTGCGAAGCTGCCCGCAGCCTCTGCAGCGCCAGTTCGATCCCCGGCCACCTGCAAGGGTCCCACATGGCGAGACAGACCTCTCCTGCAGCGCCCACTGCTCCCCTCAGCAGTGTACTTCGTCATTCTGGCTGTTCTGTTCCCTCCGCTGGCTCTGGTGAATTCTCTCACCCTCCTGCGCTTCTGACTCTACCCAGTGCTTGTATAAATAAATAAATCTTAAAAAAAAAAAAAAAACCTCAATTATCTGGTGGATTTAAGTGGGAATTAAAGGAAACCAGAAAAATCAGGCAATTATACACATTCATTCATGTATTAGGCATCTGCTTGGGATTCATAATATGCCATTGAGGCATTTGCTGGCAAAATAAAATTGATGAGGACATGGTTATTAAGAGACAGAATTTTATTCATAATATAAATAATGTAAATATGTCAAAGGCACAAATTTCAATACTCAAACTATACTACAAGTTAAATTTAAAACATTGTTCAGGGCCTCTCCTCTTGGCGCAGGCGATAGAGTGCAGCGCTGTGAAGCTGTCCACAGCCTCTGCAGCGCCTGTTGGATCCTGGCCGGCCGGGGAGGGTCCCACATGGCATGGCAGACCTCTCCTGTCTTGCCCGCTGCTCCCCTAACAGTGTATTTCGTCAGTCTGCCTATTCTGTTCCCCACTCTGTCTCTGGTGAATCCTCTCACCCTCCCACGCATATGGCCTGTACCCTGGTTCTTGTATAAAATAAATAATAAATCTTTAAAAAAATTAAAAATTAAAAAAAAAATAAAACATTGTTCAAGTAACACTCTCTTTGTAAGGAATGAAAGCACTAATATGGGAAAAGGGACTTTGAGACATATCTGTGTTGTCTAAATGAAGTGGGAAAGGAGTATATACTTTACTCCCAACTACAGTGTCTTACATTACCTCTTTCTGCAGGCTGTGTTTGGATTCTACCAGATGGCGAACCAAATGTTAATTTTCTCATGTTTCCACCTAATATGACATCATTTGATAATAAATATAGTCTCCAACCGGCAGTTTGTATTATTTTGTCACTAGTGCAGATCTCAGATATTTTCTTATCTCATTAAACATGTCAAAGTATGGTAGATATTTGACGTGCTAGATCTTGTTATTTAATGTATTTATAAAGATGCACACATTGCACTATACCAAAATTTTGTTTTCATATTCTGATATCACAGAGATAAAATAGAAAGAAGAAAGAGAAAATATCATGGCTACCAAGAACAGAAGAGTTAGACTAAGAGCTGTATTGCAGAATTGAAAAATTAAGTGGATGTTCTTGCTTTGCAACCAAAGTATTCGAAACATCATGAAACCCCATAAATAATCACTTATGTATAAGAGACATGAGGACCATGGAATACACTCTAGAGGTCCATTGCAGATCCTAATAAAGAAAGGAATAAGGGGTACTCTACAAAGCTTAGTGACTTAGCTTGAGCAAAAGCAGATTAAGTTTGAATTTTGAAAATGGTTAAAAACTTAGTTTACCCAGTTAGGGGATTGCTGATGATAAAAAGAAAAAAAAAACACAACAACAAAAAAAACCCTCTCATGCTAGCATAAGTTAAAAGGGGGAGTCTATCAAAAGGCCATAATAATATTTTATAGAATTCAGAGCCAGAGAGGTAGCTAAGCCTCTTGTGGCATCAGAACACAAGAAATTTGTAAAGCACTAGAAAACACTAGAAATTTGTAAAGCATCAAAGCAGCTATAACTCTGACTCTTTTTCCTTGGGGATGTCCCCTTGAGATATTGGTTTCACTCTCTTCCGTCCTTGAAAACTGGCCCTTCCATTTGAAACCCCAATAAAGAGAATAGACTCATTGTGTTCCAAATCTGAATTTCTCAGCGAGAGAACCTGTTTTTTCCATCTTGGATGAATATAGTAGCAATGTAGTGCCCCCATCAATAGCAACCATGGACAAAGACCCTCTTGAACACCATTGGGAAAGTCTCTTAAATAGTACTGCAGGTATAGAAAATAACCATTGGCAAAGGAAGCATTTGGTGTTTAGTGTTGGACATCCTTAGGAAAAAGGCAACTACTAATCACAGAAAGAGTAAGAATAAATACAAAATAAGCTGAGAAAGAAAGTAGGAAGAATCTACACTAGTCCCTTGGAGGATCACTGATTTTTCCATTCCTGAGGAAGGAAGGGAGGGAAGGATAAAGAACGGAGAGCCAGAGGAAGGGAGAGAAAGAAGGCAAGAGTTTAAAAAAATATTGTCCATCTGGGCCTCCCTGGTGGCCTAGGGGTTAAGTTCTACTGCTATCACCACTATGACCTGAGTTTGATCCCCAGCCAGGGAGCTAACCCACTTATGGCATAGCAGACCTCTCCTGTCTTGCCCACTGCTCCCCTTGGCCGTGCATTTCAGTAAAATCCACCTGTTCTGTTTCCCATTCTGTCTCTGGTGAATCATCTCACCCCCTTCACCTCTAGCCTACACCCCAGTTCTTCTACACAAAAATAATTTTTTTTAAAAAAACTGTCTATCTACATTGTATCACTCTTCACAAATATGATTCATCTTCCTCTTTATAAGTCATATTTTCAGTAGATATTATGAATGTTCCAATCTTACAAATAAGTGAACAGATATTCAGAAGGATTAAGGGCTCTTGAGAAATATTTTTAAAGTGGTCTAGACAGTGTTGTCATGAAGTCACAGTCATAAAATAAGTCATAGCTATGAGGTTCAAGGTTTTGTAAAACAGATGAAATTTGAGCCTTCCATACTGGATAGGATTTGGACACTGGCAGAAACAGAAGCATGAGCAAGGAACCTAAAAGAAGAACAAAAATGGTGTTGTCTGGGGTCTACTGAGCAACTAGATTAAGTTGCACAGAACTATGTGCAAAGGAGAGTAGTTTTCAGAAATAGGTTTGGAGTAAGATGATGGAGAATTTGAATAGCTGGCTAATGAGTCATGATGTTTCTAAGGCACTAAAGAACCACTGAAGGTGGGCAAAGGTATGATATCCTCAGTTCTTTGAAATAAAGACTGTGTATGAGGAAAATTGGGGTATATTCCAGAGTGAGGACATAACTGGGGTCCATGAACCATATAGTAATTACCAAAGCAAAAGATAGCAAGAGTCTGATTTAGAATACTGGCCGTGAAAATGAATGTGATGAAGGTGCAAATGGAAATTGGAAAAATAGAATAAATAGATTTTTTTTATATTTAAAAAGAAGTTTTATTAGGAAAAGGGACAGAAGAATGAAGGACACTTGCATATACACAAGCGGGCAGGAAGAGCTGCCCTCAAAGGGAGAGGTTTGCTAAGAGAGGTCTACATGTTTGCAGGCGGGGGCCCTCTACTGAGGGAGGTGAGTGAAGAGAAGCCCTGGCATGGTATAGGGCACGGGCAGGCAAGAAGCTGCTGCCCTGCAGAGGAGAGAGTTGGTGAAAAGAAGCACCTGCATAGTCACAGGTGGGCAGTGGGAGTGCTGCCGATTCAATAGATCTTGCATTTGATTGCATGGTCAGGAGAGGCTATGGCTAAAGATGCAATAGGTTTGAGAAATAAGAGACTCGTGGTAGCTGGGACTCAGATTCTTTTCTCTTGTACTCTCTGGGCTTTCTGTTTAAGAGGAGGCTAATTTTGAAGCTGTTTCTATACTACTATAAATGAAGCATATTGTTTTCATAAACCTTTGTAAAATCTGCTGCATTCTCTGGCATGTTTGTAAATAATGACACAGTCTCCAGGCAGTTTATATGCAACATGCTTCACATTACTAACAGAAAGATATCACTAAAATAATGTCCTATAACAAAATGATAAAGGTCATTTCTTAAAAGACTATTTTTAGAATGGAAATACATTTGTTGGGAACTACTAATAGTTTGATAATTACACCCTGGATACACACATATTTTTATCCCATTCCAGTTTGGGTTTATTATTCATCTTCATTCTGGAGTTGTAGTCATTCCTACACACTAGCTTCAATTTGTTCACATATGATCTCAAATCAGTATTGTTCCAATATTACATATGAGAAAAGTTATATCAAGCAGGGTAGGCTGAATGGTCAGGATTGGGAGAATAAATGAATCATCAAGAAAGATATGAAATACCCTCATTTCCAAAACATTTTGCTTTTTCTTCCAAGTCAGCACCAACCCCTGGAATATCATAGCAGAGTTCACTGTCAGTCTTTGTGGCTCCTTTGAGAAAACTGGGTTGCTATCTGGCTAACCCTAGTAGACACCAAGTTCCCCACTCAGAATTCCCCTCTCAGCATGCTATCTTCTGAGTGCAAAAGCAAGACAAGGCTTTGTACACATTGAAATCCAAAGAAACTGGGAAGGGAGTGTTGGCCACTGGTCCTGATTCTCCATATTTTTAGAATGCTAAAAAATCTATTTATTTTCAAATCTCTTCTCCTTCCTCTCACCCACTGACTAAAGTGCCAATTAACTCCATGGTGTACAGCATTGCCAAGAGAAATCCTATATTAAATGTGTCTGTTGCCTGGGGAGAGTAAAACATTTCCCCCCATTACTCCCCATAGCTGAAGAGAAAACTGCTACCCTTTTTCTGGCAGGTTCGAATGTGAGAGAATAGGACTTGGAAGCGGTGGTAGCCATGGGGAATAACTAGGGAGCACCATGCAAGATGACCTCTGGCTATTCTGAATTGCTCATCACTATTCCATTAAAAAGCTTTTTGCGAGCCTCCCCTGGTGGCGCAGGTGGTTGAGCACCGCACTCTGAAGCTGTCCACAGCCTCTGCCGCGCCAGTTCGATCCCAGCCAGCCAGTAAGGGTCCCACATGGCACAGCAGACCTCTTCTGTCGTGCTCACTGCTCCCCTCAGCAGTGTATTTTGTCAGTCCACCTGTTCTGTTCCCCACTCTTGTCTCTGGTGAATCCTCTCACCCTCCCATGCATCTGGCCTGTACCCTGGTTCTTGTATAAATAAATAAATAAATCTTTAAAAAAAAAAGCCTTTTTTCTATCTTGATTCTAGTCATCAATCATTTTATTACTTTCCCATGGAAAATCCTCTTCCAATGTTCACAATTGGAATTCTATCCTCTTCTGAAATCTCAGTTGAAATACTCATTTTCCCATTTGGTCACACAAACGTAAATCAATCCTACTTTCCTTTTTCAGTTGTAGAATTGGATATCTATGCACTTGTCATATTTTCTTACTAGACCACAAAACCCAAGAGACAGATTTTGCCTTTGTCCAAGTGTAGACCCCACACAGTACCAATTATACACATTGTACATAACAGCACTCAATAAATCTGATTGATGTATTAATGGATCAATTTAAATATAGCAGACCTCATGAAGAAGTGAAATTCTCTCAATGGTGAAGTAACTAATAAGTTTGGGCATGAAAATCAAGAACAGCTAAAAAGTCCTCCACAACCCCTCCCCCACTTGTCCCACCAAAATGGACATCTATAGAGGCAATTAATTATTCCACATAATGATGGACTCTGAAGCAAACATGAGTATTCTCAACTCGTTTTATCTTATGGGATTACAGTTGTTCTATCACGACTCTTTAATAGTAGCATATGTTCTTTCCTGAAACATTTAAATAAGCTTGGTTTATGCAACTCCCAGTAGTCATTCCTTATAATTGTACCACTGAAATTACTATAATTCTTGGTCTAAAGAAGTGAATATATTTGCTGTCAGAGTGACAAGAGGATCATCACTTATCTCTGAGCACTCATGTAGCACACTCAAGAATGACTTCTCCATCCAAAGACTGGAAAGCCAGATGTTTATTTATGAGACCTTGATACAAAATACCCTCAGTTCCTGATTGCTGAGTGAGTTATGGGGAATAGACTTTAATTACCAAAGTCCTTACCAGTTCTAATTTACTTGAGGGTCATTGCTACATTGCTTCCACTGCAATCCACGGAGTTCTAACTTATTTACAATTGCTTTGCTTCTACTTCAATAACCTTGTTTGACCCAAATCAGCCTTGTTCCTCTCTTGAGTTTCACAAAACCAGGAGAGGTATTTGAAGAATTTTATTGTTCACACATGCTTTAAGCCTTTCTTGTTTCCCAAAGTGCCTAGCACTGAGGCTTTACAGCTAGTACTTAGCATAGTCAGTGAAAGGACATATGAAAAGAGTGAGTGGGGCTTACATTTTGCCAGCTGAAGTAACTGAGGCCAAAATTTGAGATGTTTTGGCATTTGGTTCAAAAAAAAAAAGGTAAGCATCATGGAATTTTTGGCTGAGAAACTCATCTGAAAGCTATCTAAATAATTACAAGTTCACTTACCTTTTATTATGAGGTATCTTTTCTTACATACATCCTATCTATCAAGTAGATTATTAATTATGGAGGAATGATGTTTGTTTTTCTCAGCACAAAACTTTACAGGTTTGTAAATGTGCATATTAATCCACATAATCCACTTCAGTCTCATATATTTATACCAATTTTTACTTATATCCCTGTCCCCGAAACCCACAGTCGCTACCCAGGTCCAATCTGGTAGAGGGTATTAGAATGCCCAAGATCAGATAGAGTCACTCATATAAACATAACACCAGGGCCAGCTTCTTGGAAAAATTGCAAAGTGGCAAAGAGTGTTCCCAATGACCCTTTTTTTCCCACCAACTTCCCCTTCTCCACTAAGTACTCATTGATACTCACTTCAGAAAAGATTCTGGTTCACTTATTAATACAAATGTATATTACACACATAATATTGCTCTTCACATCTTAAAAGAGATTCCAAGGAAAACATAATGCTCAACCCCCCAAAAAGAGGGCTACTGATAACATAAAGTCACAGGTTTATTTTAATTGAGATGATTGCTGTGCAGTTGGGCTCATTCTAGAAAACAATCAGTCCTTTTATCTATTTCTCTCTCAGCTTCAAGTGCTAATAAAAGCCCTGCCCTCTGCCTACTAAAGGAGGAGCATAAAGGACACTGTCCTCCTTCTAGATGGCACTTCTTTGCTTGCATGGGAATTAGGGACTTCGTGTGGTGATTGAGAGTAAACCATATTGTATGGGGAATATAAAAATAAAATAAATAAAATAAAATAAATTATAAAGAAAAACACAAAAAAACACATATTCTCTTTCCCTCTGAAGCTAATAAATCACCCTGCCCTCTGCCTACTAAAGGAGAAGCATGAAGTTCATAACCATTATGTGCAAGGAGATCACTTAACATAGCTCCAACACCAACTCCTTGATTGCCAGCATGAACCCATTTCTCAGAAATTAGCTTTTCCCTAAGAGACCCCACCCTGGTCCGCTTGACTGTCATCAGCCATTTCCTCCTTAGCATTTTCCTTCTAGAATTCTGCCTCATGTAGACTCTGGAACACTCCCTCCAACCTGTGCCCTTGCAAACTGTGAGCATGAGTCCCATTCTCTTGAGCTTTGCTTCCTCTGCTCTGCTTCCAAGGATCAGTCCTGTTCCCCCTCTCCACTTACTAGGGGTCTGAGGCATGCTTCGTTGGGGCTGGAGGTTCAGCAAGCATTGCACTCTCATGCCTCCCTGCCACATCATGGGTGCTGCCTGATAATGATGAGTGTCACCTGCCAAGAACCACATCAGCCCATTCATGAGGAAGTCTGACCATCCAGGGACCCACGAAAAGTAAAAGTCCCTTGCTCCACATACACTGTCCTCCTTCTAGATGGCACCTCTTTGCTTGCATGGGGATTAGGGGCTTCGTGTGATGATTGAGAGTAAAATATATTGTATGAGGTATATAAAAATAAAATAAATTAAATTAAATTATAAAAAAGAATACAAAAAACACATACTCTCTTTGGGAAAACCATCCCTCTGTGGAATCATCACTTCCCATCCTCCATCACAAGAGTCATCACTCGACTATTTCTCAAAATCTGGACTTTTTAATTTTTTCATATGAAAATGCTGCAGAATAGTGGCTTTCAGCTTTCTTACTACCAGCCACAGTAAAAGAAAAAATATATATTTTACATCTCATGTAGCACATAGACATAAAAATATACATAAAGCTAAAAAAAACTAAACCAAACAAAAATCACTTATAATGTGTTATACTCTGAAATTTTAAATTCCATTTTATTCTAAATATGCTGGAATCAACTAATTGGTTATGCATTTCACTAATGAATTGTTTCTTAATACTGCTTCAGAGAAAATACCCCTGGCGGCCCCCAAACTGGAACAACTGGATTCCTAATGAAAAAGGAACTACAATCCTAACAGTATGTATTTCACAAAGTTTAAGAATTGTTGTTGCTGTGTTTAGACAGTTTAACCTCACTCCGATGAAAATTATAAAAACTGGCAACAACAAATGCTGGCAAGGATGTGGAGAAAAAGGAACCTGCTTACACTGCTGGTGGGAATGCAAACTGATTCAACCACTATGAACAGCTGTGTAGAGGACCCTCAGATTACTAAAAATGGAGCTTCCATATGACCCAGCAATTCCACTCCTAGGAATCTACCCAAAGGTCACAAGAACATTAATTCAAAAGGATGACTACACCCCTATGTTTATTGCATCACTATTCAAAATAATTAAGATAGGGAAACAACCTAAGTGCTCCAAAAGAGATGACTAGATCAAAAAGATGTGGTATATATACACAATGGACTACTACTCAGTAATCTAAACAGACTAACTCATGAAAGCATGTACCTTCTAAAAGGAAACAAACCATTTAAAAGAAAATGTGTTTATTTCTTTTTAAAAAAAAAAAAAAAAGATTTATTTATTTATTTATACAAGCACTGGGTACAGTCAGAAGCGCGGGAGGGTAAGAGAATTCACCAGAGCCAGAGCGGGGAACAGAACAGGCAGACTGATGAAACACACTGCTGAGGGGAGCAGTGGGCATGGCAGGAGAGGTCTGCACGCCATGTGGGACCCTCGCCGGTGCTGCAGAGGCTGTGGGCAGCTTTGCAGCCCAGCGCTCAACTGCTGCGCCACCAGGGGAGGCCCAAACGTCTTTGTTTCTGCCCTGAGGTTGCCTCTGGCTGTGTGCCTCAGAGTGGACACCTGTGCAGGCTGGGAATGGGCCACACTGCACTTTATACCAACAAACAGAAAGTAGTAGTGGTTGCGGACTCATATTTTCAGCTCTAACTTTCCAGGACTAACAGGGAAGGTCTGCACTTTATAAACATATCATTTTCTAATATTCATTTTTCTTTTTACGTTGATTAATCAAGATAGTGTGCTTTAGGTACCTATTGCTGTGTAACAAATTATCCCCAAATGCGGCAACTTAAAACAAAAAGCATCTGTTATCGACTTAAAACAAGTAACTTAAAGCAACAAATGTCTGACGATCACGGATGCAAGGGCAACTTACCAGATTTGCTGGTGGCTCAGGGCCTCTCAATGAGGTCAGGCTGCCTAGCAGAGCTGCAGTCATCTCAAGGCTCAACTGGGGCTGGCAGAACTAGTCATACAACTGGTTGTTGGCAGACCTCAATTTGAAGCTGACTGCTGGACAGAAACCTCCACACTTTAATATGTGGGTTTCTTCACAGGCTGTCAGACTATCTTTATGACTTTGCGTTTGATTTCTCTCAGAGTGAGTGATCAGAGGAAGTTGGTAGCCAAGATGGAGGCCCCAGTCTTTTATAACTTAATCTCAACAGTCACGTACCATTGCTTCTTCTGTATTCTGTTGGTCACAGAGATGAACACTGGCATGATCTGGGGCCCTGGCTACCACAGAATCTTTTTAGATGTCCTTTTTCTATGATGTATCAACAAAATTTTATGTTCAAATGGCTATTTTACTTCCCCTTCCTCCCAACACTCACCCACATACACATCCCAACCAGCTGCAGTGCCGGATCGATCCCCGCCAGCCTTGGAGCAACCCACATGGTGAGCCGACCTCTCCGGTCTCACCTGCTTTTCCTCTCAACAGTGTATTTCAGTCAATCTGCCTGTTCTGTTCCCCACTCTGTCTCTGGTGAATCCTCTCACCCACCTGCGCATCTGGACTGTACCCCAGTTCTTGTGTAAATAAAATAAATCTTTAAATTAAAAAAAACACCCCAGAAGTCCCCCATTTGCCCTGTTCTATTCATTGCCCACATTCTTACTAAGGGTGATCAGTATCCTGATTTCTAGAACCAAAAAATAGTTTTGCCTATTTTTGTACTTCATGTAATCAGGCAATATGCATTCCTTTGTGCCTAGCAACCTATGACTGAGAAAGTCATTATTTTTTAATGTAGTTGAAATTCATTCATTGGTATGGCTGATAAGTATAAGTTGTGGGAATACATTACAATTTAGCTCTGATTACTTTTTGATGGTACTTTCCATCTTCTATTATAAATAGCACTACTATTAACATTTCTGTACAGTCTTTTGATGAATGTCTGCATGCAATTCTGTTTGAGCCTGGGGATAAAAATAGGGTATATAGAATTTACTAAAACGCTAATCTTTAAATACTGCCAAGCAGTTATTCAAAGTCAATGTACCAATGTACTTTCATAGAGATTGGGAGTTCTGGTTACAACACATTCTTATCCACAAGTGAAGAATGTACCATGTACTTTCACAGATAGTGATTGGGAGTTCTAGTTGCAACACATTCTTACTGACACCAGGTACTTTAATTTTAGTGTTTCTATCGGAAGTCTACTGTAATGGAATTGTGGTTTTAAGTTTCCTTGATGATTAGATTAAGTACTTTTCATGTGTTTATTGAGTATTTGTCCTCTTTGAAAGTGCCTCTTCAAATCTATTACTCATTTTCCTATTAAGATGTCTCTTGTTTTTATTGATTTATGGTTCTTTACATATTCTAGATTCACATCCAAATGAGTTTTGTGTTCTTAAATCTTTAGTACAAGATGATATGGTTCCATTACATGAATAAATTACAAACAGAAAATGAAGTGCCTGAAATTCACTCAATTAACATTTATCAAGCATCTACTACATGCCAGACACTATGTTAGGCTGTCTGGAAATTATTTCTAACACTCAGCCCCTTGCTTTAACAAGTGACATGATAGATTATAACTGTAAAAGTTCACATACAATGAATTTTCTTGTATCTTTATTTCAATACCTAAGCTCAAACAATTTCAGAGGACCTTTACTTCTAAAAGTCTAAACAGCAACCCAACCAAATCAAATAGTTCATACAGCTTTGAATTAAAGGGAAAAAATTAAAGAAAAACCTTCTTATTAAATGTTGTGCTTTGGCCTGCTGTCCAGTGTTTGGCGTTTCTGGTCAAAGATACAGATCATAAAAGAATAAAAAACTTATTTGATCAAATTTACATACCAAAGTTGCTGGAGACAGCCAGAAATGGAAATATGACAAACAATCCAAGAATCAAGGATACAGTCTTTAAAACCACCAGGGATAGACTCCAGCCACTGCAGCAGAAGTTCAATTCCCCAGCTGTCCATGAAGGTGACCCACATGGTGAAGCAGACCTCCTGTCTCACCCACTGCTCTCCTCAGCAATGTATTTCAGTAGATCTGCCTGTTATGCTCCCCACTCTGTCTCTGGTGTATTCTCTCACCCCCTCTCCCTGCTCCTCTGGCCTGCACCCCAGATCTTATATGCATAAATAAAAAAAAATCTTTAAAAAACATTGCTCCAATTAAAAAAGAACAGTCCATAAACTACCATGAAATATGTTAAGTACTAGTAAATAGTACAAGGAAAAATAAGGTGAAGAGTTAGAAAATGTAGGATGTATTATTTTAGACAAGTAGTTATAGAAGACTTCTTTCTAATGAAACAGAACTTAAGAAAAAGTATTTGCCAATCTTTTGATCATTTTCTCTGCCATTGATTTATAGGAATCTTCTCTCTTAAATTATGAGTCCCAAAAGAAAAATAGTCTTCTTTGGAAAAGTACCTATTTAGATATTCTGCCCATTTTTTGATTATGTTATTTGTTTTCTTTTTGTTGAGTTACATGAGTTCTTTGTAGATCTTAGAGATCAGCCCCTTGTCAGATGTGCGGTGTACAAATATTTTATCCCATTTAGTAGGAAGTCTTTTTGTCTTAGTAACAATGCCTTTTGCTTTGCAGAAGCATTTCAGTTTGATGGAAATGGAGGGGATTATGCAAAGTTAAATAAGCCAGAAGCAGAAAGACCAATGCCAGATGGTGTCACTTATATGTGAAATATGGAGAAACCAAACAAAGGGTCAGATAAAGCCAAGCTAATAACAAACCCTAGAAATCTGACTGTAGAATTGAGGCTAACACAGGTGGGGAGAGGGGCTAGAACAGAGTAGAGAGGGAGCTGAATGGATGATGGTGAGTGACTACAGGTGTTTAGGTGGTGATAACAACACCAAAAGGGGAGAGCCTATAGCTCTAAAACATAAACAACACTGTAAACCAATATTACATAATAAAAATAAATAAGTAAATCTTAATGAATGTCAATGCAAAAAATAAATAATAAGGCAATACACCTACAATAATACTATTTCTTATAAATATGTGATATATTATTATATGTATTCCCACATAATGTATAACCAGATATATATACCTAGATAGTCTTAGCAAGTAAGATTTGCAATTTACACACCTGTGAAAAACTAACTTGTGATAATAATTTAATCTTGATCGCTCAACTCAGTTTTTCTCTGAATATAGAAAAAAACAGATGGTTTAGGAACAAACACTATGAAGGAAAAAATGGTGCTAATTAATTAATACAGTACTAAACTCATAAGGTTATGGTGATAATTACATGAATTCTTTGTATGATTAGCTGGGTATCTAGTACATTTTATTTACTCAATAAATATTTCAATATTTTCATATTAACTTAATTAGCACTCAACTGGACATAGGAATCCAAACTTAATTCTCATCGCTTTCTTGCATTGGCTTCTGGGAACTCAATAAATAAGTTGTCAAGAGAAACTGATGATATTGACTGCCATTTAAAATTATAGCAATGTATTTATTTAGGCTCTGAAAAATACAGTGCTTCTAAGAGAGGGAAAGGGGAAAGGTATGAGCTTAACAGTGGGAATGGCACTAAAACTTTGGTTGCAGGTGGGGTGAGCCTTATACACACTATAGAGGTGAAGAGGTATCTCTGAAATCCATATAGTTTTACAAATAAATGGTGAATAAAATTTTATTTTTAAAAATTATAGCAGTAAACAAATTTAAACTTCTCTCAAGTTTCTTTGTGCAAATGAACATCAATGGAAATATTAGAGACTTATATATCAAATTCAGTTATTCTTCTATTTTCTTGTCCCCTAAAAAAAATGCTAGGAATCTGGAATTGATCAAAGATAATTTGCAGGGATTTTTTTCACCAAAAAATACTAATAGAAAGAGTAAACACATCAGTAAAAGTAAGGAATCACTTTAGGTATTCCATTTATTCAGATAATTATTGAGTTTATTTCCTCATTAAACCGTTTTTCCTAAACTATCACATCTCATTGTTTCATCTAATGAAGTTTCTTTGATATGAAATGTAAGTTTTTTAATCTATTGTTCACCCACTATCTTCAATTTATAGCCCCATGAACGCTTATTTTTCAAGAGATGAAACGCAAGTCACCGTTAAAAATTCTCTCACCTAGCTCCTAAGTATTCTTCACCTCCTGTTCATATCTCTTACTCGGTGTCCTATGTGTTGGCATATACAATTGAAAATTAAAGTTTCTAGCCTTTAAAAGAACTAACTTAAAATTTATCTGTCATTTTAAAAAATTCTATGAAAACATAAATCCATGAATGGGTCAATAAAAACACTTCGAGCAGGGCCCAGGTAACATTAGCAATCAAAATTCATCATGATGTTCTTGGTACAAAAGATTTTCTTAATGAATTATCCATTAAGATGTCAGATAAATTAATTGGCATGGACTTTTCTAAAAGAAAGTGGAAGGAGAGAGAAATAGTTAAGAGCCCTGGAAGTTAAAAGAAATCAATAAACATTGAAAAAAAGTCTAATAAGTGTCCTGGCTTCTTTCCACTCTTTGGACTTCTTTAAACTTGTTATTCTGTTTTCCAAATCTCACACACTTACTCTTTTGGGAAAGTATCGTATGTAAGTTGACTTCAGAGTCCGTTTTGGCTTTCACTCCTAAATGGGAATTCTATATTAAATATCAAAATCTGTAGTTTCATTTTACACTAACTTTATCACCCAAGTGCCCCTTCTTCCTCATGGCACAATCTTTAAAAGAAGCGAAGTGTCTGGTCAGTAGAAGAGTTTAGACTCTATTAAAAAAGGGATCTTTTACTACTTACTTTAAATCTGAGAAAAACATCGGGTATAAATCAACACACTTGAAAATTTCTACTTCCCACTCCTCAACTGCCCCACCTAATGGCAAGAGGTATGAATAGCAGACATTTTCTGGATTTTGATGAAGAAACCCAACAATTTCCCTTATCTGTGCAAAGTCACAGACTCACACTTGAAAACAAGATTTCTCTCCCCTCCCCTTAACAATCCTACCTCCATTCCACGGCAACTACTAGCAGATATTGCAGGACAAAGAAATCATAGTTTCACCACCAACTAGTAAAAAGAACATGGGTTAGAATTCAGTTCTGTCACTTGCAAGACATGAATCCAGGTACTGTTAAATCTGTAATGACATCTTCCTCATTAGAATTGAAGGTTTGAAGTGATGTTCATATGAGCAAACAGATGAAAGTGTTTAGCACATTCTCATTCTATTCAGATTACAGAGGACCAGATATATCAACCACTACCTACCGTCCACATTGTACAAAAGAGGAGACTGAGGTGTAATAAGGTTAAATGATTTTCTAAATTTAACACACATTGTTAGAGGCATAATCCATGTCCTTGAGAAAGAGGCTTCTTCCCCAGTCTGCCTGCATCCATGACCTCCGGGCAGCCTTACCCATCATCATTTTCTAACAAGTAAATCCTCATGCTCTTTTATACTTAACAAGAGTAAAGCCATATTATGCCTTTAGAAGGTAAAAGAAAACAAAGTGAAGGAGGGTCATATTTTTATGTTAGAGCCTTGTGTTAGGACAAAAGAAATTAGAATATATACCAAATAAAACACAGCACAGCATTGTCAAAGGAATTTCAGTGAAATAGATTTACCCAGAATGCCCCATACATGAAAGATTAGCATACTGTGTAAATTATTAATGCCTTCCAGAGTCCAGCTGTGGAGTCAGTAATGGAAATCAGGGCCTCCTTGGTGGCCTAGGGGTTAAATTTCAGTCCTATCACCATTTCAGACTGAGTACAATCCTCAGCCAGGGAGTTAATCCACAAGGTGCAGCAGACCTCCCTGTCTCACCTGCTGCTCCCCTCAGCAGTGTATTTCAGTAAATCTGCCTATTCTGCTCCCCACTCTGTCTCTGGTGAATCCTCTCACATCTCTGGCCTATACCCCAGTTCTTGTATGCATAAAATAAATCATTTAAAAAATGAAATTAATGATGGTCCTTTGAAAGTTTTGTCATTATTCCTCCATATTAACTTAGAGTTGGCCTCTTTGTATCTCAGCAACTGAATTTTATCAGATTTCATTATATCTCTAAGGACCTATTTGAAATCCATTATTGGGTTTTCCTTTGCTTTGAGTCATTTGCTTTGTAGTTGTACTATTTGGGTTGTTCTGGGATGTGTGTGTGTTAAATCTTAGTAATAGTTGAACTATAAAATGCCTGTCCTGAATTTATCTCCCAAGTAAGTGGTAGAAATTTATGATTCTAAAAAGCAGTATGAGTTCAAGTGTGGTCCTCGGGCTATCTATATCTGAAACACCGAGATAGCTATTTAACTGTGGAGGTTCCTGACCCCTTCCCTGATACACTGAACAAAGGCTCTGTATGTGAACTTCAAAATATGCATTTTTAAGCAATGACTCCTGGTAGTTCAAATACATATTAATATGCGAGAGTAACTTCCAGGAGGATAAAAAGATGCCACCTATCTACAAAGGGCAAAGAAAGAAATTAATTTTCTCCTTCTCCCAGAAAATCCAGCCTTTGACACCCTTTCCACCTGGCACTACATCCTGAGTCTGTAGAACCCCTCAAGTTAATGAGATAGCAGGATTTTAATGATTTGTTCCTAGTCCTTGTCCTGAGAACAAATTATACAGAAACACAAACAGATGGCTTTCATTTATCTGTTTTTTAAATAATCTAAGTAGATTGAAAATACAATGTGTTATTATCAAACAGCAGCTGCACCGAAACCTACTAAACTAAAATTCAAGGTCATTTTGAAAGGAGAAAAAGGTATATGGGTTTAAGCATCTCTTTTTAATTGAAAGCCTGGATTAAATCTTGGCCTCATTCTAATGTTTCATAAACAGTTGATCAGTTGTTATAAAATGTAAGAATACTTTCCTTTTCTCCTTTCCATTATTATCATTCACTTCATTCTTTTAATTTTTGTCCCTCTTGTCTTACTATTTATTATTCTGTATCTCCACCTATTGAAAAATTTCTTGAGTCCATTTCTACATATTGTCTTACTAGGCAGGTTGAGTTGCACATTCATTTCTTGTGAGAAACTTGGTCTCTTGAGCAGCTTTTTCTCTTTCTGATAGGAAATATAGTTTTACATTTACCCAAGTACAAAATCACTTGTGGGCTTGAGCCTATTCACAAAAAAGGGAGCAAAAAACAGGGTGATCCCAACTTTTACTAAATCTGTTCTTTTCTGATGATTGTAATAATTGTCCTCATTACTTCAAGGTTTCTGCTGCAGCAATACTCTGGAAAGGAATGGGGTGAAATGCAAACTAGTTGACCATATTGTGAAAGGATATCTTCTTATTCAATGTGCCCATTAGCTGGCACTGCCAAGATTATAAACTTACTTTATCTGGCCTGTAATATAAAAAGGCACTATTTATCACCTTCTCAAGGCTTGGGATAAGCAGGAGAGGGGTAAGATTGGGAAAAGGATATTGACACCGAGTAGGAGAGATGTAGAAGACTAGAAGATGGGTTGTAGGGCATGCCATTACCTTGCAGGATATCTGCCCAAACCACAAAGAAGGAGAAGTTATTGGAGAGGGAGAATTCAAACAGCATCCAACTGGCAGAGCCAGATCTACTGGTTGGAGGACACTTTCCAAGGAATGAAGGTGTCATTTAAATACAGTAACCTCAAAATACTTCAAAGTTGCCTTTAATACCCCTTATTTCTAAATAGTGATTCTCCCATTTTTCCTATTCTTCCTCTCTTTGCTTCTAAGGAAAATCATTATTTAATAAAAATATTTCTCCCCAAACTCTTAACATGAAGATTAATCAAGCAATGAGCTAAAATAGATTTAAAAATTTATTCCTAAATTACAAATAGTTCTATTAGTAAATATTAAGTAAAGAATAAAGCTGAATGTTCAAAAGAATAAAATTTTCAAAACAAATCTTTACTTACAACTAACAGAGAAGTCACCAAATACACAAACCTAGTGAAACTGCAAGTGAATTCTTTTCCTTTTCTTCTGCCAGTCAAAAATACTCGCTTCCATTTAAATGATGGATTATTTAATAAATGGAGCCAAAACAAGGGAAAACCATGGGGAAAAAATTGCTGATAGTCTATGTTACTCCTGAACCATGAACATCTTGAGATATAAGTATAAAAATATTCCAAATCCCGGGCCGCCCTGGTGGCACAGGCGGTTGAGTGCAGCCCTGTGAAGCTGTTTGCAGCCTCTGCAGTGCCTCTGAGCAACCCACATGGCACGCAGACCTCTCCTGCCTAGCCTGCTTCTCCCCTCAGCAGTGTATTTCATCAGTCTGCCTGTTCTGTTCCATGCTCTGTGTCTGGTGAATCCTCTCACCCTCCCACACATCTGGCCTGTACCCCAGCTCTTATATAAAGAAAATTAAATATATATTAAATATAAATTAAATATAATAAATTAAATATATAAATCTTTAAAAAAATCCAAATAAATTATTTTGGTATCATCCATCCCCTTCATTACTATAACGACAGATTCTAAAAAAAAAAAAAAAAAAAACATTGAGAGAAGGCAGTAATAAAATGTTTGTTAATTTCTTTTCCTCCAGATTTTAGCATAACTTTATATCATTTAGTTTTTTTGTGAACCCACAAATTACTTTTAGTTTGCCCTATTCTACAAGATGAAGACACTAAATAGCAGATGAGTTTATAGAAAACTATTCACAGCTTTCATCCTACCCTCTCTTCTTTTTCTGCTGCATTTTATCTGTATAATTTATACTGACCATGATTTTTTCATTGACATTTCATTAAAGTGAAATTTGATTAAAACTTCAAAATTTCAGAATAAAGAAAATTTAAGTAGCAATGAACAGAAAGGTAATCCTGCCTTTATTATGCAGTTATTGTAGGTGGATTGGTTCTATGCTAGGATTTCATAACAACCCTAGGTGTTGTAGTTATTATAATTTATATCATTACAGATGAGCCAACTAAGGCTCATAATAGCTAGTTATTGATAGGCTTACCTTTGAACATTGGTCTAAACTATACCCAGGATTGAGAACAAAAGAGGAAAAATTTAAGAAGAGGGAGGGTGAGTAAACAAATTACAAGGTTGGATTTAAGGTCTCCTGTTCAAATGCCTTCCCCATTAACTGAGAAAATTGGTTTTTATCTACAAAAAATGATAATAACACTATCTAATTCACAAGGTTATTGTGAGTCAGAAATAAGGTAATGTTTGTGAAAATTACTTTGTAAACTGAAAAGCACCTCAGAAAGTTTTTATATACCAATTATCATAATGAGGTCTCCATACACACACAAAAGAACACTTGATAAGAGAATTAAAATTCCTCAGAAAAGCTATAATGATAACAAAGATGAAATAACAGAAGAGAATATCACACCAAATTACAATAAATTGTTCCTATAATTCTGAGCATACATTTATATCTGACTCTTTAGTTTCTTATATTTGGTATAGGAAATGATAAAATATGAGTTATTTAATTAAAAAAAAACTAGAAAAGCTTAATAAAAAATCCTGTAAGATGGAAAACACAATAATCTAATCATGAAAATATTTTCAAGCTTTGGGATTAAAACTTGAAATGTTCTTGGTTATACATTTCAAAGTCATGATTGTTAAACTACTTTCTATTGAGAGGCTGCGAAATCATTTACTGCCAGAAGCTAAATTATAGTGAAATTTGAAAAAGGAATAGCCCATCTATCAAAGAGGAACTGGAACAATCATCACTTGTGGGTATGTAAAAAGACTGAGTGTAAAGGTTAAGCAAAAGTAGTACACACAAATCAAATGTAAATGCTCCTTTATACATGCTAGCTAATGAGCTACACAAGGAGAAAGCAATCATTTCTAAAACAAAACAAAACAAAGAAACCTACTTATATCTTTAGGTATATAGAGTTGATTCCTGAAATAATCTCGTGAAGAACATGTTAAAAAATAATAACTTCCACAGAGAGGCAACACTGATGAAGACTGTTGTGAGTTTTTAGGGCATTTGTCTAAGTTCTGCTGAACTAGAACAAAGAGAGAAATTAAAAATTAGTCAAGGAAACTATGAAAGTTTAATTTAAACAAAATACAAAACTGGGATAGGAGGAAGAGTTAATTCATCCAAGGAGTGATTTGAATGAAACCCTTAACCTAACCTTGCTTTAGAAAATCCCTTTTCCAGAAAGGATGAAAACCTATGTAGACAAATCCACTCAAATCTGAAAAGCCATGTTCTCTCTAATTACAAAAGATCACATGACCCATATGGCCAATTATCTCAGAGAAATTATTATTTGCAAAGATGACATCTTACAATCTACTTAAATTTATAAGAAAAATACTGAGTATCTTAATATTATTCATCCCTACATCCAGCCAGCAAGACTAAAATTCATTTTAGATTAAGATGTATGCCTATGGTAACTTCAAGTGTTTAAAATCATTTATTATTATAACCTGTATAGAATTTTGGCATTTTCCACATTGTGTGTGCTATTTCAAATATTTGTTTTAGACTTTTTAGGTATAAGAGTCAGTTCTTTTTTGTACTTCAGTTTATTTATCCAACAAATAGGAATGACGATGCCCATAGAATAGTTTATATATATTAGCAAATGTATATAAAGTGTTGACATTTAGCAGGCACTCAAAAATTATTTTATAGGATAATTTGAAATACCATTGCCTTATGCCAAGCATCCACTAACAGCCTATACATATACATGTTTATAAACATGCAAGTGTGGGTGAGTATGTATATGCACGCACACATACACAAACTATTTTAATGCCCCCAAGTATTCAGACTTCTGTGAGAAAAAAAATAATAATTAACAAAGCCCTCGTCCCAGAAAAGTGTAATATCAGAACCTTTCCTTGTATTTCTGGGCATACCCAAGGGAGAGGATCTTTCATGCACACAGCTGATGTTTCAACACCCCTCTGAACCTTGTCTCAGTGCTATTGCCTTCGTTACTTCCTTGCACCTTTCTTCCCTACTTTGTCTCAAGTATGAGACAGCTCTCCTTCGCCCCATATTCTGAGGTAAAATTATTTCAACACTATTGTAACCACAGAGGTTTAAGGAAAGTTTGAGGAAAAATGAAAAAACAAGAACAAGAATAGTGAAACCAGCTTAGTACTTTTAAGTGGCTTTAACCAGGCCATCTCTGCTATGGGGCAAATGGTAGTCCTTCTCCTAAGCCTTGTCTGCAGTCACAGGGCTCAATTTCTACAGAGGCTTTCTCACATGCGCTCACTCCCAGAGTCTTCCAGAGCGCTCTGCCTTTCCCTAAACCATGTCTTTCTTGAGCAGCCAGTGGGCAAGTTAAAAAATTCTAACACTTTATTATGCAAAAGAATATATGTTCTTTGTTATTTCACCTCTAGTTCCAACAAGTGTAGGGATTAAGTATCTTTTTTTAAATACTAAATGTATTAATATATTATATAATATATACAATTAAAATATCTTTCTAAACATAAAACTCTTCCATTTCCTGTCATACTACAGAATGTAAAAACATCTGGGTTTTATACTGTAAGTATTGTCCAAATGTATAGACAGAAATAAATATAGATAACAATTGATGTGTTATAATTTCTTTGCAGCAGACACCTAGTATAAGAATGCATGAGCATATGAGCAGCTCCTACAGGTACATATGTGAGGTTCAATTGTGTATTAATGAAAGGAAGGAGCTTGGAGTCAGAAGATTTAGAATCCACATTTCTAACTATGTAGCAAATTCTATCTTAGGCTTATTTTGAATTTCTGAAAAAGGAGGGCAAATAAACTGGCTATCTTACCACTAAGTTTTTGTAAGGGAAAAAAAGGAGATATTGGGACAGTATACTAAAACAATTGTATTTTACAATTGTAAATTGATATTCTTGCTATTATTAGTCTGCATATCTGTTACAAAAATCTAACATTTTATCCAATCAGCTTATATAGAAATTATATATGCATAATTAAAGTTAAATTATTTATAATATTTATAAAAATTCAGTGAATTATAAATGACTGTAATAGGAATTACACAAATAATCAGCTTCTATTTTGTGAACTTAGTGTTCAGCACTAGTTAAATTCTAATCAAAGAGAACTGTGGAAAATATAGATTACAAACTGGATATAGCACACTACTAATAGTAAAAATAAGAGTTGTCACAGATATTGATAATGTAACAAGTGTCAGTAGCTTCTATATACAACAGTTACATGATTTAATTAGTTCTCAATACTCAGGTATATTTTAATGACCTTGCTTAACAAACAAAAATAAGGTGATCTCAGGTCTTTGGAAGAAGAGTTAGAAGGAGGTCTCAGAAAAATGCAGAACACAGATAAATGCTGTAACACTTATTGCTTGTTTAGATGTTGGAAGGGATGATAAGGCCATTGGATTGACAGCAGGGACTGTAAAATAACCCAGAATAGAGAAGCAGCAAAACACTCAGAGAACAGAAAGGATAGTAGATGACTCTAGTTTGGAAAATGTCCTATGGCTGTAATGAGTGTCCAACCTGCAACTGAATATAGTTCTGAGTCTAAATTCAGAAATCTGAGCTGAACAAGGAAATTTAGAAATAATCAAATAAAAGACAGTTAAAATCAGGAAAGGAGATGAGATGATCCTAGAATATCAAGTGGGTCAAGTACAGAGTTTTGGGAACAGCATAGTTCCGTGGCATAAAAACAAGAAATACAGAAATAACCATCAGAAAGATGAATATAGAAATTGTCAAAAGAGATATGCAAGACCAACTGTGTTGAAGGCAATAGGAAGATCTAGTTCATAGACCAGGTCAAACAAAAGAGACAGAAAAGAGATCATTGAAAGCACAAGGAGCATGTAGGAGAGGGGAGGTAATTTACTAAGTTCTCTGAAGATGGAGAATTTGGTCTTGAATTGGATGAACATCTTTATCCTCTTAGTCTTTAAAGAAGGTAAGCAAAAAACATGAGAGATGTACAGGTTACTTCAGGATGTCGGAAGACATCACAAAGAAATAAGAAGCCAGAATGGTTGACTCTCAGAAAGTATTTTATTTAATTTTTTTTTCCCAGAAAGTATTTTAACATCATGTTTTGTTTTGTTTTGTTTTTTTTTAAGATTTATTTATACAAGCACTGGGTACAGTCAGAGGCGCGGGAGGGTGAGAGAATTCACCTGAGCCAGAGCAGAGGGTAGAACAAGCAGAGTGACAAAGTACACTGCTGAGGGGAGCAGCGGGCGGCAGGAGAGGTCTGCGCGCCATGTGGGACCCTCGCCCTGCAGCCGGGGATTGAGCGGGCGCTGCAAAGGCTGCGGGCAGCTTCGCAGCCCAGATCTCAACCGCTGCGCCACCAGGGAGGCCCTTAACATCATGTTTTAAGTATGTTCTTACTGGGCATAGAAATTGGGGGTTAAAATTTTTTTTCATTCACTACTTTAAAGATGTCACTGTTGTTTGCACAAAAATGAGTACGTCTGCTCTATTATTCTTGTTCTACTGTAGGAATTTGTCTTTTTTTCCCTGTCCGCCTTCAAGATATTATGTCTCTGGATTTTAACGTTTGAATAAGATGTATTTATTGGTATGGATCTTGCTTGGTGTACTCTTAGTTTTTGATTGTGATTTGGCATCTATCAATAATTTTGCAAAATTCTCAGTCATCAATTTTTCAAACATTTTGCCTTACCATTTATTCTTCCTTTTTTTTTTAGGTAAAACTTCTTTGTTTTAAATTGATTTTATTTATACAAGAGCTGAGGTACAGGACAGAGGCGCCAGAGGGTGAGAGGATTCACCACAGACAGAGTGGGGAGCAGAACAGGCAGACGGACAGAAAGAACTGCTGAGGGGAGGAGAGGCCAAGACAGGAGAGGTCTGCCGAGCCATGTGGGTATCTCCCTGGCCGGCCAGGAATCAAACCTGTGCTACAGAGGCCGCAGACAGCTTCATAGCACTGTGCTCAACTCGCTGTGCCACCGGGGAGGCCCCTTCTTCCTTCTCTTTCTGTGATTTCAATTATGATATGTTATACCATTTAATAATGTACTATAATTCTTGAGTACTCTGCTATGTTCTCTCTCAGTGTTAGTTTTTTATGTCTTTCTCCGTCTCTTCCCACTTCATTTTCTCTATAATTAGTTTGAGTTGTTTCTACTGACTTATCTTCAGTTCCTCCGACTTTTTTGAGTTGTGTCAATCCTGCGAATGAAGTCAAAGACATTTGTTGTCCATTGCTCTGTTTTTATTTCTCACATTTCCATTTGCTTCTTTATACCTATCTGATCTCAATTGTCCTCAATCTTTAATGTTAGATCCTTTAGTATAACAATCATAGATACTTTATTTTCTTGTCTGATAATTCCAACACTTGTGGCATGTCTGAGATATACTTCTGTATATTATTTTGTCTCTTTGGAGTATTTTCTCCTGACTTTTCATTTGTATCATAATTTTTTGCTAAAAGTTGGGTATCTTGCAAAGGAGAGTGTATGCTAAGGTAAACACATGATTGTATTAACCATGAGCACATTTTTCCTTCTGCTAGGGGTTTAGTGTAGGAATTTGAATTAATGTCAGGAATAGGATTAGATTTGAGTGGGTTTGTTGTTATGATTAACAACACAAGATTCAAATTTCTCATGTGCTCAGGTGGTACAATGACTTGCCAATAATTATTTTCTAAATATCTCATTTCCACTTAACTTTGGTTCTTGCCTTTAAACTGGAACCCAGAGAATCTGTCTCTTGAAGTTCTTGCAGCCATTGTCCACTGCTATTTTTACTCTGTGCTTGTTTGAAATCTGGTTGGGAATTGAATATACAGATTTCCCTTAATGTTATGATTAAGCTTTAGTCTAAGAGAGGCACTATGTCCCTGGGCAAAAGGAATGTGGCCTTCACTTGTGGCTTCTACTCCTCCTTCAGTGCCTACTTCCTGTGTTCCTGAGTGTCCTACCCCCATCCCAGGGCATAGGCTTTCCCCCCTCCCTCTGCTCTTTTCTTCCTCATCAATGAATTTCAGCCATTACCCTACTACAAAAAGTCTCACTACTCTTCCCTTTATGGATTAATTCTTTTATTCCACTGGAGAGATGAATATGTTTTCAATTTTGTTCTCCCTAATCTTCTCTGTGCATACCTGGTAAGGTGACCTTTGCATAGGAAAAGCCTGTAGTAAGATGTCCCTGTACCTCCAGGCTGTAGTGTGTCCATACTCTCATGCTAGCTCATACTCAGACTTTAGCAATTTATGAATTTTTTTTGCTGACCCTCCATACTGGTTTATAAGGCATCTGTGATGGCTGCCTATGTAAACAAATGATGGTATTCTTTTTCTCCTTCTTGATAGGTGCTTGTCTCTTTCCAGATTTGGGGTTGGACTCAATTCTATGATGGGTTTTTTAAAAGCCATGAATGCACAGTTCATCTAGCTTTGTCCTTGTTGGAAGGGTGGGAATGGACTCTCTACAACTCTCTACATTTATCCCTTTAAGCCAGAAGCTGAATAGTTCACTCCAGAATTCCTCAATACTCTAAAGTTAAGACTTGAGGTTATCTTCTTTAAGAAATAAATGTGATAGGGATTTGGTAAGAATGATGATTCTTTTAGTTCATTGATGATTGCATGCCCTTGAATATTTTTAGTAGAATAAGATAGTCTTGGCCGAGAACTAGGTCTAATATTTTGCAAGGTCATAATAGAAAAAGCCTCAAGTCAGGGACATGAAATGTCCCTTTAAAGGAGAGGTTTTGATAAAGGAACTCCCCTGCACTGCTGGTGGGAGTGCAAACTGGTCTAACCACTATGGAGAGCTGTGTGGAGATTCCTCAATATGTTAAAGATGGAGCCTCCATATGATCCAGCAATTCCACTGCTGGGTATTTAACTAAAGGATACAGAAACATTCATTCAAAAGGGCATCTGCACCCCTATGTTTATAGCAGCACTATTTACAATAGGTAAGCTATGGAAACAACTCAAATGCCCAAAAATAGATGACTAGATCAAGAAGATGTGGGACATATACACAATGGAATATTACTCAGAAATCAAAAAAAGATAAACTCATGCAATTTGAAGCAACATGGATGGAACTAGAAGGGATGATCATGCTCAGCGAAATAAGCTAGAAAGAAAAAGAAAAATACCGGATGGTCTCACTCATAGCAGGAATTCAGAAAACGTAAATAAGGGCCAGGAAAAAGACTAATTATAATAAAGTAAAAATCAAAATCAACAAGCAACTATAAACCAGAGACACACTACAGGATGAGGGGGGAAGGGAGAAGGGAATAGGATCAAAACAAGGGTGGTAGGAATTGTATGGGGACTATAACCAAGATGAAAATGCATACATTGTGCAAAAATGAAAACTAATGTAAAATATATATATAGTAAAATATATATAATATATAAAATATATAATGTAATAAAAAGATTTAAGAAGATTAAAAAAAAAAAAAGGAGAGGTTTTGGTCCTGCACAGAGAAAATGTATCTTTGGTTTGACAAAGTCCAGGGTAAAGTCCTTGCCTGGAATGTTGATATTCCAGTCTAAATTGCTCAGCATAAAAGTGTAAAAGGAGTTTTCATTGAGCAGAGTTGTAGCTTCGTAAATGTTTACTCAGATTTTGCATGGGGGTTTCTCCCAGGTTTCATGGAGTCCAGAGTCTGGACACCCACATAGGATACAAGAACAAAGGCATTTCTATGTAGGAAGATAAACAAAGCCACAAAATGGTAGGTTAGTGAGTAAAGAGAAAAAAACTCAGTAGTAGGTTTGTCCTATAAATGTCAGAAATTATTATTTCTTATATTCAGTTTTCTTTTCTTTATTGCTTTTTCCTTCCATTATATCCAGGACTCATTAAGAGTGGTAGCATGTGACAGCTTGGAGTTGGTTGCACCACAGGTAAGTAGAAGAGAAACCATAATATACAAATCAGGTGCAAAACTGCAGAGATCTCTTTGTTAATGGAGGAAAAACAGACTTGGTCTGACTACTGGGGAGCTGCAGAGATCCAAAAGGTGTTTATCAGCAGAAAGTTAACCAAACCTGCTTTCATTGAAATATAAAGTAAAAAGGTTTAGATGTATTTAAAGCAGAGTCACTCAAAATTTACAGCCTTCTTTCTATCTCTCATTGGCAGCACGGGTGGCTTGAGTAAAAGAATTAATGTTTAAAGCAGTAATAATTTTTAAACAATTAGATTCTTCCAGTCCTCAGTAGAGTGAAAATCTTTACAATTCAATGCATTCTTTGAGGCAACAAATGTCAGAGACAGTTATTTTGCATTCTTAGCAAAAGCTTACTGAGCTTAATTCAGTAATCAGGATTCTATTTAAGTTTTGGTTGAAAAGGATAGCTATTTGCTAATTTAAGAAGAATTCATACTTTGACTATAGGCATCATAATATGAAAAATGTTTATTGAGTATATTCTGAGAAACACACAATTTGGGAAATATATAGTCATAGAGTTAGAGTTAAAAGAAATCATCCCGGGCCTCCTCGGTGGCGCAGCGGTTGAGCGCTGGGTTGCGAAGCTGCCCGTGGCCTCTGCGGCGCCGGTTTGATCCCCGGCTGCTTCCCGGCCACCGGAGGAGGATCCCACATGATGCGCAGACCTCTCCTGCCGCCCGCTGCTCCCCTCAGCAGTGTACTTCGGTCCTTCTGCCTGCTCTGCTCCCCACTCTGGCTCTGGTGAATTCTCTCACCCTCCCGCGCTTCTGACTGTACCCAGTGCATGTATAAACAAAACAAACAAATAAAATAAATAAATAAAACATGCCTCTATAAAAAAAAAAAAAATTAAAAAAAAAATTTACTCCCCTCATTTTAGAGATAAGTAAAATATAGACCAGCCAGGCAATTTAATCAAGGTCATGAATTGGTAAGAAATTGTGAAATTAAAGTTAATTTAGTGAATGATGTATATTACTCTAATGAAGTACACAACTTTGGTTTTAAAAAAGTAATTCCCATTAAAATATTATTAATCATCCTCAGTTGTGTGTGTACATGTATTTATATATGCCCATATATATGCATATCACCATTATGCCTATAATAGTGATAAATTAAAAGTTATAAATGGGAAAACTCAAATTACTTATAATTCATAGTATGACATTAACTGTACACATTTAAAGAACCATAAAAACATGATCAGATCTTTGAAAGATCTTGACAGAGACCATTTCAGAATATTCTCAGGAAAAAAAAAAAACTGTCCCAATACATTAAAACACTATCAGGAAATTTTTATTTACATCTATTCTGAGTCATTTTTGCCAACATCTAACTCAATTCTTTGTTTTTTCCCTTTCACCTTAGAGGTTTTCATCATTACTTTGGGAAACAAGACCATACAATGCAAAACATACAAACAACAATGCCCACTGCAGGACACATGCTCTGTCAATTATTTCATTTGCTCTTTTGTTGGTGAAGGAATACATGTTCTGAATCCCTGCATAAGTTCAAAAAGAAAAAAATTTGCTTTTTTAGTGCGTTTATACCTATATACTAGTGATTTCTCATCTTTTCCTCAGCTCCTTTTTTATCTTTGAATATTCCTTCAGAGACTACTATTTCTGAGCAATCTAGGTATTTCTTGTTAGGATTCATATTATGTTGACTATAGCCCTGCTCTTAAGTGTTATCTAATAGCCTCTTTTTAATAAAAATACAATTGGTAGCACTGTGGTGTTATCCTTTGTTTTAGTAGCTGCAATACATTTGGTTTTTAATGCTCAGTGAGCCAAATTCTCTGCAAAGCTCAAATCCCAACCTGAAGGTGAACTAGTGGACTGTTAACTCTCTAACCTATTGGGTGCCATTTGGTGTGCAGCTCCGTGGAATATGACCGTTTTCATGGCACAGTCAAACAGCTGGTGAAGGCTTAATAAATATTCTTGACTAAATTAAATTCAGCATGTTGAGAACTATAAGATGGTGAAATCATTAGAAAGATGCAGCATTACCAAAACAGTAGTACAGACTGTCACAATAGTAAGGAAACACAGATATAAGAAAACCATATTAAATTCTTTTTTTTTAAAGATTCATTTATTTATACAAGCACTGGGGTATAGACCAGAAGTGCAGGAGGGTGAGAGAATTCACCAGAGACAGAGCAGGCAGAGGACCGAAGAACACTGCTGAGGGGAGCAGCGGGCGAGACAGGAGAGGTCTACCTCGCCATGTGGGAATCTCCCTGGCCAGCCAGGAATCGAACCTGCGCTGCAGAGGCTGCGGACAGCTTCACAGCTCCGCACTCAACCCGCTGCGCCACCATGGAGGCCCAACCATGTTAAATTCTTATTCCCGGTATTTATAATATAAATGAGTTTATAATATTTATAATATAAATAAATGTACCCCTAGTTCCATGTGTGTAGTCTGTTAGCCAACCTTGGCAAAGAAGGAACTGGAAGACAAGATCAGGAGATCTCTAGCTACATAAACATTAACCATCTTGGCCTGGTATCACAGCTTTTAACAAGTACAACTTAGGAGAACAGGTAAATTGACAAAGAACCTGGACAATATAATAAAGCAATTTTTTTTGTTAATTTGTTCATTGATGGATCAATTCTTGAAAAAGCCTTGAGACTTAATTCATGGGCCTCCCCGGTGGTGCAGCAGTTGAGCACTGGGTTGCGAAGCTGCCCGCAGCCTCTGCAGCACCAGTTCGATGCCTGGCTGCTCCCCGGCCACCGGAGGAGGGTCCCACATGGTGCGCAGACCTCTCCTGCAGCCCACTGCTCCCCTCAGCAGTGTGCTTCGGTCCTTCTGCCTGCTCTGCTCCCCGCTCTTGCTCTGGTGAATTCTCTCACTCTCCCGTGCTTCTCTCTGTACCCAGTGCTTGTATAAATAAATAAAAATAAATCTTTAAAAAAAAAAAGACTTAATTCATTTGGTACATAAGCTTATAATACCGTTGGATAGCATATAACATTACTTTGGAGTTTTTTGCTTGGTTGATTTGGCTTTTTGTTTATTTTTACTTTGCAATGTACTTTCATTATGGTTTTCTCATTTTATCCTTGAAACAATCATAGTAAATATTGGGAAAATTTGATAATAACTTAATTATGCTTTACTTATCTCCCTTCCCTCACCATATTATAGAGACAAAGTAGCAAAGCCAGTATTCAACTCAGGACATTAAGGACCGTCCCCATGTGCTGCTGACAGTATTGATGTTGAAAAACCATGTAAAAAATTCAGCCATTTCCCTTAAAATCATTTTTAATATGGGTGCTTTGGTGACAGATGAGGTATGGTGTGGTAACACAAATCTGAAGAAGTATCAACCTAAACCACAGAGTGCTGTAATCCAACATTTCCTCAGCTGGAAAAATAATACAATTTAAAAAATAAAACTATTGCTTATAGGTAGTTATTTCAATAGTAAAAATATTTAACCATAATTTTTAAAATGGATAATTGATTTGGGCCTCCTCTGGAGGCGCATCAGTTGAGCGCTGGGCTGCGAGGCTGCCCGTAGCCTCTGCAACGCCGGTTCATTCCCTGGCCGCTGGAGAGGGTCCCACCAAAAAAAAAAAAACAAAAAGGATAATTGATTTTAGTTAAAAATAAATCTTTACAAGTAAAATTTACTACTATATGAAAACTCCACCAAATTAATATGCTTTTCTTCACAATTTTACCATGTTACAGAAAATACTATCTTTAGGACTCCTTGTTTAATAGTCATCATCAAATCTCTCTATTTTCTATATCTTTACATTATTAAGTATAACACATGCAATTATTTCTTGGACGTAATCACTCAAGATTCAACTCCAATTTGAAATTATCCAAAAATGAAATAGCAGATACATCACAATATAGAAAAAAAAGTGGAGGATTTTCTAAGGTGGCAATGTAATGGCTTTGGTCACTAGAACTTTGTGATTGATTTCAAAGTAAATGTTGCTGATCACTTCCTATTCTTTCAGACCTTTCCTCCATACTCACACTCATTTATACTCTCAATTATTCTTGTACTATTGTAGATTATCTAAGAAAATTTCTTTTCAACCACTTTGAAATAACCCCTGTTTCTGTAACAATGAATGTAATTGACAATTATGGTACATTATTCACAGTTCAAAATATCTCTATCAAACAGAATATCCACAGTGCAATGAAGAACAACACAAAGTGTGAAAGCGATAAGACTCCAGGCTCCCTGGGCAAAACTGAAGATTTAAGTGAGACAGATTTGAATGATCAGTGTGAGGGTACTGATGTGTGAGGGCAGGCAGATAAAATAATCAAAAGAAGATTACATATGCTCCATACGGTAGAGACTATATGTATATCATGCGCCACTGGACTCCCAAACCCAAAACAGTTACTAATATAAAGAAACCATTCAATAAACATTTGTTGAATTTTATAAAGTAAGAATACAAGCAGGAAAGCAGATACAATGACAGAAAGAATCAAATCTCTCAAGCTACTAGTCCTCATTCCAATTTGCTGCAAATAAAGACACAAACAACAACATTTTTTTTTTTTTTTTTTTGGTTGTGCTATGTAGTTTGCACTTCACAAAGCATCTTGTCTAAAGTATCTCCTCTCACCTTCTTTGGCACCTGATGAACAAGCACAAGAGAAACTCCCATTTCCATACAGATAATTTTATCAGGATTCTAAGCTGTGATAACTTTGTCAGTCTTGTATCTTAGGTGATAATAGATACAATCAAAAAAGGTGGCCAGTCTGAGAAGAGATTGTTTTCACTTAAACTAAAAAGAAACCCAAATAATCAATCTTACAGGGTAATTTTGAATAATACTAAACACAGATCTCCCCGAAGTGCTGTATCAAAGTGTATCAATCTTTCCAAAGTTCTTTTCAGTCTGTCCCCTTGGGCTAGGCACCAATGGAGAAATGGCATAAATTACTCACCTGAAGCAATTGCTTCCAAAGTTTCAGCAACATAAAAGAACAACTGGGATTTTTTTAATTTTTTAAGAAAAATATAAACTTGGTTTAAAACTTGGCACAACATTTTAAAAGTCTTCTCTGAAAAGAGGCAATTTCTGGGAGCCTGATGGGTATTTTTCATGAGGTGGGCTCCTAGCTCCTGGACTCAAAGCTGGTGGTCCATTTAAGTGGGCTTTAAATTCAGTATGTAAAGAATTTTCCAGATACTCTCGGCCCTCCTGATAGCCAGGATCTGCTTGCAGTTTTGACTAAACACTAAACAACAATTCTGTCAAAATAGAACAGGGAATATCAATTAAAAGACATCTGGTGAGGAGTGACAATTTTATCCAATTGTACAGAATCCAAAAGAATCCTGTCACACAGAGGGCAATTTCATCAAGAAACTAACAAATCTAAATGAGTGGAAAATACCTTAAATCTCTCCAAACTGGTGAAAGAAAATGATACAGCATACTTGGATACTGAGAATTTAATGCAATACACTACAAGATACTATAGAATTCAATATATAAAAGATTTGATTAAAATTATTTAGTTCAAAATCCAGATAAAAGATTTATAAAAATTTATGAGTTCAAGAATATCAAGATATTATAAAGATGCTTTAAATTTTTTATAATTTTTTTTAAAACAGTACACATTCTTATATGCCTCAACCCTCCCCTGTATCTTTACTTCCCACTTCCTGGTTAGTGTACAAATGATGGCAATAGTAAAAAAAAAAAAAGAGAGAGAAGTAGCTCAGATTATCCTGTCTGAAATTTACAAGTCTCTGAAAAGTCAGCTCCCTGGTAAATCCATTGATGACAAGGAATGGAATAGAGAAAATAGATGGCATTAAAATGTAAATATATGATTTCATATATTTTTTTCAAATTTCAATTTTTTGTAACTGATAAATCTATAGTAATACATGTGTGCAATCAATCAATAAATGCATAACTTAGGAAAACACATTAAAAATATTTGTACTAGGGCTTCCCCGGTACCGTGGCGGGTTAAATGCAACGCTGTGAAGCTGTCCGCATCCTCTGCAGCGCAGGTTTGATTCCCGGCAGCCAGGGAGATACCCACATGGCTCAGCAGACTCTCCTGTTTTGCCCGTTACTCTTCTCAGCAGTGTTTTCAGTACGTCTGCCTGTTCTGCTCCCCGCTCTGACTCTGGTGAATCCGCTCACCCTCCTGCGCCTCTGGCCTGTACCCCAGTTCTTGTAAAAATAAAATAAATCTTTTAAAAAAGAAATATGTGTACTATTGGGGTGTGTAATTAAAATAACATAGAGACCGAGACCATTGCACAATGAAGAGGAAATAGTTGTAATAGTATATATACATGCTGATTCTAACAATAAACACATGAAACATACATTTTATATGCAGTTACTTCAATTAAAAAAATTTTAAAAAAGTAAATGCAGGGCCTCCCTGGTGGCGCAAGGGGTTAAGCACTGCACTATGAACCAGTCCACAGCCTCTGCAGCATGAGTTCGATCCCCGGCCTGCCAGGGAGCAACCCACATGGCGCAGCAGACCTCTCCTGACTCACTGGCTACTCCCCTCAGCAGTGTATTTCAGTCATTCCTCCTGTTCTGTTCCCTACTCTGACTCTGGTGAATCCTCTCACCCCCTGCAGCTCTGGCCTGTACTCCAGTTCTTGTATGCATAAATAAATAAATCTTTTTTCTAAAAAAAAAAGTAAATGTAAAAAATAAGTAATATTTTCATTTTGAAGCCCATGGTGAAGATCATTAACTTTAAAATCACATTGGTTCCCTTATTAACAGTAGACAGTAAAAAGCTAGATCAGTGAAAATATATCACAATATTAAAAAAAAAGTCAGGATTACTATTCTAAATACAAACAGTAAATCTAATATTTTTAAAATAATTTTTTAATTCAATTTTTTTGTGTGTGTATGCATGGAAGAACTGGAGTATAGGCCAGAGGTGTAGGGGGGAGGGGGGAGGGGATTCACCAGTGACAGGGTGGGAAGCAGAACAGGTGGATTTTACTTAAATACACTGCGAGGAGGAGCAGTGGGCAAGACAGGAGAGGTCTGCTGGGACATGTCTCTGCTGGGATGTGTGACCGGGAATCGAACTCAGGCTGCAGTGGTGATAGCGCTAAGACTTAACCCCTTAGGCCACCAGGAGGCTCCCTTTAAAATTCTTTTCAATAGAAGTAAAGCTACTAGAATTAAATCTTTAACCCAAGAAAGATCATAATATGTCAATATTTCATTGGAGAAATACCAAAGAAAACCTTTGTCACAGATTACTGGAGTCACTGTAAATGTTTCCTTTCCTCAGGGACCAATGAACTGATGAGTCAATAGAATTAATACAGATTGCTAAAGGGCAAGAGCACTGTGTTGACCACTGCAGCAAATTAAACTATTTAATTAAAAGCAGAGTTGTGATTCTAGCACTTTTTCATAAAATTTTCTAGCAGCATTAGAAAGAATGGTCTCTATAAATTGCTGTCTCTTTCTGTCCTAAATTGCTATGTTATGTAGGTAGAATGAAAAAAACAAAACAAACAGATATTTATAACTAATTACTGCCCTAGATTTAATGACTTCATGAAAATATATTTGCCGCAGAAGGCAAGTTTAAACAGAGACACTAGTTGATCCATTATAATTGGGAATAGTAAACAAAAGCAAAGCATCCTTTCTACATGATACTTCCCTTCTATGAAACTTACAATAGAGTAATACCTCATCAAGCCTCATTGTACCAAACATGGTCTGAAAATAGAATGCTTTTATGCCAAATGTGAAAATCGGTATAACTGCTAGATAAACCAAGACTTTTCCTAACCATTTAAGCAAAAATCAGAACAGCAAGAGTTGCCCCCAGCTTCCACAAAAGACAAAGACACTTCCAAAGGTTAGCACAGAGAGGAGCTCACTTATGGTCTGCCCTTTTGGTGTCTAGACATAGAGCCAGCATTCGGGAAAAAACAAATGTGATCTTAAGCAGCTGGCAGTATAAAAATCCCAAGCAGTCACACAAGAACTTTGATTAGACCTGCAAAAACAAAATGTCAGCCCAATACAAGGTGGCTTGAAATTTTTAGAAACAAGTTAAGCTTTCATGCTACAAAACCTAAGGGAGAATCTTCAGCTGCAACTGAACCTGTTTCCTGTTAGTAATAAAAATGCCAAGAAAATGGTTGTCTGTTAGGTCAGGATATTTTTTTCTTCCCTTTCCTTTGGCAATTATTATTAAAATCAGAAAATCAGACTTTGTAAAGCAGGTGCTATCTAAATGATCAATTATATTTATTTTATATTTTTCATTTATCTTTATCTTTTTTGATATAGTAGTACTTATGGTCAGTTTTTATTAAATTGAGTTAATTAGTTTATAACACTGTATATGATTTAGAAGTGTAGGATCATACCCTTTAGTTGCAAGTTACCACACCACAGCCAGCACCAAGTACTAACAGACCTCCTCCATAATGTACTGGACTCCCTCACCCCTTTACTCTATTCCTCTAGCCCCCCCTGGTAGCCTCAACCCTATATTCAGAATTAATGGTTTAGTTTTGTCTGACCTTCTGTTTTGATTCACTTTAAGTGACACCATCAGGTTTGTCTTTCTCCTCCTGACTTACTTCATTTAGTATAATCCCCTTTAGTTCCATCCATGTTTTACTTTCAGTGCCCTAATTTTTATAGAATTTGATCTGGATAGCATGGTTTTTCCACCATTGGTCTTTTTCAGGAGCTAAAAAGGATTCAAGGGGGTCATAGTTTTTTTGTGTGTGTCCAAGGGGGGTCATAGATTTTTTTGTTTTGTTTTGTTTTGTTTTTTTTGTCCCAGCTTTGACTACAGTTTAGGAATCAAGAGAAAGAAAAGAACACAGGAAGTCTCTCACACAAGCTTTGGGGTTTAGGGCAGTGCTAAAAATACAACTCTTAGATACTTTTGATGTTCCAAGCTTGGTGTATTGATATCATTCCCATGCTCTTTAGAATTGTGGAGTAAGTATCTTGTCAAATGTCCCACAGCTGGAAGTTGAAAGTGTCAGATTTTGAACCCAGTTCTATATACTTTGAAAGCCCACATTCTTTCAACTGAAACAAACTACCTCTTAGGCAAGTCATTTCATCTTCCCAGGCCTCAAAACCAATTTCCTTATCAATAAAATAAAAGGTTATGATACAGGACAACAAGGGGCATTAAACTAGCCAAGAACACTGCCCAAATAATTTACCAGTCACTGTCTGAATTCTTCATCCACATGCACAATTGCAAGACTACTCAGGCTCAGAGAACAACAAAGGGATTTGTTTAACAAACCAGGGGAAAACAAAGCGTTACTGAGGCCAAAATAGCCATTTACCTCACTGGAAGCCATGTCTAGTGTTTTCTAGTCCTAAACAAAAGAAGCAAGATGGTGTCTTCCAGGCACTGAGGACTAGAGTTCCTCTCCCAAACAATAGCCACGTGTCCAAGATGGCATCTTCCTGCCACTGTGGACACACAGCAGCCAGGCCATAGGCCAGCTTCCAACTCACGAAGACAGCATAAGACACAACAGGAGATGGTCTATGAGCTGCTGAGATGTCCCAGCACAGCACCAGACAAGCAACACTCAAAACAGCAGCTACAGCAGTAAAATGACTGGACAAACAGCCACACTCACACATCTCAGTAAGACGCCTTGCTCCAGGTCTTTGCCTTCTCTGCCAGACCACATCAGCAGTAAAACCTAAAACAGTTTCAGTTGTTCGGCTACTTGTAAAGCCTCCAAACTTTCCTCTCTGATGTAGGCTGCTGAAAGCCTCCATCTTGAGAGGCCCACAACAGCCTTCTGAAAGATCAGCACAGTGGGGGCCAGAATCTGCTGACCCCTCATGTTAAATCCGAAATGCTGAAAGACCCTGCACCTGCTTCTGCAGTCACTTATATTGTTTATCAGTCACTCCATCCCACTTTTTAGCATTTTCCCTGGGGCTACCTATCCTCACCAACAACCCCCTCCAGGGGGCACCACCTGAAACAGTCTTTATAGTCGGTTATAGTTAAGAAAGAGTATCTTTAAGTTCTCTTCCAACTATACTAAGTAGAAATTGTATGTCAGAATTTTGACAAAATTCATAAAACCTGTAAAATTTGGTGAAAACATTAATGAGGTAAATATTAATACTATTTATACTCAAAACAAATGATGGAGACAGGTTAAACTACTACGTCAATCAGGAGTGTAAAGCTTATGCGATTTACTTTCTGTCATTTTCACGATGTATGATGTATTGCAACTTCTGAATTTTTTAATTTGTAGACATCTTCATTATCATGTGTACATTTGTAAAGCACAAGTTGAAATTTAAAATGTCATATTATAATAATATATAATAAAGAATTTGGTTTAAAAATATTTTAATTTAGGTCCATTTATTATTATAGTCTGCAATATAAGTTCATCCGAAAGTAATAGTTAACAATAATGATATCTAACTCATTTAGATATTTTCAAGTTAGTAAATAGCATAAGCACTTTATTTTCAATGAATGGAGTTTTTGCTATTTGAGTTGTTTTGAATAATTTTAAGAAAAATTAATTACTAAATTTTAAAATTATATATTTATTTGGCTTAGGAAATCAATATATGTTATAGATTAAAGTTAACCACATCCTAACATCAAAAATAAGGGGAAAATCTGCTTTTATGAACTGATATTTGCAAGTTTCTAATAAATCAACTAGACTAGGTCTTGTTTGCTTATACATGGTCAATAACAGATAAGGCTGCTATTTTTTTAAAGGTTATTTACTTATGCATATAAGACCTCGGTTGCAGGCCAGAGGTGCAGGTGGTTGAGAGGATTCACCAGAGACAGAGTAGGAAGAACAGGTTGATTGACTGAAATACACTGCTGAGGGGAGCAGCGGGCGAGGCAGGAGAGATCTGCTGCTCTATGTGGGTAGCTCCCTGGCTGGGGGTGGAAGTCTTGCTGCAGTGGCTGTGGATAGCTTCATAGTGCTGAGACTTAACCCCTTGTGCAACCAGAGAGGCCCTAAGGCTGCTATTTCTAAGTACTTCCCATCTGTAAAATTATGCAGGAATAAATAGTTTTTCTTTCCAATACATGAAAACTAAATTAGAAATAATTGTCATTATATTTCTCTCTCTCTCTTAAATCTTTAGTTCCAAAACTTATCTTGGAGGTCCTATATAACATATTTGATAAATATAGCTTGGAGTCAAATTTGCAAAAAAATTTTTTAATTTCAATGAGAGTATTTCCTATATGTAATCAACAGTCTGAATGGGGAATAAATTTAATAATTAACTTGAATTTACCTACCAATTGTATGGATTAAAAATTGTTCTCTGGACTCCTAGATCTTAAAACATCCAAACTCAACATCCTTAGATTTATACCGATTCTCTCTCCTTTCCCAATTTGTTGTTCACCCACTGTCTTCAGCTCAGTTGAGGAACAACACTCATCCTGGAAGTACACCAGAAGCCCAGGAAGCACCTTCCAGTCGTTTCTACCCACCTAGGTCCCAAATGCAATGCCTTACCAAATCCCTATCATATTTTTACTCTAAATGTTTCTTCAATGTGTTCACTTGATCTTTCTACCACTGTTATTGATGAGTTAGAGTTAGTTATACTAGCTTTTGCTCATGACCTTGAAGTCACCAGATGAAGTCACTGCATCTCATACCAACTTCCTGGGAGCACCTACACACCTGTTTGCTCATTAGGCTAATTCATCCTTCAGGTCACAACTGTCAGTCAATCATCTTCCACAAGAGAAGCCTTACCTGACCTCCCTGACTAGCCTATTTCTATTTCCCGTCATCCCTGTACTATGACTTAGCTCTCAGCAAGTATCATGATTCATTTATTCACTCATTCCTTCAACACAACATTATCTACTATGTGAAAGGCACTATCACTGATGGGTGTCTAATGGGTGTCTCTCACAGAAGGTGGAAGGGTCCATGGCCACTGGGACCACTCCTCACTGTTGTGCTTGTTTATATGCCAGATTCTTCCCTTTTAACCCATCACAGCTACAAATCATCCTCCAAAACTAGATAAATATCACTTTAAGTATAAAAGTGGTTTGTCTGTATTTTCATAAATACATTTTTCATTGGTCCTCCATGGGAGGAATTCAGGGCATTAATCATTCAAAGGGACACTGCGCCAGGTCTTGAGTATGAGGAGAAAAATATGAACACTGATTTTTTAAGTGTTCAGGAATAAATAATGTGATTGTCTAAAGATGATATTTTATTTTATTCCTCCTCTTATGCTGAGTTTTCATGATGACAGATACAAGACATACAGAGGCCAGCAGGGAGGAGCGAGGCTGTTTAACATTTAGAACACCCTCTTTGGATTTTCAAATGTCATAATGCCAAGGAAAAGCATTCCCAGACACTAAATCAAATTAATTCCTTAAACTTTCCTCATCAAAACAGGAAACATCTACCTCCCAGTGTATAATGTTGGATTCTATTATGACAAAGACTTACGGGGTGGAGGACATTCTTAGACCAGTGCAAAATAAACTTTTGAAACTAAAGTGACAAGATCAAAGAAGGCAAGAGTCCAGCTCTCTTCTCTTATAAACAGTAATCTCCTGCTTAGAGACATTTAATTAAGTGGAAGCACTTTCTTTATGCCAGTGGATTTTCAAGAAGCTACAAAGTAGTGAAATGAGAGCTCTACTATTTACATTGGGACGAACATAGGCACCTCAAGTTCACTTAATCTGAGAAGCATGAGTCTTTCCAACTAGATGAAAATTTTTGCATTTTGCAAATATAAATAAGAAATCTAGCATCATTAAGTACTCACAGTTCCTTAAAGTCGCAGCTCATTTTAATCATTGGCTTTTAGAATATTTTCCTCCAAGAACAGGGAAATGTTTAATAATATATTATAATTACCCAAAATGTGCTTTTGGCTTTATATATTTTTTTGTATCAGGTGTCTCTGAAATTTAATAAAAGAAAGAAGCATTATGTGAATGCTTTGCTTTCATATTTAATTTATAATAAGAAAAACCCAGTAAGATGTGTTTGCAATTTGGTAATTTGTATGCAGGTCATCTCCTATTGCAATGAGCAACTCTGTATGATGATAGAAGGAATTTCAGGCTCCAAGCCATGACCCTTTCCTTTATGCAATTATCCACACAGCCAAATACCAACCAGTAAAACAAATTAATTTGGACATTACCTCAGAATTTGTTGAATTTCTTTGGTTGGTCATTTAACAGAGGCAGTAAGCACTCCAAGAATTGGCACACATCTCATTTTTTAAGAAATGCTATTTGGCACACTATACTACCTTCTCCACAAATTCAAGCATTGCTCACCCCTAAAAGATTGTTGGTAATTCTACAGAAAGGAAGAAAAATGACATTGGACCATCACAATAGAGTCGCTGGTTGTAACACAAAGCACTCCCATACTAGAGAAATGTGTTTGCTTTTGTGGTTTCTCTGATGCTTTCAAATGAATGTTCCTACGTCACAAGGACATCTGTTTGGATGTTTTCCCCCCTTGGGTAAATGAACAAAAGGACATGTTCTTAGAGCTTGCCTGATGGAAATGAACAATCTACTTTCTTCCCTGCCTTGTGTACTTTACATTTCTTGATTTGCTTACACTTCCTTTCATAAGTTAACAGAAATTTAAATATTATTACTAATTTGGTACCTCAAATATACTAAATAAGTAGGAAGAGGTTTAACCTCCATAAGGGCCCTGAGGATGTCCACTTGAAACATATTTAAAGGAAGAAGAGAAAGGAGACACATGCCAGAGTAGAAGTTTCATGGAAGTGAGGTCCCGCTAACACATATTCACATTATTCACTATGTACACAAAACTCTCAGAATGTGATTGTTTGAAGCATGTAGTGACATAAGTCCCATTGATCCTTTTGGATGTGCCCAGAAAAGTCTGACATTCAAGACTTACATTCCTTCAATTTTGATTTTTAATCATAAATTTCCTGCATGCATCCAAAAAGTAGGGTGTCCAATATCATGCCAGTGAACTTACACAAATGAATGGTGAGGCATATACAAAGTGACTGACAGAGAATTCCCATCAAATGTCAAACCAGACCTCACAAACAAGTCTTGTTAATAAGCTCTGTACAGTCAGAGAACTGAAAGTCAACCAAAAGTTTCTACCAGCCCAACCGAGATAGCACAGCATTGAAAACAGTAAAAAAAAAAAGTTACATGTATACATTTCTAGAAAAGAAAGGAAAACAAAAGTACTTACACTTTTGCTCCGAGAAAGCGAATCACAGGTATTTCTTTTCATGGTGATGTTATAAGTAATTCAAACAGACAACAGTTGTTTCCAACGTCACTGCTCTCACTGCAACAATTATCCACTCAAAAGCCAACTGGCATGCTGAAGAGAAAGGGAAGGAAATGTTTAATCAAGTATATGATTAACACGTGCACCTCGAACTGCTGTCTTAGACTAGGACAGTAATTCTTAAATTATTCATCAGAACAGGCGAAAATGGTGCTGTGTTTAAACCAATAAAAGTACATACAAGCAACATTTCCAAAACAGCTTTTGTTAAATGTGAGTTAGAGATTTCAAGCACCATCTGTTTTCCATTGAATATTCAAGTCTACATTTCCAGTGGCGGAAAAAAAATAGGTATGGTGGCCACAACCTAAAGTTACATGTAAAAAATGAAAATTTGTGCTGAATAATGTCTGTGCAAATTCCGTGGTACAGCTAGGGACCCCTCAATTTTCTACCGAGGCAGCCTTGTCCAGAACTGGAGGAATCTTACTTACATCTGAAAGCCCTCTGACCACTGCTCCATGGCCTCTTGTTTCATTAGCAATAAGCCACAGTACACTGAAGCCATCTGGCTCTTCCAGAAATTGAGCAAATTCTCCACCCTCTTGGTTCAAACAGATTTAAGGAAATTCTGGGGAAAAACAGTCTAGCTATTTAAGCAATAACTATTATTTCAAAGATTATTCCAGAGTATTTGCTACTTGAATGGCATGGTAGCCTCATTACCTAACCATCACTTTCCACTGGACACTCTGTTTTAAGTTTGAAGAAAGAGCTAATAGAATAGCTACATGTGTTTTTGCTCAATTCTTATATTCAGCTACATCAGGACATGACTTACATATTCATTGAGTATTTTCGCGTGGGCTGAAGTGACTTTTAGGAAAGAAGTCACTCTAAAGGAACAGAGATGAGGCAAATGACAGTAAAGATATAGTCTGACATTGTGGGTGCAGTCTGATTCTAGCAACAGCATGTAGTCTAGACTTTGGAATTATTCTAAGCTTCTCAAAAGACTTGTGTCTGAGCATAGGGAAAAAAGTAAAAGTGAAAAGGCCTGAAGGAGTTAGTTATGTTGAAACAATTGAAAAATGTATCAAAGTGCAGAGAAGTATAAATTATATTCAAAAAATAAACAAAACAAAGTAATCATATATATTTTATACATAAATTGGTTATATATCATTATATATAGATATGTTATATAGAATATGTAGAAAATACATAGTATATCTATAATGATACATATTTTCTGTCTACAATACCTATAGATATATTATCTATGTAATATTATAGATATATAATACACTTATTATTACAGATATATAGAAAACACATCTATATATTATATAGAAATATAAAGGGAGGACTCTAGGGGACACATTATTCAGTGGGCCCCCTGCTGCAGCCACAGCAGCAGAACACAATGGTCCCCCACACATTGGAGAGGGAAACTCACACCAAGCTCTCCAGCTACATGTAATAGCATACGCTCAAGGTTGAAAGACTGATGTTGAGCACATACGAGTTGCTCCCTGCAGACATGAAAATAAAAGAGAGAAACTTTTAGGGAGGTCAGATATCCTACGACAGCAAGGTACAGCTAGAATCGGAAAAATCATTTCTTATTGTTAAGAATACCCCTAGATGGGCCTCCCCAGTGGCGCAGCAGTTGAGTGCTGGGCTGTGAAGCTGCCCGCAGCCTCTGCAGTGCCAGTTCGATCCCCAGCCACCAGCGAGGGTCCCACATGGCGCGCAGACATCTCCTGCTGCGTCTGCTGCTCCCCTCAGCAGTGTACTTCTGTCCTTCTGCCTGTTCTGCTACCCGTTCTGGCTCTGGTGAATTTTCTCACCCTCCCACGCGATAGATAGATAGATAGATAGATAGATAGATAGATAGATAGATAGATAGATAGATAGATAGATAGATAGATAGATAAATCTTTAAAAAAAAAAATAATATCCCTAGATGCAACTAAGACCCAGGAGGCACTGACCCCTCAGTAAGGCCTTTTTTCTTCTGGTTTTGAGAGAAATCCTCGCCTGGTGATAAATGCAAAATCAAATGTGAGTTGCTGGGCCTCCCTGGTGGCGCAAGGGGTTAAGCACCGCACTATGAAGCAATCCATAGCCTCTGCAGCACCAGTTCGATCTCCAGCCGGCCAGAGAGAAACCCACATGGTGAAGCAGACCTCTCCTGACTCGCCAGCTGCTCCTCTTAGCAGTGTGTTTCAGTCAGTCTGCCTGTTCTGTTCCCCATCCGTCTCTGGTGAATCCTCTCACCCCTACCCGCCGGCCTGTGCCCCAGCTCTTGTATAAATAAATAAATAAATATATTTTTTTAAGGAATGTGAGTTGCTGGGATAAATGTGATTTCCTTAAGTGTATATGATTTTTTTAAGAGTGCAGTTTGGAGGGAGAGGCTGATTCGCAAATGCAAAGTTAGGATCAGCCCTTATACTTCCAGGAACTTAGTCACCTTTACCAATTAATTATAATGCCGACCATTTTATAAGTCTTCAGAAAATGTGGAATTATTCACCAAGATCAACTTAAGAAGTGGACTGAAATAATATAAACAGTGAGCTAAATATTCCATACCTGAGGAGGGGGGTAGCAACACTAAATATTATGGATATTTACACACTATCAGAGAAAAAGTCATTCAAAATACTTAATTATTCATTTAGCATTTAATGAGTATCCTTAGGGGCAACCATGGCATTGTTACCCCAGTGGGACAGTGACTCATTGGTTTTAAATTAACAAATCAGTCAAATCAGACAATGATGGATTTGACCTCAAAAGAGTTGCAGAATTAATCATGTTTTTACATATTGCCTTCACATCACTAAAAGGCCATTATTAAGAGATAGAATCCTATAGGAATTTAGAAACTGTAGAAATCTGAACAATCAAATGAATTGAATTGAAAACTGTTGATGGGTTGACCCTTCTCAGACTGTATATCTGGGAGGCAGTTGACCTTGCTAAGAGAGGATGAACCTTGAAAGCAAATGGCTCAGGTTAGAATTTCAGGTCCCCCGTGTTATTCTGTGTAGCTTTGAATAAGTCACTAAACCTCTCTCAGCTTTTCCCATATCTGCAAAAGGGCTATCATCATCATCCATCATTACTACCTTCTTTCTTCTCTTAATATCAAATTGCAAGCAATAACAACAACCCATTCTTATTTTTCCCCTAAAAGTGCCCAACTCCCTCAAATAAAACAGACTTAGGTAAATATATGGCTTTCAACTAAGCAGTTAGGAATTTTATGTCAATTAGGATCCCACAAGTAAACAGCACACTTACATTACAGTCATTTAGGGAAAGTTTAGCAAAAGAGACTACTTTAGAAGATATGACTATGGGCCTCCCCAGTGGCGCAGGCGGTTGAACACAGCGCTGTGAAGCCCGTCTGCAGCCTCTGCAGCACAGGTTCGATCCCGACTGCAGGGGAGATACCTACATGGCGCGGCAGACCTCTCCTGTCTCACCCGCTGCTCCCCTCAGCAGTGTATTTCGGTCAGTCTGCCTATTCTGCTCCCCGCTCTGTCTCTGGTGAATCCTCTCACACTCCCGCACATCTGGCCTGTACCCCGGTTCTTATATAAATAAATAAATCTTTTTAAAAAAGGAAATAAGATGTGACTAGGACACAGGGATCCTCAAAAGATGGTGCAGTGGCTGGAGTTGGTAGAAATGAAGCTTTTAACACCCCCGGCTAAAGGGCCACAGAGAAGGATGGGTCACCAAACCCCATAGAGTGGGTTACATCAAAAGGGAAATTATTTTCTGGGACACAGCCTCAGGTGACCCTGAAATGAAGGAGATGAAGAGATAAGCATGATAGCAACCACAAATCATTCTGGTTCCCAACTGGGATTCCCCACTGGCCAAATGCAACAGAGTCAGAGTCCCAGAGCAAAGAAGCTTGTGCTTGACACCCAACTTGTGAGTCTCCTGGGGCAGAAAGCCTCCTTGAGTGGAACAAGGAGCAGAATGAAACTGGAGAGGACAATGAGGAGCTGCAGTTTATTCCATCTACAGTCTTTGAAGAGGATTGTACTTTTCTGCTCTGCCATTTCATCATAGGAGAAATATCTATTATTTACCTTTAATCTTCCCAATACCCCTGTAAAGTGGATATTGTTAATAAATTATCCTACTGCACAAAAATCATTTTCAAGAGCTTACGTAAATTGCCCAGTCAATGGCAGAATCAGAATTCTAACTGGATTTGTCTGACTCCAAAGTCCATGTTTTCTCATACTCTGCTATCCCACTCAGCTGCCAATATCAGTAACCAATGTATTTTAATTATCAACAAGTGGTAACCTCTGCAAATACCAAAGCTATGCCTAAACTAAAGAAGGTTTGATAAAAATAACATTTACTTTCAGGAAGGCAGTTATCTTAGTTCCTACAAATTGCTCCCTCAGCTAAGATAGTGAGTGAGACAATAGAAATGTTTCTCCTTCCAAGTATGTTCAAAAGAAAACCAGGTGAGAGAACTCTTGTATGTGCAAATTCTTATTTTTCTTAAGAAGTGAGAAATGTTTTTTATTGCAGTAAGATAGCATTTCATTACCAAAGGCGTTCCCACATAAAAGTTAATTAGAAAGAAGAAAGAGTCAGCCACTTCAGGAAGAGCACTTGGCAAAAAAAAAAAAAAAAGAAAAAAAAAAAAAGAAAAGAAGATGTAGGCAAGATAGATGGTCCTGGAATGTTTAGAAACAGAATCTGAGCTGTGGAACCTGCATAAATTTCCTGCTTTGATGTAAGAAGGAGTCTAGGCAAATTCTCCACTGGAAAATGAGGAGTTATAGGGAGGGCAAAGCACTAACAAGTTCTACATTCTGCACTGTCTCCTACACACAAGTTATAGGGGAGCAGAAAACCCCTTCTCCTTCTCCCTCTACCATTTGCTTGCTTCTTCGTAAAGTGCACATTACAGTATCTCCACAAGCCACTTCATGGGGTTGTTACGGGTATTACATAGTGTCTCAGAATGTTTTCTAGAAATTACCAAGTTCGAATGTTTTCTAGAAATTATCAAGTTGCTGCAAATGTAAATTAATTCTAGTCACATGTGCTGATGCATGATGACACTATAAAGAGGTGTGGAAAAGGCTTCTAGCTATCTGCAAATATTAGAGAGGATATTCAATATATTTTATATATTTCAGAGGAATTTTCTATTCTTCACCTCTTTTGGAACTTATTTTTTTCTTCTGCCTACTTATCGCTCCACATACCATAGTCCAATCACTTGCTATACTGAGCCGCTTATAGTTCCCCACACACTACATGATGTTTCCCACCTTCTGTGTCTTATTTTTTATTTTTCCCTCTTCCCCTTCCCCATATCCACTTCCTCCCTTCTTACTTCCTGTTTCAAGATTCAGCTCACATGTTACCTCCTCTGTAGTTTCTGATTCTTTCTACATCTCCAACAACCCCCGCATTGGCAGTCTGAACCAATGTCCTTTTTCTCCTTCCATAATGCCTTCTGAATGCCCCCAATGACATTTACATGGGGTTGGCTTTTGCCCAGGTGTATACTCAATAGTACTTTTACCAAATTTTATTGAAGTGATGTGTTTACCAGTGTCTCAGTGCCACTGCTACCCTACACTCTCAGTCTCTTGGGGGTAGAAAACATTTCATGTTTGCATATACAGCCATAACATAACATATGCTCAGTAAATTTTTATTGAATTCTGCCAAATTGAACTGCTTCCCTTGACTAGAATTACGAAAAGGAAAGCACATTTTGTCTTGAGACTAAAAAGAATCCAATATATTCCTTTGTAGTTTATACCCATATAAACCATCATTCCATTCCCTTCTACAAATGACAACAGCAGTCCCTCTTTTTCATTCACCAGACATTTACTGGGCACTTGTGATATGTGGTGAACCATGCTGAGGTCCAAGGATGCAAAGATAAAATCTCTCCACAAGGAGCTCAGAAACTACTGGGGGGGGGGGGGAAGAGGAACAGTAAATGCACTAAGTGCTCTGACAGAGAGTCAGAATAGCTGGTGTGGGACCCAGAGGAGGCAGCAAGTGATTCATACACCTAATGGCTTCAAAGCCTATTCTGAGTTATTCTTCTTTTGTGAACATTTTGCTTTAAGTTATTCAAATGCCATCTCATATACTGATGTTTTTCCCCAAGTAGAGGGAAAGACACATGAAAGTGGAGTCTGGCAGTTCCCTCCATCTCTTTTGTGCATCAGTGAGACCTCTGCCCCTATAGAAGAGGCGGCTGTAGAACTCCACACTCAGAAAGTGCTCTGTAAATGCCTGTCGAATGAATAATGTGCAGGCAATCACACTTACATAAGGGAACACAAGTCACTTTTGATTTCAGTACAAATTTATTATAAAATAATTGACATACTGGAAAATAAAAGTATACTATTTGGCTCCCAAGGCAGCCCATTCTTCACTTTCAAGGGTACACAGATGCCAAAATACCCACTCTTTCAACACTCACCTTGACCAGTATTTCAAAATAGTCCAGCTGAGTCACTTAGCAGCAAGTAAATTACATTTCTTTCCAGGATTCCATGCTTTGTGATCTTTCCCCCCACCTGAAATAATTGCAACTCTCTAAAACACAACTTCATCCTATACAAAAGTCCAAGGACTTTTCACAAATGTCGGGTCTCTCACAACTGTAGGGTCTGTCACTTGAAAATATCTTGCTCTGGTTTTGCTTCCTGCTACACTGAGGAGTTACAACAGAAGCTTCTTTTCAATAAGTTTCCTAACCATATCCCTCCCACTGCCTCATTATGGTGCCCTTCCAGGACTGGGCAGTGGGAGTCGACTAGAGCAGTTTTGTCCTGTGAATCATAGGACAGCATGGCGCAGAGTGTGCTGGCCTGAAGCCCAAGATGGAGGGAGCCTCCAGCATGTGTCTTCGTCAGTTAAGTTATAACAAACCCATTGAGAGCCTCAGGATGAAAACCCTGAGTCATCATGTGAGTAAACAAGATGATGCCAAGAGGCTTATAGCAAAATCTCCAGCTTCAGGGGCTCACTACCTACAAAAGGTGAAGTTCACTGAGGCATTGGTTTATCTTTTTTTTTCTTTTTCAATGCCCTTCTGTCCCATATCAGACTAAAGTCTAGTGTACCATTTGAGTACTTTTAAATTCGAGAAGTATTCAAATGGCATTGTCATTGAAATCTATGAGATATCTGCGGACTATAGTTAACAAATCATGCATTACAGACCATAGCAGTACTTTCCATCATGAATGAGTTCAGTTCTAAAACATCTCTCTGGCCAAAACAAATATCAGATGACAGATAGATGAATGGATGAATGGATGGATGGATGGATGGATGGATGGATGGATGGATGGATGGATGGATAGACAGACAGACAGACAGACAGACAGACAGACAGACAGACAGACAGACAGACAGACAGATAGACAGATAGATAGATAGATAGATAGATAGATAGATAGATAGATAGATAGATAGAACAGAGAAAAAGAGGGAGAGAGCTGAGAAAAAGAAGAAGGGGAGGAAGAAGAGGAAGAGAAAGCCACATCACAGATTTTGGACTCTCTTACGTAGACCATTTTCAATCTGAGCTAAGGACCAAAACTACCACCTCTAAGATATCATGAGCTATATACATAACCTTTCAGAAGTTCTTTTTTAAACTAACACCTCCTTTATTCTTTAATTGCTCCCACTTGTCAATTAGCAATGGATCTCTCTTTATTTTTCTGCAAAATTTATATTGTAGACAACCCTCTTTAAAAAATTACAACTGAATGATTTTAAGACCTAATAATACTGTTGGTTTAGATTATGTGGGATAGAATGTGAATTAGAGCCTTCTGTAGACAGATCTTAGTTAAAGCAGGCATATAAGAAGATTTTCTAATGAAGCTTCAATAGAACCACTGTTCTCCAAGCATCAAGTAACTCAGTACCCTCGAGCTATCACTTCTCCCTGATTAACAATTGTTACCCCAGGAGTCACTGCCTGCAGACTATGCAAATGGCAGAAAAACAAGGCATAAAATAAAAAATCTCAATGTTAATTAAAAGATACATAAACAAGGAAATTAACACAACCAAGAAACCAAAGACTAGGAGTAAAAACCCAAATCTATCAGTTCTCTACCCCTTAGGAAGAGACAACCCATTAGTATCCTTGTAAGGAAGGGGCCTACTGTGCAGGGATCATTAACCCACAGACAGTGAAAACTCTACATGCTCCTTAGTTATAGTTGGAGGCAAGGAACAAATTTTTATTCCATTTTAAAAAGCATTTTTTAATGTTAAAATTAAAATTGAAGTTGAAAAAATTGGATATTTTTCTTCTTTTCAAGAGTTTTACGATATTACCATCTTATGGTAGAGTCAAAACAAAAGTCAAACTCTGTTAAGGCAGAGGTTATAAAACTGTTCAGCTATGAGACAGTCATTTTCAACATACTGATTCTCTTGTATTCAGGCTATCTGTGGGAGATAAAATCCAGTTAGTCCCTTCAGTACAGTGTCTTTTTTTCCAAAATATTTTCATCCTTATGAAGAGATATTTAGCTCACTCCATTCCAAAATAAGGACTTTTAAAATATCACCTGAAGAAAAATATAGTTTCCATTAGAAATGCAAAGGAGAAGAATAAAATGAATTACTGGAATATTTTGAGTTTTGAGATTAATTATACCTGCATTTGAATTCTCTTTTTACCACTTCCTGATTGTGTCGCCTTTAGGAAGTTATTTAACCCTCTTGACTGTCCAACTCATAGTCAATATAAAAGTAACTGTAGGAGCCTACACTGTAGGGGCCACAACATGCTGTAAATGAGGCACAGAAGTGCCCATACACACTAAGCACATTGCCTGCTCTGAGAAGGTTTTCCTTAAATGTTAGTTTCATTTTGTTTTGTTTACCCCTTATGTGAGTAAGCAAGCACTGCTTTGGTTTGGTTTTTTTAAAGGATCAGATTTTAGTGATGTTGCAAAACTATTTCATTAAAAGTAGATTCTTCCCTGGATTATTGTTCCGCAGGTTTTCAGGCACAGAATGAGAGGAGCCCAGTACAATATTTAACCTTTAATTTCTATGTCCAGACCTAAGCTTTTCCCTGGCCTTCTACAAAGTCAAACGAACATTTCAAACCTTACATCCAGAAGTTTGAAATCCTTTTTACTCTGACCCTTTTTCGGATGCTCATTGAATGAGCTTCAAAATGAACCCTATCATTTTTCCAAGAAGTTAATTGTTAACACCCACTCTCAGCTGTTAGCACTAAGCGGTTACCAAGTTTCTCAGTAAATCCAAATCTAAGTGCATGGAATGGACAAGCAGAGAACCTTGAGACACAGAAGAAAACTCATCTCGGTGCGCCATGATTCCCAGGATTACCCAAGAGCTATTCGGAATTTGGCCACTCTAATTGGAATCCATGCTGAATCATTGCCATTCACTTGGTACCCATCTGGCACATGAAATTAGGTTTTGTTTCCTCTTCATTCATAATGGTGATGAGGGACAGAGATTCACAGCAACAAAAGCCCTTAAAGATTATTTTGCTAATAGATGAATTTCTTTGTAAAATTGGAATATGACAGTTTCCTTTTTAAGGTTCTGGCTATCTTTCGTCACCCAATGGTTTATTAGCTCAGTTTTTCAAAAGTGCAATGATGCTTAGGAAACTAGAGCTCTGTCTAAAAATCTCTTTAATTCACTAAAGCAGTAATAAAAGCTAAAGCACATCCATTGAAAAATAAAGCCAAATTTAAGGTCTGAACTCTAAACAGCCAAAAGAAAGAAAATTGAGTTTAAAGGGTCTTTAAATCCTTTCCTCATGGAGAGGATTAGGCTAAGCAAAATAAGTCAGAAGGAGAAAGACAAATACTTGAGGGCCTCCCCGGTGGTGCAGCAGGTTGAGCGCAGCACTGTGAAGTGGTCCGCAGCCTCTGCAGCACGGGTTCGATTCCCGGCCGGCCAGGGAGATACCCACATGGCGCAGCAGACCTCTCCTGACTTGCCCGCTGCTCCCCTTAGCAGTGTCTTTGGTCCATCTGCCTTTTCTGCTCCCTACTCTGTCTCTGGAGAATCCTCTCACCCTCCAATGCATCTGGCCTGGAACCCAGTTCTTGTACAAATAAAAACAAATCTTTAAAAAAAAAAATGAAAGACAAATACTTGAAGGCGTCGCTTATATGTGGGACATGAAGAAATCAAACAAAGGGTCAGATAAAGCCAAATTAATAACAAACCCCAGAAATCTTACTGTAGAATTGAGGCTACCAGAGAGGGAGGAAAGGGGGGGGAATGAAACAAAAGTAGAGAGGGAACAGAATGGACTATGGCAGAGGACTATGGTACTTTCTGATGGAGTGGCAACAATGCCTGAAGGGAGAGATCCTGTACTTCGAAAATATAGACAACGATGTAAACTAACTTTACCTCAATTTAAATAAATAATATGTATTACCCTAAAAGATAATTCCCAGGTCATCAAAAACCCTGTCATGAAGAAGATGCCATACCATGACATGCCATACTAAACCATTGTTTAGCAAAGACATTGTTATTGATCATCCTATTCTTCAGTATTACTTGAGAAAGAGACCCCCTTTGGTCACTACAATATCTAGAATTATTAGTAATCTTTAGGGGGACAGTACACATAGTTAAAATAAAGCACTCTGTTACAATATATCAGATCCTACAAATCTTAACAGTAATTATTGTTAGTTATAATAATATAGTTTATCCTTGACAACACAGCTCCACGGGATGGACTATCCTGGTGGTTACTTATTGTGTGACTTTGATTAAGTGACCTGCCTTCCTGTATCTCAGTGTCCTTATCTTTAAACCAGAACCACAATATTCTGCTTCAGATCACTGTTGGTGGGAATACCAAACTCATGGAGGAAAAGTGCTTAAAACAGTGACTACATAACAAATGTGAGGTGTCATCATCCTCTCATCTCTTTATTTCTGAGAAACTGTAATTTATTTACAATGATGTGCAGTAAACATGTAATTGAGACCACTGTTTTGAAAATAGAAATCCAACATGTTTTAATTCATTGTAAATCATGTTTGTCTTACATCACCCAAAGCAGTGATAGTGAAGGCAAAGATAAACAGCTGGGACAACATCAAATTAAAGAGCTTCTGTACAGCAAAAGAGAGTAACCAAAACAAAGAGACACCCCACCAATTGGGAGAAAATTTTTGCACACAACACTAATGATAAAGGACTGATCACAAAAAGCTACAAAGAGTTGATGAGACTCAACAAAAACAAAGCAAATAATCCAGTCAAAAAATGGGCAGAAGAGCTAAAAAAGAAACTTCTCCAAAGATGAAATGCAAATGGCCAACAGGCATATGAAAAAATATTCAACATCCCTTGTAATCAGGGAAATGAAAATCAAAACTATAATGAGATACCAACTTAACACCAGTGACAATGGCACATATTAAAAAAAAAAAAAAAAACCTAGCAACAACAGATGTTGGCAAGGATGTGGAGAAAAAGGAACTCTCCTGCACTGCTGGTGGGAGTGCAAACAGGTCCAGCCACCATGGAGAGCTGTGTGGAGATTCCTCAACCTGCTAAAGATGGAGCTTCCATATGCTCCAGCAATTTCACTCCTAGGTATTTAACCAAAGGACACAGAAACAGTAATTCCAAAGGGCACCTGCACCCCTATGTTTACAGCAGCACTGTTTACAATAGCTAAGATAGGGAAACAACCCAAATGCCCAAAAATAGATGGCTGGATCAAGAAGATGTGGGACATATACACAATGGAATATTACTCAGCAATCAAAAAAGATAAACTCATGCAAATTGCAGCAACATGGATGGAGCTGGAAGGGATCATGCTCAGCAAAATAAGCCAGAAAGAAAAAGAAAAATACCGGATGGTCTCACTCATAGCAGGAATTAAGAAAACCTAAATAAGGGACCAGGAAAAAAACTAATTCTAACAAAGTAAAACTCAAAATCAACAAGCAACTATAAACTAAAGACACACTACAGGGGTGGGGGAGGAGGGAGTAGGATCAAAACAAGGATGGTGGGAATTGTATGGGGACTATAACCAAGATGAAAATGCATACATTGTGCAAAAATGAAAAATGATGTAAAAAATGTATAAAATAAAATAAATATGTATATATAAAATCATGTTTGTCTATAGGTATTCCACTTAGATTCAATTACTTTAGCTGACCCCTATGAGAGAGAAGAGAAATGATTAAAACACCAGAAAGGCTGGGGGGGGGCTATCTATTTACACTCCCAAACATAGCCTCCCCATCACTGGATTTCCTCATACCAAAATAGGGCAGAAACACTGATTTAGGCAAAATAGGAGTCAAGGATGGTATCAAAAATGTTCCTTCAAGGACCACGTGACTCTGAAGTTATCCTAAAGGTCCCATGCACCCCTAGCAGGGAAAAGGAAACTAGGAGAAAGTTCTGGTCTGGATAACTTGATGGCATGATGATCTGGAGAAGGGATAAAATACAAAGAGCATAATATTTCTGGACAGGTGTATGACAATTACATCAAAAGTCTGATAAATACACATGTCCTCTGAATCAGCATAAGATATACAGCATTGATCATAATAGGTAAAGCCATGAACAAAGTAAATACCCAAAAATAGAGGATTATCTAAATTAATATTAATATAAAATGCAGTGGAATATTATAAAACTATTAGAGATAATGATGTATATATATAAAAATATTCACATTAAACTGTTAAGTGAAAACATACATTATGAAACTGTTTGTAATATATCCTGTTTCTGTACTATGTGATACACACAGAGAAAATAATCCAGAAGAAGATACTTCAAAACACAACAAGAAAATTATGGACTTTTTTTTCCATTTGCTTATGTTCCTACTATAATCTTATTTTTCTACCCAAAAAAGTGATATTTGCATTACAAAATTCTCAATTATTAGAAAAAATGCATAGAAATAGCATATTGTTGAATGTGAGTAGGCAGGAAGCCCCCAAGTGTTACTTGCCCTCCTTACAGCCTTGATCATGACAATCTCGGCCCAACTCTGTGCCCAGGAACAATCCCAGTCAAGAGGAATTAAGAAAATATCCGTATTAACAGACATTGAAAAAGAAAAACACATTTGTTGAGTGACAGCTTCTTGCCAGTCATAATGGAATTAGCTTATAGCTAGTATTCTATTTAGTTCTTCACAATCTGTGCAGTGGCTGCAATTTTCCCCATTCTGCAGATGACAGAACCAAGTCGAAGATAAATTAAATGAGTCCTCCTAAGTGCCACACATAATAAGCAGGAGAAGTAAAATGAAAACCTCTGTCTTCGAGGTTCAAAGTTTTATGCCTTTTATGAAAGGATGTGAAGATGAATCTGCAGCAGCCAGAGGACAGGTGGCCTGGAGGTGAAGTAGATTTTGAACCAGAATGCTTTGTTGGCAGTGTGGCCCCACACATGCTTCTCAGCATTCCTGTGACTCCGTTTCTTTCCCTATAAACTGGGGATGATCGTAGAACATGCCTCATACCTCGTAAGGATTGACAAATAAGTTAAGATGTACAAAGAATTTGGGATTTTCCTGACATATGGTAATCCTCAATAAGTGTTACCAATTTTTATTATTATTTGCTGGGGGTTTGTGCTCTATTTTCAACAGCTAGTCTGTCTATTCCCTGCCTTCCATGTCTCTAGTTTTCTCCCTGACTGTTCCATAAAATTGCAAGTCTGATCCCAGTCCAGCAGATGGGCCCCTATTGGCTGCCAGAGGTCAGTTACATGCCCAGCTGCCTGGAAGACCAAAAGTGCCCATGCTCAGGATCTGTTTGCTTGTGCTGCCAGCCTGTGGGCACCACCTACAAGCCCTCTGTAGGACCCAGGTTGTGCCAAATACCACTTGTCACCCTTCTCTTAGTACATTGCCTGCAAACTGGCAAAAATATTCTTTTTCTCTTCCAGTGTCATCTGTCCCTCCCCTCAGAACAGATCCTGTTTTCAGATTCTGGCAGCACAACATTTGAAAATGCTCCCTTCTGACCCAGCACTATCCACAGGCTTATGTTCACATAGAGGGAGAGTAAAAGGAAAGCTTGTCAAGTCAGGTTGTAGGCCCTTGCAATCTCCAGAACACCATGTCCATTTAAAAAAATGGACAAACTGCAAAAAATGGACAAACTCATTCATCCTACTAAGTTATCTCCAAACATAGTATGATTCTGTACCAAGAAATTACGTCCAAGTGTCTCGAGACAAGGCTGCATTCTGAATCCTAACCCTCTCTGCTTCTTTTTTTTTAAGACTTTTTTTTTTAAAGATTTATTTATATATTTATTTATTTATAGAAGCACTGGGTATAGTCAGAAGCGCGGGAGGGTGAGAGAACTCACCAGAGCCAGAGCAGGGAGCAGAGCAGGCAGAAGGACGGAAGTACACTGCTGAGGAGAGCAGCGGGCGGCAGGAGAGGTCTGCACGCCATGTGGGACCCTCCTCCGGTGCTCGAACCGGTGCTGCAGAGGCTGCAGACAGCTTCGCAAGCCAGTGCTCAAAAGCTGCACCACCAGGGAGGCCCTGCTTCTTTTCTTTCTGCCAAAACACATTCACTGATTCTGTGCGCTTCATCAGACTTATCTTGCCAAAAGAAGGATTTGTAGTGTTGACAACTGATTTGAAATCACCTGTAGATCTTTCATCACTTTTGCCATCTGTAATCTTATGTTAATAAGTGCTTAACATTGCCTCAGAAGTTCAAATCCTTCCAGATTACCTTTAATGCTACAGGCATCTCTCTCAAGGAAACATGGAGTGTTTTCAGCAGCACAAGGCTAAGCAGAAAAAATAAAATATTCTGATGTTTCAAAGGAGAGGTTTCCCAGCCTTTGCTAATAGCCTGCAAACAAAACAATAAATTCTTTGGCCTCTCCATTCATCTAAAGCTTCCTGTACTTTGCTCTAAAATTGCTAAACACTAGCATTTTCTTTTTGTGTTTTGAAGATGAATACTTTGTATCTACACTATACCTCTCAGCAAAGTTCTCAAAATTGCTTTAATACAAACATTTCACCATATGGAAGCTGGTATGCAAATTTCAATGATAATGAAAGGGAAGCAAAATCTTCCAGTGACTTCGAAAATGTTGATATATCTGGGCACAAAAGGCATAGAGTTGATATTAGGTTGGGAGAAGCTGCTGTCAGATAGACTCCATTTTATTCTCTGTCCTAAAATGATGTCTGGTTCCTAGCAGGACTCAATAAATATTAAAGATGAAAAGTCAAGTGTTTGTCGAGCATCTCTTAGTGTTGCAACATCTCTATAATGAATTGTAGGGAGAAAAAAAAATACATAATACTTAAATCACTTTAAACACTATCTTGTTCAGAGAACAAGGCTGATGCTAAAAACAATTACAGAACACTACAATCTATAATTAGAACTTAATAAATTACATGATACTGCTAATAAGTTCAGATTTAAATTACGAAAAGAAAAATGAGAGAGGCTATTGTAAGCTAAGGACATGAAAAAAACAGAAGGTATAGTTACATGTATAGTTTCCAAGCTAACCTTAAAAAGTGGGTCAGCAATGGCTAGGCAGAAAAGGAACTTTTTTTAATGACTGGAAGGAACAGCATAGGAGAAACAGAGGTGAGGTCACTGAAGAAAGGACAGAGCTGTAAAGATGTATATGATGGGGAAGAATGGTAGGTAAGGATGGAGGAAAGACTCTTCTCAACCAGAACAGAGGATTTGTTACAGGGAGTAAAGGGATATAACCTGGGGTCATTACATGGAAAGGGGATTATGGGGTGATATTAGGTGCCTTTTGGGATTGATCCAATAGGGAATCAATCACCTGGAGACTCTTAGCAGGTGAATGATATGATATGACAGTTTCCTGCTTTAAGAAGATGAATATATGGGAGGTGATCTGATGTGTTTGTTGGGTTGTTTCCTTGCAAGAAGTCCATATTTTACAGCATACATTGGAAAGGATCAGTTCTCCTTTCTCCTTATTTCTGAAACCTTTGGTAAGAGAAAGAAATTTGGAATCTCAGTTTAAATAGGAATAAAACATGTGTTTTGTTATTTTATATAAGAACTAAATTAGATTATGTATGGTAAGTGATAAATATATAGAAAGCACTTAGCAAATATCAATTATTTCCCCAATAAGTTATTTCAATATTCTACAAATATTCAAAGATGAGTTATAAATGAGAATCTGAGATTGAGACAAAATGGTCACAAAGAGTATTCAGAGTAATCAAACTTTGTGTTTAATGAATCAATGGTTTTGATCTTATTTGTAGTAATCGAAATATTCCTAGGACTAATGCTCATTCCAAAAAATTTCATTAAAAAAATGAGTCTAATATACTTTGACCCCACATTTCAGAGAAGTAATTCTCAACAGTACCTCTATCACATTCTTGTTTACTCAGATTAACAAATAACTAAAGTAAGTATAGAGTTTCCAACAATTCATTTATTCTTTCAATAAACATTTGTTGAACACCTACTAAGTGCCAACCATTATTCTGGGCATTGAAAATATAGCAGTAAACAAAAAGACAAAATCTCTACTCATTTAGCTTATATTCTAAAGGAAGAAGATACATAATAAACTGACAAATAAATGACTAGTGGATAAAATATGTTTGCAATCTTACATAGAATAACCAATGAATATTCTCAAAAAGATAACTTTTGAGTAAAACTTGAAAATGGTACTAAAGCGAGCCTTATGTTTGGCAGTGCCCTGGTATGTTTGAAGTACATTCAGGGGCTGATGCCCAGTCAGCAAAGGAGAATTTAAAATAAATTCACAGAGCTAAGGGGTAGTTGGGCCTTTGGAAGACAAACTACAGCAAATCTCTGGGCATATGGTGACTACCGGAAGTAGTCAGAAGTCCATGGCAACTCAGTGGCTGTCATTTGGAGGGCACAGAAGTCATGGGAAAGGCAGAAAATGGCACCAACCAGACAACCAGGTTTGCTTCTTCCTGTATGGCTGAATTTTAATTGACTCCCTCTGACACACAGTCTCCGATGCAACAACAATTTAAGATAAAATGCATGCCTCGATTTGAGTTTTCCTTTATTGCACTCTACAAACAATGAATTTTTTTTTTCACAAATGAAAGGGTTATGGCAACCCTGCATTGAGCAACTTTATCTGTGTCATTTTTCCAACAACATGGGCTCCCTTGATGTGTATGTTACGTTTAATTAAGGTGTGTTCATTCTTTTAGACATAATGCAATCAGAAGTCGAATAGACTATAGTACAGTGTAAACATAATTTTTAAATGCACTGAGAAACCAAAAAAATGTATGTGACTCTTTATCATGATATTTACTTTATTTGTGGTGTTATGGAACCTGACCTGCACTATCTCTGAGTATGCCTGTAAATTAAAAATGCAACCATCTAACCACTTGTATATCATCACTGTATCCAAGTGCATTGATGCATGGACTAGCTCCAGTAACAGGCCACCCTTTGAGAACCACTATCCTAGATGTGGCAGGACACTATCCAGCATACAGGAGGTGCCAACAAAGGCAGAAGGTACCAACATGAGCAGGTGGTGTCTGCAGGAAGCCCACCTCACCAAAGCTGGGCAGTCAGTGATGAACACAAAAAGGTGGAGGAACAGACAACTGGAGTTTCAGAAATTAAACCCAGACTTCTGAGTTCCTCCCCTCTTCACCCATGGATTTCAAATGAGGCTGGTTAGAGTCTTATTTTCAGTGACTTGCTAGAAGAGAAATGTGTACTAGAAAACTCCATTTAGAGTCAAAAAACACTGCCAGGAAACTTTGAAAAAGCCTGCTTCCCTGAAAGCAAAGTATTCTTCTTAATTAGCATTAGTGGCCTAGTCCCCAGGTTTGCTCCCTTTCACACTAGGACTTTTAAACTTCAAGTCATTAATAAGGAATTCCTAATGCTATGTAGCCCCTCATTTCCCCAAGACAACCAAAGATTGGCATACTATCGAAACATTTAAGACATTGCCCATGTCATTATTTTCTCTCTGGGTAAAGATGGGAATTTTGGAAAAGCTTCCCATTGACAATTTTGGCATTCATCTAGAAAAACAAAAACAGTAAAATTCTGTCCACATTTCACTCTATCAAACTACCTACTGTTGCATGACATTAAATTAAGCAGAGGGACACCACGATAGTAATGCCACAGGATGGGAAATGTCACTGTTATCGTATGGCAATTTCCCCAACATCATTCTAGCCTTAGATTTTCATTTATCCTACAGTGCAGTTTGGCATTGCGTTTATTTCCTGAGATATGTTTAGAGATCACTGCACTTATACTGGCAGATGAAACAGAGAGCTAAAAGGGAAAGGAAGAAAGAAGGGGGGAGGACCAGAGACAGAAGGAGAGAGAAAAGAAGAGGGAGAGAGAAGAAGAGAGAGGAGAGAGGAGAGGGGAAAAGAGAGACGATGATTACAGGCATAAACTGGTTGCGGTTTTAATTATTTTGAGCCTAATGAAGTATTTGCTTTAAGTGGGGAATTTCCCTGCAATAATTATCTTATTTGAGAATTTAATAAAAGCTGCCATAACATGATCAGAAACTTTGCTAGATAAATAAATTACTTATTTGCAAGTAATTATTTTTCTACTTTTGCAGCTATAAGGGAAAATACACTCAAATCAAGAAAATGCGCAGTAGCTCAAAGTATGATTTCCCTCAACATCAATACAAGTGCAAATTTTGAGATTCACACTAGAATCCAGTAGTTTCTGAAGTGAGAAAGAAAATAATACCACTGGTTTTCTGAAACTCAACAAATGTACCCAATCTGAAGTTAGCTCAACCCACAAGCATGGAGTTTTAATAAAATTGCTATTTGTGACAAGTGTTAGCAATTTTCAGGGGGAGTTATAAATGCAATAATTCTAGCAAAAGAAACCGAAAACTAAAAAATTATATGTAAACCCTCAAGCTGCTCGTTTACCTTTAGAAGGAGACATTTCTTTTGTTTAAAAAAAAAAAACACTTTTAAACACATTTTAAAAAATACAACCTAGTAAGATTACAGTATCAAATTTAACATTTGAAACAGCAAAACAACAAAAACACATAACAAATACATTATGCTCTTGAAACAAGGAAAAAAAACAAGATTCCTCAAGAAAATAATTGCATTACTCTAGTGCAAATGCATCCACTATTTAGCAAGAGGCAGTCAAGACTTTCCCTACAAATAGAACGATCTGTGAATTAAAAGAGACCCCCACCCCCAACACCTCCCTGCACCCACCTGCCCAAGAGGTACCTGGAACTTCTTTGCTAAGCATCTAAGAAATCAAGTTTACAATTTCAAAAACCATTTCAAACATGACTGCAAATAACTTCATGGTACAATATCACTTTTATGGCTTCCTTTTTCTGTTTCTTTTCTTCTCTTCCCTCCCCCTACCACCTTTCTTTTACAAGAAAAAAAAATAGATTACAGAGCACATGAGTACTTCTGGGGACTAGCATCGTGTCAGGGAGGGTTGGGTTGGTGGCCAGCCTCAGTGACACGGATAACCAGTTTCACTTTGGTGCTTCTAAAGGCTGCATTTCTAATCCATGACACTTGCCACAGCTGGGAGATTGGGTCGCAGCAAGTGTTTCAAGCAACAAAGTGGTGCAGAAACAGCTGGCAACGCTCGCAGGAGGAGGCCAGCATGCCCACCTTCCCTCCAACTTGGCCCTGAAGTCACCACCCACAGGCGCCCTTCCTCACTGACATTAACACTGTCCTTCTGGAAACACTGCACCTAATACAGTTCCATGCGCTCAAAAACCATTCAATAAGAGCCTGTTAAGGCCTGAGAGACATTGCTCACAGAGGTTGGTTGCAGTGGGACACGTGGAAGAACCAAAGTGAAGCAATTTCCATTTTGCCCATAAGACTCCCGTAGAAGGGCTGGGTCAGATCTACACGGTCTCTACGTTCTCTGGTTTCTATGTTGTCCTCAGGGAAAGCTACCTCTTTCCGGTTTTATGTGCTACTATACTATATACACACAAAAAGTTTGAAAACAGAAAAGACAAAATTAGAAAAAGAAAACATCTGTGTACTATATGCGCTTCCCTACCCTGTCTCCATTTGCAAGGTCATTTTAGTTCCGTTTTCAGATTTGTTACTTGGATATCCCATCTCAGTGGTGCAGTGTTTAATATTAGGATTCCAGAAACTTAATGAATCTGTGTATTACCTGAACATTTATTTATTTAACAGCAACTGAAATTGTGCATAAGCTACCCCTGGTGTCCATCACTAACTTGACTTTAAGGCATGAAGTTTATTTGTGTTTGGGGAGCATCAGAGCGATTGAAACAGGCTCACAAAGCCTAAGCTCCTCTAATATCACTTGTAGAGGAAAGATGTCAATACATATTTAATTTCTAATGTATGCAGAAACTATTTTCATGATTTTTTTTAAATTTTCACTTTTTTTTAAATGTGCTGCTTTTTAAAAATTATTTATTTATTCAAGCACTGGGTACAGTCAGAAGCGCGGGAGGGTGAGAGAATTCACCAGAACCAGAGCCAGAGCGGGGAAGAGAACAGGCAGACTGACGAAGTACACTGTTGAGGGGAGCAGCAGGCAGCAGGAGAGGTCTGTCACGCCATGTGGGACCCTCGCCAGCAGCCAGGGATGGAACTGGCGCTGCAGAGACTGCGGGCAGCTTCGCAGCCCAGCACTCAACCGCTGTGCCACCAGAGGAGGCCCTAAACTTTCACTTTTTGACAGTCTAAATTCACAATGGCTCTTTGACATTAGATATCTGTTAAGTTACACATTCTAAAATTACAGACTTTCACGTGGAACTATGGGTTGTATTTAATGGCCACAACAAAGTGATAAAATACAGTGGGAGTGATGGCTTGTGAATTCTTAGACAATCCTATTTAACTTTAACCCAGATAACACCATTGAAGCTCCGGATGCTACATCTGTCCCCACTGGACTTAAAATTATGTGAGTCAACTAATTAAATTTTTTACTTAAATTATTTTAAGTTGATTTTCTGTCCCTTGAAATGAAAGTCTTGTCCAATACCAGGGGAAACAAAATTTTTGTCACTGAGAAAGTCTCATTAAAAAGTATATCAAAAATTGAAAAATAAAATTTATGATCTATGCATTTTTACACTGATATTCATTTCCTTCTTCCTAAACTTTTCTCTTCCTCTGGTTGCCATAATACAACCCCGCTAGTTCTTCCCCTAACTCTGGTCATTCCCACTTTGTCTCCTCAGTTATCCCTTAAATGTGGGCACTCCATGTTCTGTTCTCAGTTGCTTCTCTTCTCTTCCTATTTCTTCCATTTCTCTTTCTTCCTTTCTCTTCCTATCTAATCCCTCTTATATCTAATAGATGTGATTAGTTGGCCCTCAGCATCCATTCCAAATGCCTTGTGGTGGTTGCGGTGACCTCCTCTTCCTTTCCTAGATTTCAGGCACATTGCATTCTTGAACCCCAAAGATTAAACAGCAGCCTCCTAATGCTTCACTGTCCTCTTGGGACCACTTGGGACAGGCTTGTTCTGGGAATCAGTTCTGGAAGTCCACATCCTCAGCTCTTCCAATATGTTTGCAACTCTTCTGGGGAATGCTAGAGAAAGTATTGGCCAACCAACTTCTCCAGAATTCTCACCACTGACAACAGGATAAAATTTAAAACATTTTTATAGCCCATACTGTAGCTGCTACTTCAAGACTAGACTTCTTTCCTGCCAGTTTCTTCCTTACCCCACACACCAACAAATCAATTCTCCCTATATCATTGGTTCATGTTCCTCTGCTTTCCTGCATCTCTCACTCCCTTTTATCATCTGGTAAATGTCCACACAGCTTCAAAGACTCCTCCAGAGAGATTAGGCATCTGTTTGTAGATATCAGAAGAATTTATGCTCAAAATTTTTACAACAATCATGTAGTGAATTAGAACTTTTGTTTTTGTGTTTTATCTTTCTACTATAATTGCAGTTCTTTGAGGGCATGAGTAGTAAATTTCTCTTGGTTTTCCCTAAACCTATCATATTATATGACACTTAAATGAAAAAAAAAAAAAAAGGAAACTAAATGCTCCTGCTTGGGTTTAAGTCATTTTCCTTTCCCTTCATTTCTTGGGAGAAAGGATAAAATAAAATTAAAATGTTTCTACTTTGAGAAGACAACATATACATGAAAACTTTGTAACATCTTACATAGCTTCATAAAGCTCTCCAGCACCATCCACCACCACTGTAATTCATATAAAGCCAAGGAAACCAAACGTGTCCTCAAATCGATACACGCTCTATTCTCACATGATTCAATCTGTATTTCCATTCTCTCTCTCAAATTCATAGAAACAAGACAGGCTAATTTGACAGTCTGTCTCTCCTGTTATCCTCAAAGCTTTCTACTGTGTGTACATATGTAACATAGAATTAAAACAGATTGGGGCCTCCCTGGTGATGCAAGGGGAGCACTATGAAGCAATCTGCAGCCTCTGCAGCATGAGTTCTATCCCCAGCCGGCCAGGGAGCAACCCACACGGCGAAGCAGACCTCTCCTGTCTCACCCACTGCTCCCCTCAGCAGTGTATTTCAGTACATCTGCCTATTCTCCTCCCCACTCTGTCTCTGGTGAGTACTCTTCCCAACCCACATCTCTGGCCTGTACCCAGCTCTTGTATGCATAAATAAATAAATCTTTAAAAAAATAAAATAAAATAAAATGGCATAGCTTTAAAAACAGATTAATATGGAGGAATGCCACACTTGCTACCTTAGAAAAGGTAGTAAGCACAGGAAACTTTTAATAAACTTAATACAATGTACCAGACACTGTTTCACTAACACTATTCTTCCCCATAGTTACAGAAGAGTTAAAGCTCGTGCATTAATATAAAAGTACAAACTGGAAAGTAAGAAGTGGTCATGTCAGCAAGGATGCCAAAATACAGGCTATACTTCAGATAAGTATATTAATCATGGTACAGGCCCTTCAGCAATTGAATAGTTGAAAGCTGCCCTCATTGATCCTCAATACTTAACTTAGAAGGCATAAAATACCATATATTCCAATAGCAATTGAACTTAATAGAAGACATTCAAACCTCAAAGTTTTTAAGAAAGAGAAAAATTCTAAAGCAGAATCTCTATGCCCCAGGGGCCCTCAGGGTCAGGCAATACTTAGATTTCCATTTTCTGAAATGCACCAAATGAACAAAGCCATCACTGAGGCAGTCAATATAGAAGAATGGGCACTTTCCCCTCCTGCACGCCACTCCCAGCATGATCACCTATTTGCCAATATTGGCCCAACACTGCTACTGAAAAAAAAAAAAAAAATCCTTGCTTCCAGGTTTTAATTTCCAAGGTAGGCTAGCTGCAATTTCTCATTTATGATTGATAGAGAAGAGTGGTGTGATTCAGTCCTTTGCAGCAGTTTCTATGACTCATCTGGTGACCAAGTCTGGATCTGGCAGAATTTAGCATTAGTCCTTTTAATCTCAGTTGGAAATACTGTTTAGGGACATCTGATTCCTGGTACACACACAATAAAAACACTCAAGGCAGAGAAAAACAATCAAGTCAGAAAATCCTATTAGGCTGAATAGATGAGGAATTTTAGAGCAGAGGTGAAAGTTATTTGCAACCATCCCTGTGTGTTACCCTTGTAGCTCTCTATAATGACATCATTTTACTTTTCTTCTACAATCTATACGACCTTCAAGAAATTAATTTGAGTGCCTCCCCTTGTGGCACAGTGGTTGAGCACTGGTCTGCGAAGCTGCCCACAGCCTCTGCAGGCGGTTGCATCACCGGCCCAGGGCGAGGGTCCCACATGGCGAGACAGACCTCTCCTGCCACGCCAGCTGCTCCCCTCAGCAGTGTACTTCGTCAGTCTGCCGCTCTGCTCTCCCCTCTGGCTCTGGTGAATTCTCTCACCCTTCCAGGCTTCTGACTGTACCCAGTGCTTATATAAATAAATTTTTTAAAAATTAAAAAAAAATTAATTTGATATAGGAATCTACCTTTACTCCAACCCACAAGCAATTCAGAATTGCAACAGTTAACTGCAGAGCCATTATTTTTGCTTTTTATAATAAGGGCTTATTTTCAAAGAAAAAAAGATTTTTTCAAATTGCAAGTTCCCCTAGTATGTTAAAATATATGATCTATAAAAATCTTATTCTTGCTCAAATCAAAGATACATTTATCTAGTTCTTAAAGTGTGATCCCTGAGCAAGTAACACCAGCACATCATTAGGTACTTGTCATGCCAATTGTGGAAGCTATCCCCCTATGAAATCGTAAACTATGGGAAGTTGGTCCAGAAATCAGTATGTTAATAAGTCCTCCAGGTGATTGTAATGCATGGTAAGGTTTGAGAACCACAGAGCCCAACATAAATATTTTATGAACAGAAGGATTGAAAAGAGAATGAGTGCCCTAAGAAGTGTTTGTTACAAATATTCCAAGTGACAATGGCTCGAAAGCAACCACATTGTTATCAGTCACATTTATCAATTAACCAAACACTATTGTTAGAAACATAAGAATTCTATACGCATGTTGGAAAAAATTTGAAAAGGGGTTGAGCATTGAATTACTAAGGCAATATATTTTAGTGAAGCAGGTACAAACTTAATAATTGGAAAAGACAGGACACCTAGCTCATCATAGTTAAATATATTTTTTACCATATCATATGTAGTTATCATCTTTAAAATTGAGCTTAGGGTCTTGTCTAAATGAATGCATTATGTGATGACCAGGTTTTTAAATCACATATTAAAACAAAATACAAAAAGCATGAAACAAAAGAAAATAATGATAAACTGGAACTTTATTAAAATTAAGAATTTCTGTTCATCAAAGAAAGCATTGACAAAGGAAAACACCATAGACTGGAAGATTTTATGTTGTATACGCATATACAAAGACAGATTGAGATACACATTTTTATGTATCTACCTGAATAAATAGACAAATCAATAAGAAGAAAATGAATTAAAAGAAAATGCCTAAGGGCCTCCCTGGTGGCTCAGCGGTTGAGCACTGGGTTGCGAAGCTGCCCGAAGCCTCTGCAGCGCCGGTTTGATCCCCGGCCACTGGGCTAGGGTCCCACATGGCACGCTGACCTCTCCTACTGCCTGCTGCTCCCCTCAGCAGTGTACTTCGTCAGTCTGCCTGCTCTGCTCTCCCCTCTGGCTCTGATGAATTCTCTCACCCTCTCGAGCTTCTGACTGTACCCAGTGCTTGTATAAATAAATAAATAAATCTTAAAGAAAAAGAAAATACCTAAAAGATCTGAATGCAATTTAATAAAAGAGATTATGGAAAGGCCAGTGAGTATATGAAAAGTTACTTGACATCATTATTCATCAGGGAAGTGAAAATTAAAATTATAATGAGATTTATAGTTGTCTGTTTTTGCTTTGTTGTGGTGATGGTGCATGGGTGCCTTGGGGAAGGAAATTCTATGAGAACTCAATCTGAGGGGATAGGGGGAAACAAATATTGTTCAAAAATTTTAAAAAGAAAAAAATAATAAATGTGACTATGATAGCAGGGGGGATGGCATGTAGCAAAGTGTGTCCTAGCAGGCTTGGCAGCTGCTTTCTGAATCATATCTCAAATGAGAGGTGAAGGTGGGATTCCCAATGGAGTAGGGGGCAAATAAGAAGAGTGGTTGCAAAGGCTTTGATATAGGAGACCTGGAACACCATTGCACACATTGCCTGAGGCAGAGTTCGGTAAACTGTACCTAACAGAAGGCATATAGTCACTTCCCAAAATCATTTGCCATGACCCTCTTTGAAATGGGAGAAAATAAAAAAATAAAATAAAATAAAATAAAAATGAGATACTACCACATATATACCAGAATGATGAAAATTAAAAACATTGACAATACCACATATTGGCACAAAGGCAGAGGAACTAGAGTTCTAATACATTTTGCTACTGAAAGGGAAAATTAGTGCAATCTTTTTGGAAAAACATTTGACAGCAAGTATTAAAGCAAAACTATGCCTGCCTTATGAGCCTGCAATCCTTATTTCAGCAATATCTACTAAAAACAAGAGTACATATGTCCCTCAAAACTCACAGCAAAAATTTGTAATAAGTGAAAATAAACAAGAGCTATCAAGAAGAGCTATCAATAATATATCCAAACAGTAGAATAATACACAGCATTAACAAACAAAAACAACAAATTAAACTAGTGAGAGAAGTGAGAACAGTGGCACCCTCTGAACAGAGGAAAGTTAACGGGGAAGGGACAAGATGGAATTTTTTTTTTAAATCTTGCATATTTTGGCCCAGGTAATGAACTAATGAACACATGAATATTATATATATATATATATATACATATAAATTCACTGAACTGTACACTTAAGATCTATGTACTTTCCTGCCTGCACATTATGCTCCATTTAAGAAAAAAAAACTAATACCACAAATATATCCTAATTATCCATATTTTATCATTTTTGAAGTTATCCTTGAGGGTTTGAAAGCACAAGAGCTCAAAGGGAATAGAATGGAGATCATCTGAAATGGAGGGAGTATATGATACAACTGTCAAGTTCAGATTTCTGCCTACATAAACTGTGCAACACAACAGAGTCTACAAAATATTGAACTATTTCAGAGTTGTTTGGGGACACGGTGTAATAAGATAAACTAATTTTATTTTATTAAATAATTTACACATTGTAAAATCACCTTTCTTGATCCACAAAATCACCCCAAGTTGAATCTTATGCTCCTTGAATATAGGAGAAAACATTCATTCAAGCTTAACAAATCTTCCCTATGGACTACATACAGCCGTGAACTCTGTTTTGATGAGTACTATGTTATTAAGTTACTATTTAATTTCTAAATATATCCACCTCTTCCAAAAGCACCCTCAAATAATTGTATTTTTGCTGGCTTTTCAAATTACCTTAGAATAATACATAAGTAGCAGAGTACTAATAAAATAGTACATACAGCAGCCTTATTCTTTCTAGCTAATCATTAAAATACAATAAACATGACAAAAAACATGTCTAGGCAAATATATACACTCACAAATATTATCCAATCTCTTTCAAACCTCCTGTACGCTGACCTTATCAACCCAATTAGATGGTTACCCATTTCCAAAGCAAAAGTTAAAAGCAGTAAACATATCATTAAGAAAAATGGGCAAACGTTAGCTTCCTGGAGAATTGTTCTTACAATAAGTATATGATTTTTGTCAATTTGTTTTGAGAAGTGGCAATTACTACTGGGATAATCTATGTTTGCTTCTTTCACTGACGTAATCTAGTGGCTGTTATTGAATATAACATTTTAGAACTGGAAGGGATCTTAGGAATAATTTAATTCTTGTAGATGCAAAACTGAGAACCAGAGAGCTTTAACTACTTGTCAGATATTTGAGGCAGACCTAAGTTTCCTTACAAATGTAACTTAGAATCAGTCTGTGGGCAATAAAATAGAAATAGAAAAATATATATTTCATATAAGAAACAAATTTACAAGTTATGAGGAACCAACCATTTCAAATCCATCTCCAATGATACAGTGACATGGTCCTTGAGTTTACATTCCAAAATACAGACTGATGATTCTAAATCTCAGCAGGAATGGGGGTTCAAACTAAAGCAGAAGCCTGGGAAATAGCAAGGAAAGGATACTTTTAAAATAAAAGTAGGGCCTCCCTGGTGGCTCAGTGGGTTGAGCACAGCGCTGTGGAGCTGGCCGCAGCCTCTGCAGCAAGGGTTCGATTCCCGGCCGGCCAGGGCGAAACCCAGATGATGTGGCAGACCTCTCCTGTCTTGCCTGCTGCTCCCCTTAGCAGTGTTTTCAGTCTGTCTGCCTGTTCTGCTCCCTGCTCTGCCTCTGGTGAATTCTCTCACTCTCCCGTGCCTCTTGCCTGTACCCCAGTTCTTGTATAAATAATTTTTTTTTAAATAAATAAATAAATAAAAGTAATGAAGGAGCATGGCTCCTCAGTTTCCTTGGATACTGTGATAGTCTTCAATCTCACTTCCTCCCTACATTCATTCATTTTTCTAAGTCGTTTTTCAAAATAGAATGATCTTCCTAAATCACAGATTTTATTTTCCAATACAATCCTCATTGCCTATCTAATTGAATTTCCAGAAACATGCTGACACTAAGAGTCAAAGCAAAAGGAATATATTAGGAAGTGTTCCCAGAAGAAACAAGGAGCAGGAACAGGGAAAGGCAGGGGTGCAGACAAGCACAATATAAAGGCATGTCCACAGAGGGTAATATTGCCTCATTAATGCGGAGCCCTGGAGAGAGAGCAGAAGTCCAAGTGTGGTATGCAGACCTGAGAAGCACTATAAGGTGCTTGCTGCTAAGTTCCTAAATCCACACTTTATTTCAGATAAAAAAATTTTTAAAAGATTTATTTATACAAGCACTGGGTACAGTCAGAAGCGCAGGAGGGTGAGAGAATTCACCAGAGCCAGAGCAGGGAACAGAACAGGCAGAAGGACCGAAGTACACTGCTGAGGGGAGCAGCAGGCACTGAGGGGAGCAGCGGGCACGGCAGGAGTGGTCTGTGTGCCATGTGGGCCCCTCGGGGGAGGCTGGGGATTGAACTGGCGCTGCAGAGGCCACGGGCAGCTTCGAAGCCCAGTGCTCAACCGCTGCACCACCAGGGGCGGCCCCTATTTCAGATAAAATTTTGACCCACACAGTGCAGCAGACCTCTCCTGCCTCACCTGCTGCTCCCCTCAGCAGTGTATTTCAGTAGATCTACCTGTTCTGCTCCCCCTTATCTCTGGTGATTCCTCTTACCCCCACACCTCCGGCTTACACCCTAGTTCTCGTATGCATAAATAAATCTTTAAAAAATAAAAAATAAAATTTTATTCATAGAACAGTTTCTTTGTGAAAGAAATAATAAGTCGAATGTTCTGGCACATCTTGTCCTACTATTTGGACTACAATAAGTATACTTAGTGCACATCTTGGCTACTTTGAGCAACCCCAGCATATTTAGAACTGTCCTGATGACAGAAAGGAAGTTGATTTATATCCCATTACCATCTAGCAGTGCTTACAGACTAGGAGTGGAGTAGGAAGTGAATATTCCCAGGCATTTATAGATCTTTGTGAGGAGATGAGAGGTGCTCTGGCAGTCTGTCCACGGGATATACAGATGCCAGCAGCTTCAGGGAGAAATACTACACCAGTGCATGTAAAAGGTAAAGGATGCCAAGGTGATAAGGAAGGAACACTAGCATTATTTGCTAAAATTAGCTAGAAAGTCCACACTTTTGCTAGCGTTTGATGTCACCTTGCTATATCTAGCCTCCTTCTTCCCATTTCATCTCTAACGACACCTCATGCTACTCCACTTTACATAGTAACTTTCAATTTTGCTTACACATTGGAGTCATCTGGAAGATTTTAAAAGTACTGATGTCTAGTTCTGTATCCCGCTGGCCTCAGTTTATTGGTCCAGTAAGGACTAAACATTAGTTTTAAATTCACCCTTAGGTGATTATCTTGTGCACTTCGCATTGAGAACCACTTCCTAAGCTTTTCTATTAAACTACTTGCAATCCCATGAGTTTGTCATTGTATGGCTCTGCTTGCTATGCCTTGAACACTGTAGAAATAACCTTCCCCATTTCTGCCTTTTGAAATTCTATTGACAACCTACAATGCTAGTCATTCTTTAAGGTTCAATTCAACCATCATTTTCTCAATTACAATGGCTAATAAACACAACACATGATCAAAGTGCTCAACACAATTAGCACCTAGCCAGAGTACAGTGGAATGTCCTTTAGTATATCACTGATAGAGATATACAATAATTTAAACTTCCTAGAAAGCAATATGAGAGTGTAAATCATATGTTGTGATCTAGAACATTTCTGAAACACTAGTACAAGGAAATATTCCTAAAGAATCCTAAAAAAAAAAAAAAAAAACGCTAAAGGAAAAATCTTTATGTACAAGTCTACTGTGTGACTTAAATAATGAGAAATATCCTAAATGCCCATCACTAACAAAACAGTTATATATTTTTTAAAGATTTATTTATTTATACAAGAATTGGGGTACAGGTCAGAGGCGCAGGAGGGTGAGAGAATTCACCAGAGAAAGAGCAGGGAGCAGAACAGGCAGACAGACCCAAGACACTGCTGAGGGGAGCAGCAGGCAAGGCAGGAGAGGTCTGCCACACCATGTGGGTTTCTCCTTGGCCAGCCTGGAATCGAACCCATGCTGAAGAGGCTGTGGAGAGCTTCGCGACGCTGCGCTCAACCCGCTGCACCACCACGCTCAACCCGCTGCACCACCAGGGAGGCCCCAGAACAGTTATACTAACCATGTCATAATCCTACAACTGAAAATAATACAAGAGTTTTTAGTATTATGGGCAACTGTTTATGTTGTAACTAACCACACGCAATTTACAATTAATCAGTGTACAAAATCTCATATGCAAAATATTTACTTTTCAAAAGTAAATGAAAATGTAAGGGAATGGATCAAAAAGAATTAAGTGAACAGTTATTTCCATGAATAAATTATAAATGCAAAACTAAGACATCATTAAAATTACCGAGAAATTTTATGTTTTGACATTAAAAAAATCCTGCGCCTTTAATATTTCCCCTCTGTATTAATTTCTCTGTTATCGATCATAACATACTGCTAATTTATATTTCTCTTGTGAGTCTCAGATTATATCTTGTCTTATTTACTGTGTCTAATTTACATATGAAGTCCTCAGAATATAAGTGAGCTGTTGAATTGTTTTTGACAAATTTGACAGAACAGTTCAATTACCCCAGAAAGTGTTCCCAATCAATCTACCTCTCCCCACATGAAAAACAAATGTTGATCTGATTTCTATCACTTGGGTTAGTAGAATTGCCGAGTCTAGAATGACATATAAATGGGATCATACATGAGGTACTTTTCCCTCTTTTATTCAGAAAAATATTTTTGAAATTAACATTATTGCATGTATTAATAGTTAGCTCCTTTTTATTGCCAAGTTATATGCACTTGTGAATATACCAGTTTATCCAGATCCTGTTGATAAACATCTGGGCTGTTTCCAGATTGGCTAATTATACATAAAGCTGCTATGAACATTTTCCTACAAGGTTTTTATAGACATTTGTTTTTATTTCTCTGGGAAAAATACCTATGTGGCAGACTCCAAGATGGCTCTCACAGATCCTTGTTCTCTTGTATCAAAGTTGTATAGCTATACCCCCTTCTCCCCACACACACATACACCACACACTGAATAGGGCTAATAATACGTAATTAATTAATTATGATATGGATAATGACTTTTTTTTTTATAGAGGCATGTTTTGTTTTTTTTTAAATTTATTTGTTTGTTTGTTTGTTTTTGTTTATACATGCACTGGGTACAGTCAGAAGCGTGGGAGGGTGAGAGAATTCACCAGAGCCAGAGCGGGGAGCAGAGCAGGCAGAAGGACCGAAGTACATTGCTGAGGGGAGCAGCGGGCGGCAGGAGAGGTCTGCGCGCCATGTGGGACCCTCCTCCGGTGGCCGGGGAGCAGCCGGGTATCGAACCGGCGCTGCAGAGGCTGCGGGCAGCTTCGCAACCCACCGCTCAACCGCTGCGCCACCAGGGACGCCCTGGATAATGACTTTTAAGGCCAGATCATAAAAGCTGCCACGTACTTCTCTCTTGGATCACTCACTTTAGGGGATGCTCAAACAACAATAGGGTGGGATACAAATGGCAAGGGGCTGAGGTCTCTTTTTTTAATTTTTTTTAAATTTTATACTTTTTACATCATTTTCATTTTTGCACAATGTATGCATTTTCATCCTGGTTATAGTCCCCACACAATTCCCACCACCCTTGTTTTGATCCTACTCCCTCCTCCCCCACCCCTGTAGTGTGTCTTTAGTTTATACTTGCTTGTTGATTTTGATTTTTACTTTATTAGAATTGGGTTTTTTCCTAGTCCTTTATTTAGGTTTTCTTAATTCCTGCTATGAGTGAGACCATCCGGTATTTTTCTTTTTCTTTCTGGCTTATTTTGCTGAGCATGATCCCTTCCAGGTCCATCCATACTGCTGCAATGTGCATGTGTTTCTCTTTTTTGATTGCTGAGTAATATTCCATTGTGTATATGTCCCACATCTTCTTGATCCAGTCATCTATTTTTGGGCATTTGGGTTGTTTCCAAAGCTTAGCTATTGTAAATAGTGCTTCTATAAAGATAGGGGTGCAGGTGCCCTTTTGAATGAATGTTTCTGTGTCCATTGGTTAAATACTTAGGAGTGGAATTGCTGGATCATATGGAAGCTCCATCTTTAGCAGGTTAAGGAATCTCCACGCAGCTCTTCACAGTGGTTGGACCAGTTTGCACTCCCACCAGCAGTGCAAGAGAGTTCCTTTTTCTCCACATCCTTGCCAACATTTGTTGTTGCTAGTTTTTTTTAATATCTGCCATTGTCACTGGTGTAAGATGTTATCTCATTGTAGTTTTGATTTTCATTTCCCTGATGACAAGTGATGTTGAACATTTTTTCATATGCCTGTTGGCCATTTGCATTTCCTCTTCAGAGAAGTTTCTTTTTAGCTCTTCTGCCCATTTTTTGACTGGATTATTTGCTTTGTTTTTGTTGAGTCTCATCAGCTCTTTGTAGCTTTTTGTGATCAGTCCTTTATCATTAGTGTTGTGTGCAAAAATTTTCTCCCAATTGGTGGGGTGTCTCTTTGTTTTGGTTACTATCTCTTTTGCTGTACAGAAACCACCTGGCTATGCCTGCTCCTGAACTCCCAACCCTCAGAAATTGTATGAGATAATAAGTATTTACTGTATTAAATCATTAGGTTGTAGTGATTTATGATATGGAAAACTAATATGATCTCGGAGGGAAATTCTGGATTATTAATGTCATATCACGTTCAACTTTTTTAAAAAGATACTGAAAGCATTCCAAGATGGCTACGCCATTTTTACACTCCCAGATATTCCAAATCTTTGCCAATTCTGGTATCATCAGAAATTTTCATTTTAGCCTACATACCTACCATGCTATTGATAGTAGCTACACAGTGGTACCTCATTGGGGTTCTAATTTAGATCAATAAAGACTATGGTATTGAATATGTCACGTGCTTATATTCTATGTAGTTCACACTTCTTTCTTTTTTTAAGATTGATTTATTTATACAAGCACTGGGTACAGTCAGAAGTGGGGGAGGGTGAGAGAATTCACCAGAGCCAGAGCAGGGAGCAGAGCAGGCAGAAGGACCAAAGCACACTGCTGAGAGGAGCAGTGGGCGGCAGGAGAGGTCTGCGCGCCATGTGGGACCCTCCTCCGGTGGCTGGGGAGCAGCTGGGGATCGAACCGCACTGCAGAGGCTGCACGCAGCTTCGCAGTCCAGCACTCAACCACTGTACCACCGGGGAGGTCCTGTAGTTCACACTTCTTTCATAAGGCTGCAAAGAAGCATCTATCATGGAGTTTGGTACTAATCAGAAATTAATAAATATTTGATTAATGAACAGGTTTTTCCTATAAAAACTTAATAGAGGTAACCTTAAGCTTTTTCAAACATAGGAATTTTAATTTACACAATATGATCTATAGCTTAATTACTGGGTGGTAGAAATGTACAATGAGATGCTAAAACTTTCCCTTCCTTTCATTTCCTAGGGTAAAATACATAATTCCCACCCTCATTTATTAGGATTTTTCTTGCATTGCACTGAAAGCCTTGGAGGACAGGATGGGAATAGAGTGACTTCTTAGGCAGAATGTGGGAGGAACAGTGAGATACAAGTTGATTTGGTAAAATCAACACATCATAAATTAAATCTGATATTCTAGGAGATCACCCTAAAAGATTGTTTGCTACCAGCTCAAAACAGGAAAGTCTTGAGACTAAACTAATTAACAGTATAAACATATCTACAAATTAAACTTGCCATTACTGGTGGAATAGTCACATTAGAAAGAAATAAAATAATCAGGGAGCCAGAATTTGCTATAATTTATTTAGTATGTATAAAAGAGAACAATGCTGAATGGGGTGTGGGCAGGAGATAGCACAGGAATTCTAATCACTAGAGAGCTATTCTCCATTGTGGGGGGCAGAGGTAGTTCATCAGGTCTGTCATCATGGCCTAGATTACAAAACTTCTTCTTTTACCTTTTTCAGACCCCCTGATAACCAAATTGCCTGATGACTAATTTAACTTTCAAGCAAAAGTATGCACTGGAGCAGATCCAAGGGTTCTAATCACAACAAAAGAAATAGCTCCCACTGCAAAAGAATAAACGGACCCAAGAAGAGATGAGCTAATCAGATAAGCATATTCTTATTGGCTCAATGGTAGTATGTCACATATTTAATTAATATCGCAGATATTGATTTCACGAGCTGCAAATTTAATTGTACTAAAATAAACTGTCTTCATTTTTGTAATACTGTATTTAATTCCTATCTTAAAGCCCATTTTCCCTTAATGACAACCAACATGGTCACTTCAAGGTATTTTTTAGTCAAATCCTGGGTTCCTCTACACGTGAGAATTTTCCCAGTGAAATCAAGGTTCCTCACCTCCCCCTGAGAATTAGCGGGTAGCTGGCAGCCTACCGTGTTGTATAACTCCAAAAACACCAATAATGGCAGCACTGATGTGTATTTCTTGGTCAACATTTATTTATGGTAATGTCCATTGCTAATGAGCAAATGAATGGGTTTTTTCTGACAATATTCAATAACAGAAGTACTTCCCCTTGAGACCTTCAGAAGGTAGGGATTAAATAATCATCTCCACATAAATAAGCCTATGAATTCCCTTTTAACCAAAGGGCTTCTTAAGCTCAAATTTAGACAACTCTCCCTACTTCTGTGCAATTCTAAGGGCATGTGAAGAGGTGTGTCCTGGCTATCTATTGTGGTAGAACAAACCAACCAAAATTTAATGGTTTATAACAAAAATTATTTTATTGTGCTCATGACCTGGAATTCTGAGGGGCTGGCCTGTTTTCTTTGGACTCCCCTGGAGTCATTCAATGGTGGCTGACTAGTGGCTGGACTGGTTTGAAAGTCCAAGATAGTTTCACTCATATGCCTGTTGTCTTAATGGGAATGGCTGGCAATATGGCTTAGATGGGCCTCTCTCCCAACAGGTGGTCTCAACTTCTCCACCAAGCAGGGTGATCTGACTTCTTCCACAGTAGCTGGCTTTCTCAGACAGTATCCTAAGAGAGCCAAGTGAAAGTGCAATGTTATCTGGTCTTGGAAGTCACAGAAGCTCTCACTTCTGTTGTACCCCATTGGTCAGCCATACCACAAGACCAGTCCACATTCAAGGGGAAAGAAATTAGTCTCTGTCTCTCAAAGGGAAGTAACAAAGAATTGTGGTGATATTTAATCTGGGTGAGAAAAGGGAAATAAGATTTTTTCCAAGCCACTCTGGGTCACAGGAAGCAATGAGGTTAACTCAAGCTCTTACTGTCTTGACATACTACATCATGCCATGCAAACCAAGATCCCTATTCAAGTGGCATCACACCATCCCAGGGTATGGCAAAATTCACAGATGGGCACAAACCCTCACAGCTCTTGCAGTCCCAAATTAATTTTGGGACATACATCATCACCTCATCATGGCTCAGCTTTGGCGTAGAGTGCCAGGTAGAGAATTTCTTTTCATGGACCAACACCCAAATTTCTCCAGTTTTGTCTTCCCCAGTTCTTTTTTCTAAGTCAGGATGATAGTCATCTTTACCCAGCATCCAGGATAAACAAGATTTGACACTAAAAGAATTTTCTTGCATGCCTAGTATTTATGCCAGGATTTTAGAATTTTAATCCCAAAGGCTATTACTAAACATTTTTTTCCATGTGGTCTACAGAGAAGCCTCCCTTCTCTGAGTCATGGAGAAGAAGATCTAAACCAAAGAGACATCTAGAACTACAGGTAAAAGGGATTGGGTAAGAAAAATAAAATTACCTCACTAGCTGCTCAAAATATTTTTTCTATCACTTTTACAAATGGAGCTTCTGACTTTTATATTAGTCACTCATGAGTGTGTTCAATTCTTTTACTGAGAGACATTGAACTGGGATTATATCTGGGAGCACTAATAAAATTAAATTATTGAACCTACAAAACTGAAAACTCAACTCCTCACTTCACTGAATTCTAACAAGGGCACAATCTGGGACTCTTCTTAAATAAAAGCTATCTTTTTTATTTTTTAATTTATTTATTTATATATATATTACATCACTGTTCATTTTTAAACAATGTTTGTTTGTTTGTTTTCCCCTCATGTATAGTCCCCATAGAATATCCTCCACCAACTCACGCAGGCACCATCACCACAGTCCCCTGTGCTCCTCTTCCTTCCTCCTCCCCTGCAGGATGTCTCTATTGTGTATATATACTACATCTTTTTGATCCAGTCATCTATTTTGGGGCATTTGGGTTGTTTCCAAGTTTTCCTATTATAAATTATTTCCAGGTTTACCTATTGCCCCTGCAATAAACATAGGTGTACAGGTGTTCTTTTGAATCAATGTTTTTGTGTCCTTTGGGTAGATCCCAAAGGAGTGGAATTGCTGGGTCATGTGGTAGCTCCATTTTTAGTAGACTGAGGAACCACCATACAGAAAAGCTATCTTTTAATTAATTGATACCTAATACTGTACAAAATGTTTTTATGTATTACATTATTTAAATACAATAAAAACCCTATGACATGGGGTTTATTATCTCTGTTTTACAGAAAAAGAAACTGAGTCAAAGGCAATGAAGGGATTTGCAAGATACTCAGTGACAGAAGTAATATAAACTAGGTAATGAATAACATTAGAATTCATGCTTTCAGTCGCTATATTGCTGACTCTTTAATTTTTGCTTTAAAACTACAACAAAGTAAACTACTTTCTGACAAAATTTTATTTGTAGTATACTAAATTGTGACTACAGTCATTGTATGTTGAGTGAGGTTGTAGTTTAAATACCTGTTTACCAAAAAGTCTCTTTCAGCATAATACCAACTGGTGATTTTAATGACTCAGCACATGAGTATAAAGGTCGAATACAGCTAGAAAAAATTGTAATAATAGTAAATACAGAAAATGTCATAGGATACATAAAGGCAAAATAGCCTGTGTCAACTTCACTAGTTTGAATATGAACCTCAAAAAAAATTTTTTAATAAATCGAAGCAGGTAAATATTTTTGAAAAGAAAAAGAATAAACTCTAAATTTCGTACTATAGTTTTGTTATTTACTGACATGCAAGGGTTTTTTTTTAATGTCTATGATAAGAAATATCTTTCTTTATATCCCTGTTATATCTGGTGACAGTAAAGGTTAAGCAGCGAATCCCCAGTTATGGACTGTTAAAGTATTAGACATCAAAAATGTAGAGCTATAGTAATAAATAAGCAGTGAGTCATGCATCCCAAATCACATCTGTTCAAAGAAATAAAATATGGTGCCTCGGAGAACCCAAAGAAAACACCTAGTTGCAATCAACTTTCGCAAAATTAATGTTAGTCTTACTGCTCTGTGCCTTGACTCCAAAACATTTTATAGATACAGAAAATATATCTTAAAATACAGTTATTTAATTTTTGATTCATAACACTCTTCTCTTAAATGTGCTTTAAACAATCCATTTTTATGGGGCATGGAATATCATATGCAGTCAAAAGTTATACAAATAACAACAGCGAAAAGTATCAGAAGAAGTAAGGTTGAAGGTATTCCAAATCTGGAACGTAATTTCAGAAGTGCTACTAATTTTTTGTTCTATTTTCACTTTTCCCAAAACTCTCTTTATCACCAATGCCATTAGATACCTCTTAATCCCAAGTTATTGTTCCTGCATATCTGAATTGTATACGTCATTTAACTGATTAATTCCAAAGTTGCCACCCAATACTATAACCTTGAAGTTGGCAATTTGTGTTATAATAACTTCGAATCAATCTTTGGACTGACCATCTATTTTTTTGATGGGAAAATACACAAACATATAGACATCCATAGATATACATATACATTTAAACATTATTTATGATCATTATACCTAAACATTTGAACTTGCAATCAAAGTTTCTCTGATCAATTGCAGAGACAAAATGTATATCTACAATCAGAATTAAATATTTTAAATGGGGAAGCCACAAATCTCTGCTAATAGATTTTCAAGTATTAGATGTGCTAATGTAAGTGGATATGCTTATTACAGAGTTCACATTTGGTAAATATTATTCCCTTTCAGTTGGACAGTAAATATAAAGATTAAAGAATTGAAAGTTTGTGAAGAAAGATAGTGAGAAAACCTTCCTTGACCATCTAATAGCACTTAACATTGCTATTTAATCTCTTCTTTAAAACTTTCTGGTATCTGTGACATAACACTTTTCTGGATTCCCCCACATACACAGTCTCTTTTTGCCTGCTCAATCTCCTCTCCATAGGTTCTAAACAATTTAGTTCCTCAATGTTCATTTCAAAGCCCCATCTACTTGAATCTATTGTCCTCCCAATGTGATCTCATTTGTGCTCGGAGTTTCAATCAACGATTAATAACAAATATAATATCTGAACTTCTCTGAGACCCAATCTCTTGCATCTAACTCAACAGCTTTTTTAAATTTTATTAAAACTATCTCAAATTAAATATATTCACATCCAAGTAGTTGATTGCCTCTCCTCCTTTCCCCACTAATACCTGATTTCCTGGATAAATAAACAAATAGACAAGACACATACACAAACATACATAGAAGACAGACTTAAATATAAGCAAATAACATCACCATTCAAGTGGCTCTGTCAATCAAGAAACTATTCTTCACTTTTCCTGTCTTCTTTCAGCCTCCATACATACCAAATTAAGTCCTATGTATTTTTGCCTCCTAAACATTATCCCATACATTGGCTCCCTTATCTCCATATCCTTCTACCATCATATCTCATCTAGGCTCTTGTGATAACATTTCAATTAGTCTTTCCACATTCACTTTTGGCCTCTAAAGTTCATTCCCCATGCATGCTAGCAGACAGATCTCTTTCAACAAAAGTGATAACTAAAATGCTCACACCCCAGTGTGGGCAGTTATGGCCCAGTTACTATCATCAAAAGGGAATTCCTACACAGTCACCTTCTTTGAGCAATCACTTGGGTTTTACTTCTAGAACTTTAGCTTTTAAGGACTTGTTCAAGTAGTAAGAATTGACGCTTTGATTTTGAATGCTTCCACAGCTGCCAGCGTAGGAAATATTCAGTAAAGTTTCATTAGAGAAATCTGGAATTCAGCCCAATCATTTTGGACAGAAATGGTCTTACATAACTCTTTTTCAATCTCAAGGCAGTTTAACCTCCTCCCAGAAGGAACAATTTCTGCTGAAGGGTCATTTTCACTCCATTACATTAATTGTTTGGATAGTGCTGACCACATAACACCCAAGCTCTTCAAAGAAAAGAACACATCATAATAGCACAACAAGCATCACAGAAAGCTTGATGGCTATAATGTAAATGTTGTGCTTATTGTTGAGTTTGTTTTTAAATTAATAATAAATTATAAAAGGCCAAAAGATAACCCAAAAAATATTATAAAGTAAAATACTAAAATATGACTGAACACTTCTTGAGGGCTTTATTTAATTTCAATAGCATTTTTAATTATTTTGAAATAGTGGGGTTTTTTTTTTCAAATATCGCTCAATTAAGTTGCCAGAATAGAGGTTCTGAGGAAAAAGCAACTGAATACTGAGTGACTGAATTATTTTAGATTTTTCTTTGCCCCTACAAGTGGCACTCTGATCATCAATGTACTCACACTAGTTTTGGCACAATCAACAGTGTGGAGTATTCATTTCTATTTCAGGTGACATAAAAACTAGAACAGTAGGGTCTTTGTTCAATATTACAAAAGTAGTCCTTGATTTTTGACTATAATTACATTTAACTAAAGACATAAGCTTTGGGTCATTGGTAGAAAAGAAAATGTTAGACCAGGATAACGTAAGAAAAGGTTTTGGCTTCTGTTATGTTTACAAAACCTTCCTTGAGGAGTTTTCCTAAGTCATTTGGCAGCCTAAAGTGAACTGAGGCTCAGAAAAATAATGGAATGTTAAACACCATCTATCAGAAGTAGGTAGGCTTTGGCACAGGCTCTAGAAGATGTCAGACAAAATCCTAAGTTCTGACAGGAACAGGCCTTAAGTTTTGTTCTTTTCACTGATCTCTCATTACTCGCACTTGTTTTCATGGAAAAGGGAATGATGATGTAGGGGATACTAAACAGTAGAAGTTTGTTACTAAGGAAAGAGGAGTTATGTTTATGCAGAAAAGGAAAGAACATATAATTGGGTTGATAAAGGTGGAAACAAATTACAGTGATATCTTTTGGGGAGTGGACAGAGTCATTCCTCTATCTTCCAATGATATCATGATTTTTTTTTAATATATTTTTTTTAATTTATACAAGAGCCGTGGTACAGGCCAGATGCATGGAAGGATGAGAGAATTCACCAGAGATAGAGCGGGGAACAGAACAGGCAGACTGATGGAATACACTGCTGAGGGGAGCACTGGGTGAGGCAGGAGAGGTCTGTTCACCATGTCGGTTGCTCCGAGGCCAGTGGGGACTGAACCGGCACTGCAGAGGCTGCGGACAGCTTCACAGCACTACACTCAACCATCTGTGCCACCAGGGAGGCCCGATGATATCATGATTTAACCTGGGAAAACACTCTGATCCATTGCAGGCAGTCTTGGGGATAACCCTCCTTTGGTCACAATGATTGGTGCAATGACAGTCATGTGACCTACATGAGTTCAGTGGGATTCGATCCTGAAACTTTTGTGAAAGCTATTACTACCATATATCAATGGAGTAGAATTGAGAGCCCAGAAGTAATCCCACACGTATATGGATAGCTAATTTATGCCACGTGAATAAAGAAAGTAAGAGAGGAAGTCGATTCAACAAATGATGTTGCCACAGGCAAAAGAATGTATCTAAACCACTATCTCACACCATACCCAAAAATTAATTCAAAATGAATTAAAGACTTTGATGTAAGACTAGAAACAATCATGTATGTTGAACAAAACACTCCATAACATTGACTTTGGTGATGTCTTTGGGGCTTGACTCCAGTGGCATGGGAAACCAAAGCAAAAATAAGCAAATGGTATTTCAGCAAACTAAAAAGCTTCTGTACAGAAAAAGAAACTATCAGTAAAACAAAACAAAAAAACAAACAAACAAACAAAAAAAACCCTCTGAATGGGAGAAAAATATTTGCTATTATACAGCTGATGAAAGACTAATATTTAAGATGTATAAAGAACTGTGCAACTCAACAAAAACAAATAAACCAATCAAAAAGTGGGCAGAAGAGCTTAGACACTGCTCCACAGAAGACATATGGTGAATGAAGAGATGCTCATTATTACCAATCATCAAGAAAATGCAAATCAAAGTCACAAGGAGGTATCATCTTACACCTGTGAGAATGGCCCATATGAAAGAGATCATAAACAGCAATTGTTGGTGAGGATGTGGAGAAAAAGGAGTCCTTCTGCACTGTTGGTAGAAATGTAAACTGGTCCTGCCCTATGGAAAACAATATGGAGGTTTCTCAAAACATTAAAAACAGATCAACCATATGATTGAGAAATCCCTCCCTTAGGTATTTACCATGAGTGCAAAAATACTACTTTGGAGGGATACATGTATTCCTATGTTCACTGCAGCAGTATTTAAAACAGCCAAGTTACACGGATGAATGGATTAAGAAGATGCAGTATCTATACACAATGTGATAATACTCAAGTATAAAGAATGATGAAATCTTGCAATTTGTGACAACATGGATAGAACTGAGATGGGGACATTTTACTAAGAAAATAAGTCAAAAGCAGAAAGATAAAAACCAAATGATTTTGCATATATGTGCAATATAAAGAAACAAAGCAAAGGAACAGACAAAACTAACCAAACAAACCTCGGAAATTTGATTGCAGAACTGAGGCTACCAGGAGAGGGCAGGATGGGAGCAAAAGGCTGACAGGACACAACAGACTAAGGTGGAGGATTACTGATACCAGGTGATGGGTGTGGTAGCAGACATCTGAAAAGGTGTAACCCTATACCCCTAAAACATATCTAGTGATATAAATCAAAGTTACTTCAATAAACAATATAAAAACTATTAGAACAGAAAGGCTGTCACTCCACTGAGGCTGCCAATACAACAGAATATAAACCTGTGGCAATAATAACTGGTGGTGAGATGATTTGTGTGGAGTCTGTTTGAATGATGCCCGCAAAGAGAAAACCCGAGCTGTGTGATAGAAAAATGGTCCCAATGATATTTCTGAGGTCCTGAATCTATACCCTAGATATACCTGTTAGGTTTCTCAATGACCTAATTCATTTTATTGGATTATCATTACTCTAAGAAAATTCCTGCCTAGAAACTATACACAGTAGCATATCAAAGAGACAAAGTAACCAAAAATTGAACAGAAAACACACACAGCAAAGGGTTACAGTAAATTTTTCAAATGAGACCATAATAAACCTATCAACATTGCCAGGTCTGTCCCTGGCACTCTGAGGATCAGTATCAAGAGAATATCACTTTAGCTATGGAGATATTAATCTGCATAATAGTTTAAGTGATTATGTGCAAAAATGAGTAACCTAGATAACAAAGATTGGAGATATTCCATTGTGAGCTGACATAGCATGGGGTCGGGAGAGGTAACAATCTTTGTCACTCAATTGTTTAATAAATTCCTTCTAATCATTTTCATTAGCCATATTGAAGGGTATTATTTCACAAATAGAATCTATAACCCACTGTTTCTAACTTTGTTATCTATAAAAAAGAAATACTTTCACATTTTAGTGCTTCATGCACAAAATAGCTCAGTAGGATATGTAAATTTAAATTGCTTCAATTAAAGTAGTTTTAAGCAATTGCAATATAAAGTTTAGTAACATTAAGACACAATGAAATATTGTAGGAAGTACTTTAAAATAGCAGATATCCAGCAATACTCTGGTTATCGTTATGATTCTGTTCTGTTAAGACAGTAATTTAGTTGCTGCCAAGGGTGCAAACAGGTTATGCTAAGCTTTTTGAGTCAAGAAATAATCCTACTTTCTTACAATTTTATTTATATATATTTTTTTTACTTATTTATTTAAAGATTTATTTATTTATGCATACAAGAGCTGGGGTAAAGGCCAGAGATGCCAGCTGGGGTATAGGCCAGAGATACAGGGGGCGAGAGGACTCACCAGAGACAGAGTGGGGAACAGAACAGGCAGACAGATTGCAACACACTGCTGAGGAGAGCAGCCGGCAAGCCAAGAGAGGTCTCCCTCACCATGTGGGTGGCTCCCTGGTGGGGATCGAACATGTGCTGCAGAGGCTGTGGATTGCTTCATAGTGCAGTGCTTAACCCTTTGCACCACCAGGGAGGACCCCCTCTTACAATTTTAGATCCTTTAAGTCTCTGGTCAATTCTTCCTGGGTTACCAAGAGGATCAGCAATAATTTTCCTAGCATTGATGTTTTACCTCTGGATTATGAACAAAATATCGCAGATCTATTTCCTAGTCTTTTTTTTTAATTTGGGGATGTCTTTGTTAATCCTTCATTTTTTAATTATTTTTTTTTATTTTCTTATATCATTGTCCATTTTTGTACAATATTTTATTTCTCCCCTTATGTGTAGTCCCCATAAATTCCCCACTACCACAGCATCTGTGACCATCACCATAGTCCCTTGTGCATTTCCTTCCCGTTTTGACCCTTTTCCCTTCCCTTCCTCTGCTGTGTGTCTCAGATCTAGTATTTTGTAGTCCTGAATGTTGGTAAGTCCAAACTGCAAAGTCACATCAGAGGTATGCTCTGGAGATGCCAAGAGAGATGTGATGGTGTCTCAAAGACTGCCCTAAATCAACTCAGAGACAGTCTGATAATGCCCCTTTCTACAAAGGCATTTCCAACAGGATGACAGATGTTTCTCAACTACTTACATGCCAAATTGGGTAGAGCAGATCATACCACAAAGATCCAGGACATATAACCATTAGTAAGCTTATTCACAGTAGTGGGTGTGGTACAAATTGTTCATAGCACATAAAGACATCTTAGACTCAGCCCATGGAAGATAAAAGGTAAACGGAAAGCTGCGCTGTTGCTGGTTTTCCAGCTACACCTAATAAATGCTCAAGCTACTCTCCAAGGAAATGAAAGTGTCAGTGTAGACATTGAGACAGACCAAAGAAAATAATTCAGAGATTGAAATGAAGAAACACAAAAGTTTAATTTACCTTGGAAATCAAAATAATGACCACATGTAAATGCAACAGCAGCTATGTCACTAAAAGAAAACAGTATTAAAAATTGGGAAGGGGCATTAAATAACTCTAATTATACCTTCACACCTGGAGGAAAGAATTTCTGAAACTCAACTAAATGAACAGACCCATATGAACATCTCAAAGCAAATTCTCATTGGAATAAGATTAACAGAAACATGTAAACTAAACACATCAGAGGCAGCTATATCCTCTTAAAGAAGAACAATAGGAGGAGGAAATAAATGCACACACATTCGAAGTGTAAGTCACACACTTGTGACCCATTCATGTCATTCATTCCAACACACCTTCATTAACAACCACCACGTTATAAGCATTTTGCCATGCAGTTGATGATCAAAATTTTAATGGTAATTATTTTTCTTAAAACCATCATGTCCCAAAGACCACTGAAAATAGACATCATTCTTAAACTAGTGGCTCCCAAATACATAAATTTATGGAGCAATGAAAAATGTTAACATGCTAAAAAATACTTCAGTTTCATATACAAGTGAAGCATTTTGTTTTTTCGAATTAAAGGCATTGCAATATAATTGCCATCTATAATGGCTACTCATGCTGCCATTTCAGAAGATGATCATTAGGCTTTTTCCTCATTGTGCTATGACTGGTGAAAATTTCATAAGTCTTGTATCAGTCTACAAACTGATGGACCAAAGTCAAACAAGTTTCATTACATTTTCCAAAAAAATAAATTCCTTAAGGAAAGCTTGGAGTTTATGAGCATGACAATCACCAGGACAGAATTTTTAAAGTTCAGAATCTAATCTCCAACCCAGAAATTCTGATTTATGAAATCTGGGGAAAGGGCAGAAAAATTGCACTTGTGAAGAGTAGCCTGGCAGTCTGTCTCAAAATTTAATGTACAAGTGAATCATTTTTAATAAGATTTTTGTCTTGGGATAAGTTTAAATTTACAGAAAAGTAGCAAAGATAGCACAGGAGGTTCCAATATACACTTCACCCAACATCCACTAGTATTAATATTTTATATAACCATGGTACTTTGCCAAAACTAACAAATAAATCTCAATATAATGCTGTTAACCAAATCAAAGATTTTCTTAGATTTTATCAGTTTTTCCATTAATGTCTTTTTTCTGTTTCAGGCTCTAGTCTGAGATTATCTTTCAATGCAGATTCTGTTTCAGTAAGTCTAGGATGAAGCCACAGATTCTTCACTTCTCATGAAGCAGCAGAATTCCAATGTAAAGGGCATTATGCGAGCTGTTGGTCTGGAAATCACACTTTCAATGAAGATCATCCTTGGACCAATCTATGAGGAAGAAAAAGTTTTCAGGGATTACCTGATTCTACCCTGTTGGGGGTTAAAAGTCTCTCTGTAAAAATATAGTGTCACCTTGCCTTTCTTAATAAAAATAAAGACCGTAACATATAATGGACAAGATTCATAATCTTTTGTTACTTTACTGATGCCAATAGTTCTGATAAAAAAATTTTGTTACTATTGAAGAAAAGCAAAAAGAAATAAGGATATCAATTTCTCTTGCCAATTTCCTGCTCAAGTTCTTGATAGCCCTGCTGAAAAGATAAAGCCAAAAATACAAACTGTAATCTACCTCACAGGTTTAGAATCAGAGCTATGTAAATAAATAGAAACCATTATTCTGTTTAAAATGTAATAGCTACATAATTAATTAAAATGTGCACATATAAGAAATATGTTCTCATAATCAGTTTGAAATTTATAGGATTAAACTGTTATTTGGAGTTCTGCTAACTAAACCTCTAGCACTTTCGTACAATATATTTTTCTAATTTCATTAGATTTGTTTACAGTATAAATAAGTTCTAAAGTAGCATCAAATGATGATTCTACTGCTAAATCCAGAAGTGGTATATAAGACTTTTCTAAGATAATATAATTATATCCTCAACATCATTGTGACTAGCTACAGATAAAAATCAACTTCCAAGTTCATACTACCTATGAACAGAGAACAAAGAAACAGAGGGCTTCCACCCCTATGAATTATTGATAGTTAACCATGCAACTTCCAAATGTAATGTAAACAATCTCTCTTTTTAGACTATAACCCAGAATGACCACCTGGGTCCCTTTTCACATCTCTTATTCTAAACTCAATGATGAGCAGTCATCACCTACTCTCTGAGCTTTAGCATTGCAAAGGACTCTAAGAAATCATCTAATTCAGCCCTCTCTGTTCACAGAAAGTGAATCTAAAACTCAGAGGAATGCCTTTGACCCTGATCAAAGTCATAGAGTATTTATCTGTAATGTATTATGATTCTCTTCTCACCCCATCATCTCTCACTCTCCCAATCTTTTTAGACTTTGTGAATGCAAATGCCCCCTTTCTATGTTTTTAGGAACTATCTCAGTGCAACAGAAAAATATTTTTATTTTTTTAAGAAGTACTTTATTTTATGTTTGTAAGATTTATTTTTTTTTTCTTAAAGATTTATTTATTTATTTATACAAGTACTGGGTACAGTCAGAAGCGCGGGAGGGTGAGAGAATTCACCAGAGCCAGAGCGGGGAGCAGAGCAGGCAGAAGGACCAAAGTACACTGCTGAGGGGAGCAGCAGGCGGCAGGAGAGATCTGCGCGCCAAGTGGGAACCTCCTCTGGTGGCCGGGGAGCAGCCGGGGATCGAACCGGTGCTGCAGAGGCTGCGGGCAGCTTCGCAACCCAGGGCTCTACCGCTGCGCCACCGGGGAGGCCCAGATTTATTTATTTTTATAAAAGATCTGGGGTACGGGCCAGTGGCACATGAGGGTGAGAAGATTCACCAGAGACAGAGTGGGGAGCAGAACTGGCAGACTGACCAAAATACACTGCTGAGGTAGCAGTGCGTGTGACAGGAGAAGTCTGCCACGCCATGTGGGTATCTCCCTGGCTGGCGGGGAATTGAACCTGCGCTGCAGAAGCTGCAGACAGCTTCACAGCGCTGTGCTCAACCTGCTGTACCACCAGGGAGGCCCCAGAAAAATATTTTTAAAACATACTACTGTATACTTAGTATACTTAGTCTTACCAAATCTTAACCATTTATTATATTTCTCCTTTTTTAAGGAATAAATCAATTCATTCCCACATAAACAGGGCCAATTTACTTTTTCAAACATGGAAAATTCCATGAAGGAAGTATAAACTTTTTTATAAATGGTGCTAGAGCAATCCACATGGATAGCCATAGGCAAAAAAAAAAAAAAAAAAAAAAAAAAAAAAGACCTTGTCCTAAACCATAGGACATTTATTTAAAAAAATTAATTCAAAATACTCAAAATAGATGACAGACTTAAATGTACATTATAAAACCAAAAGACTTTTTAAAAGGTAATAGGAGAAAATCTTTAAGATTTAGGCCTCAGTGGAGTTACAGAATAACACAAACAGCATGGTCAACAAAAGAAAAAAAAATCAAAAATTGCATTTCATCAAATTTTTTTTCTGTGAATTAACCTATAGAGTAAATGAAAATACAAGCTGTAGGCTGAGGGAAAATGTTTTAAAACTAAATATGTGAATATATACATTGATATCTACATGTAAAAAAATGATAATTTTTACAATAAATAAAATATCACAAAAAGCCTTCTTAAAACTCAATAGTGATAAACCAAAAAACTCAGTTACAAAATGGTCAGAAGACATATACATTTTACTGAAGAAGACAGATGGATGAGAATTAAATATAAAAGATTTGCAATATCATTATCTGTGGTAGACAGACTAATTTCCCACCCAGAAGATGTCCATATTCTAATCCCGGGAGCCAGTGAATATGTTATGTAGTTAAAATTAAGGTTGCAGAGGGCCTCCCCAGTGGCACGTTGGTTGAGCGCTGGGTTGCGAAGCTGCCCGCAGCCTCTACAGCGCCGGTTCCATCACTGGTCGCCGGGAGAGGGTCCTACATGGCGCGCAGACCGCTCCTGCCGCCGACTGCTCACCTCAACGGTGTACTTCGGTCCCTCTGCCTGCACTGCTCCCCACTCTGGTTCTGGTGAATTCTCTCATTCTCCCGTGCTTCTGACTGTACCCAGTGCTTGCATAAATAAATAAATAAATCTTTAAAAAAAAAAAAAAAAAAGTAAGCATTCAGGGCCTCCCTGGCCTCCCTGGCGGTGCAAGGGGATAGGCACCGCACTATGAAGCATTTAGCGGGCTCTGCAGCACGAGCTCAATTCGATCCCTGGCCAGCCAGAGAGAGTTACCCACATGGTGCAGCAGACCTCTCCTGTCTCACCTGTGCTCCCCTCAGCAGTGAATTTCAGTCAGTCTGCCTGTTCTGTTACCCACTCTGTCTCTGGTGAATCCTCTCACCCCCAGCATCTCTGGCCTGTACCCCAGCTCTCGTGTGCATAAGTAAATAGATCTTTTTTTTTTAAAGTAAGCATGAAGCATGCAATTAGCATAGGACCCAACAATTCACTTTCAAGAATTTACCCCAGGATATTTAAAGTTATGTCTGTGCAAAAAGCTATCTGCAATTGTCTACAGTAGCTTTATTCATATCAGTCCCAAAAGGAGAAGGCCAAAATGTGCCTGAATAAATTATTAAAAAACTATTAAGCAACAAAAAGGAATGCACTATTGACACCATGCAACAACTTGAATGAATTTCAAGGATGTTATATTGAAAAGTCATTTTCGAAAGATCACATACTGTATAGTTCAATTCATATAAGATTCTCAAAAAGACAAACTTTTATAAAGTTGAAAAACACATAAGGTAATTGCCACGAGTTAGGATGGTAAGAAACAGGAATGAACGTGACTAAAAACGTATAATACCAGTGAGGTGGTAGTTACACAAATCATATGTGGAATAAAATGAAAACATACTGTACAAACACATTTGACTAATCTCAAACTTCTGGCTTTGATATTGCACTATAATTTTGTAAAATGTAACCACTGATGAAAATTGGGTGAAAGGTACACAGGATATTTTTGTATTAGCTTTACAAATTCCTGTGAGTTTATAATTATTGCCAAATGAAAACTTGGGGGAAAAAAAATTTCAAACAGATTTGAAGTCCAATTTATCCCTTCCTTTCTCATTCCATTTCCCTCCGCTTCTACCTCCTTTCACAGAATTGTCCTAAAATGAGTGTTAGAATTTCTATTCTCTTTTATTTATTTTATTACCTGTGAATATGTTATTTGAAAATATAGATTATGTTTTGTATATTCTAAAACCTTATATAAATGACATCATACTAATCCTCCTGCAACTGGTTTTTCATTTTGTTTCTGCTTAACTTGGTGATGCCAAGATCTATCCATGGGGCTTATGCATGTTCTCTGCTGTATAATAGTCTTCTACTATATGAATATACCACTCTTTATTTGTACTTTCTTCTTTTGATGGACATACAGAATTTTTGCCAAGATTATTCCATTATAAGATAATGCTGAAGAAAAGAAAACATCCTAGTGCACTTCTCCTTGTGAACATATACAAGCATATTTCTATGATATATACCTAGAAGTAGGATATTTTCCTTCAGGGAATCTACATTTTCAACTTTATTAAATAATCTCAAGCTGCTTTCCCAGTTGGTTATACCAATTTGTTCTTCCACATCACTGCCAATACTTGACAATAATCTCTTCTCTAATAAAAACCAACCTATTTTCTCAATTGGCAAATTGAACCCTTTATAACTTACCAACTGTGAAACTTTATCAGTTCAGAGGATTTTATCCAGAACTCATAGTTACAGTTCAGAAAACCACATGGAAAAAATATATAATTAAGGCTCATACAGAGCCCACTGCTCTGCACGGAGCAATTAGATAGAAACTCTACACTGTACATTCATTTAAATAGGTCTTTCAATTTTCTGGACTCTCTCAGAAGCACTTCCAATGACATTTTTTCTGGGATCTCTCACCATATATCACTTCACATAAGTTTTCTCTGACCATTATCACACAAATTTCACTGGCATTTTTTCTTTCTTTCCATTCATTCAATACATCTTTCAAATACCTGCTATAATCGAGACACACTGGGAGTGTTACCCAAAACAAAACTAAGCCCTGGACTCAAGGGCTTATATCTTAGTTCAGGGGAAAGAATAAGAATAATAAATTAATAAATATACTTTATATTGAACCATATGAAATAATTGTTATTTTACTATTCTTGATCAACAAAAAGGCTTTTCATATATTCAAGTTAATAGAATAGGACTCTGTGGTGATAAGTGCTATGAAGAAGGCAGGGTAAGTGGATGGAGTCATAAGGTGGGTGTGGGTGCCTTTCTTAGAAAGTGCTATTTGAACAGAGAAAAGAGTTAGTAAGTTACTTGGCTATCTGGAGGAAGAACATTCCAGAGAGCTATGTATGTGGAAAGATTCTGAGTAGGGTGTGTGAATGACTGCTCCAAGGAACACCAATGAATCCAGAGAGAATAGAGTGAAGAAGAATAAAAATGGTACAAGATCAGGGCAGAGAAGAGAAAAGAAAAGGGGTAGGTCCACAAAAGGTATGTTAGTCATGTTTGATATGGAGGCAGGCAGGCCTCAAGGAGTTAGGATTATCATAAAGAACTCAGGGCTGGGCCTCCCTGGTGGTGCAGCGGGTTGAACGCCGTGCTCTGAAGCTGTCCGCAGCCTCTGCAACACAGGTTCGATTCCCGGCTGGCCACTGAGAAACAGAACAGTCTGCTGTTCTGTTCCCCAGTCTGTCTCTGGTGAATCCTCTCACCCTCCTGAGCCTCTGGCCTGTACCCCAGTTCTTGTATAAAAATAAATAAATCTTTAAAAAAAAAAAAAGAATTCAGGGCTGAGACGATGCTGTAAGAAAGGAAATAGTGATAAAAAGTTGGGTACTCAAAACTCTTTCATGATCCTTCTAATATTTCTTTTATCAAGCATATTTGTCTCATTGATGTCTCATCCCCCCCCAAGCATCTCTTCAAACTCTCATATCCTGACTTTGTTGACCCTAGTGTGAAAATATCTTGTCTGCCTGCAGTCTGATTCCAGTAAGAAACTTCCTAATCATTCTAAATTCAGCATCCTCCAAAATGTAGATTTGCATGTCCCATCACCTGACATATCACATTACTTTGGTACCTAATGACTCAGAAGACAATAGCACCACACCAGATCAAGAAGCTTATATTCTCATGCAAGGAGCACCACCAAATAATGAGCAAATGAATTCAAAGGCCTCCACTGTGCTTCTGTCTCTTCCAAAAGACTGTAACTGAGGGGTGGGCTGGGCCTAAGTCACAGCAGGAAAAGGCCATTCATCGCCATTCATTGCCATTCATGGCAATACAAGGGGGCTCCTCTGAGGAAGAGAACTCCTAGCTCTATTTCTGCAGCTAGGCCCCCTCCACTGAAGTTCCTATGCAAACTCCCCAAAGAGTAACTTGTTCAAGGGACTTACAACCCTTTAGGGAGAGCTGACCACAGTTTAATGGCATGAGAATGAAATTCTAATTCCATTTCCTGCTCATACCAACATAGGGCAAGGTGTATTATATTAAACATTTAGAGCAAGTAATAAGTAACTAGCCGAGCAAGGTCAATACCAGGTCACCATGGCATGACAGAAACTCAGTTTTCTGTCTTCCAGTGCAATGTGTCATTTAAGAATAAGATATTAAATTGTTTACAAAATGTAGTTAGATGGGGCCTCCCTGGTGGGTTAGGGGTTAAGTCTCAGCCCTATCACCACTAGGGTCTGAGTTCCATTCCCAGCCAGGGAGCTACCTAGATAAGGTGCAGCAGACCTCTTGTCTCAGCCATTGCTCCCCTCAGCAGTATATTTCAGTAAATCATCCTGTTCTGCTCCCCACTCTGTCCTCTGGTAAATCATCTCACCCCCTGCACCTCTAGTCTATACCCCAGTTCTTCTATGCAAAAATAAAAAGTGGGATACCTGCCTCACCATAAAAAAATTGTAGTTAGCCTAAGAGGATAGTCATGTCAAAATTATTTATCAACATATCCCATGCCTTAAAAAAAAACCTTAAAATATAACTTACATGCAAAATGCAGGCTGCCAAAGAGAAAATATGACATTAAAATGTCATTAAGATTATTGTATGGCTATAAGAACTTATAGCCACTTAAGACAATGGCACAGATCTTACAAAGAATTGCAACAAACTGTATTAAAAGGAATGTTCAAAACCTATTTTCTGAAAAGGCATTTTGAAAAGACGAAAATAGGTATGTCTTTTCTGAGGAAAAAAAAATCTTGATTTAAAAAAAAATTTCAGTGCTTAACACCATGAAATGAAATGAGACAATCAAAACCCAAATGAATTTTTATCAACTTGGTCCCGCATCCACTTGTACATAAAGCAGAAAATATACATCTCAGTATTTGGAAAAGTCAAGTTCGATCTCAAGTGATGTTATTTCAGACCACCAAGACTGAATGTGACAGCTTGAATTCAACTTGCTATCAAAAGCAGATGTCAGAAAATATAAAAGAAAATTGAAATAACTATCATAAAGTGCACTGATAGAACTTTTCTTTGAATTTCATTATTGAAAATACCTGCTAACATGGCAAGGCTTCTAATGTGCTTCTATACTCGCTCTGGTCCCACTGAGAGCCTTCCTTCCTGTCCACACTGACTGCCATTAAATACACTGATTCTGGATAAGAGTACAGGGTGTCGAGAGGGGCGGAGCAACATGGCGGTGAGGAGACGCTGCGAGTAAGATCTCCCATTAAAAAAAGTTAATAGGGAGGAAAAGCGGCAGGTCCCAGTGAGAACTGGGACACGGAAGATAAACGGGTGACGCCAGCGAACTGCCCGAAGAAGAAAGTGGCCATAAAAGAGGACTAGAAGGGAGGGAAGCGCAGAACCCTGCTCCCCTCCCCCGCCCACAGAGGCGGCACTCTCCGACCGGCAGAGAGGAGGAAACAACACACCAAAACGACCAACAAGAACAAACGACGCAGCAAGCGGGACTGTGAGTGGAAAGGAACTATTGCAGCCACCACACCCCGTGAACGGGAGCTGTGGAGAACCCTGCAGGATCCGCCGCGGCGGTGAGCTCCGGGCGCCATTAGAGAAGAACAAAGACCCCGGGAGACGCGCACACAGCCCGGGCTGCCGGTAAGCTTGCGCGGAGAGTGGCGCGCTCGGCGCACTTGAAAAGCAAGTGCAGACCTGGATCGCGGCTGCCCAGGTCCCCGCGCCTGCGACCTAGGCTTGCGGGGAGACGACCTAGGCTTGCGGGGAGACGCGCGGAGGTCCTCACTGAGGTGAAGGTCCCTCCCTGAGTGAGCAGGAACCAGGCGCCCAGGCACGGGAGCGGTGCAAAAGGCGCCATTCCCGCGCCACTGAACTGGGCTACAGCCCGCGTCCTGGAACTGAGGGCTTTGAACTGAGACCCGGGGCACGAAAATTCGGGGCGTGGTTTCTCCACGACGGTGGGGCACAAGGCAGACACAGCACCCCAAAGCTGTTGAGGTGTACCCTACCATTCCTGCTCTGTTCTCTGTCCCACGGGGTGGGGGGAGGCGAAAAACAGCCCCCCAAGGACAATAGGAGAGATCTCTGGCGCCACCTAGCGACCAGGAAAAAAAAAGTCACTAACACCCTATAAAACAGGACATTTCTTAAGACTGCTTGAAAAGGGCAGGTTTCTGGAGGACCCAGTGGCCAGCCGGGAAGTTATTCCACGCCAGGCCCCTTCCGACCAGCAGTCTGAGCCCACAGAGGGAGCAGGCACCCACGTCCGGGGCAGACCGGGTGCGCAGAAGAGTGTGCCTGAAACCGGAGGCGCAGGGACTGCATCCCGCTTCGCCATTTGAGAACAGGGACATTTCTTCAGTAAAAACTGCCTAAATCCAGCAGAAAGCTCCCCAGGAAGACAGAGATGGCTCCTGGAAGAGCCAGAGGGGAGCGGAGAAGTTCACCCAAGATGTCAGTCAGTCCGAGCAACACAGTGTCCCAACGCATACGACAAATTAGAAAACAGACAGTAGGGAGTAGAAGAACCACACGCAACCTAAAAACTCCTCAGGAAAGAAGCACACCACAAAAAGAAAACCACTCCCCAGATTGCAACGACAGCAACTTGGAAGAACTTCTGAGCCTTCCAGAAAGAGAATTTAAAATTGCCATGATTAAAAAAGTGATAGATCAGAAGAAGGAAATTGAGTCCCTAAAGAGGGAAGTAAGAGAAATGCAGGAGATCAAAGAATTAATGGAGGAACTAAAGAACTCTGGGAAAAGCAATGAAAGCAGAATAGATGAAATGGAAGAACGAATAAGTAATCTTGAAGACACAGAAATAAAAAGAACCAAAACAGAAAAGGAAAGAGAAGTACGAAGGAAAAAGAATGAAGAAAGACTTCGGGAACTATCTGACTCCATGAGGAAAGGAAATATAAGAGTTATAGGAATTCCAGAAGGAGAGGAGAGAGATGTAGGAACAGAGAAAATATTCATGGATATAATTGAAGAGAACTTCCCAAATGAGAAGAAGGAGCTGAAAATTGATATACAAGAAGCAAGAAGAACACCAAACTTCCACGACGAAAGGAAAAACACAGCAAGACACATAATAGTAAAGCTCCCAAGAATCCAGGACAAGGAAAAAATAATGAAGCTGACAAGAGGGAAGAAACAGATAACATTCAAAGGAAAACCAATCAGGCTGACATCAGACTTCTCTGAAGAAACACTACGGGCAAGGAGAGAGTGGAGGGACATAGTCAACAGACTCCAAGAAAACAGATGCCAACCAAGAATACTCTATCCCGCAAAGCTCTCTTTCCTCCATGAAGAAAGAATATGGACCTTCCCAGACAAAGAGAAACTCCGGAATTTCATTGCGACTAAACCCCCACTCCAAAAAATACTACAAGGAATCCTAAAGCCAGAACCTCAGAGGGACGAATAACAACGAAAGAAGACCAAAAAAAAAAAAAAGTTATTAAAAGAATAAATAAATAAAATCAAAGGAAAGACAAACATAATGGCAAATACAGATGCTAACATATCAATATTAACTCTAAATGTAAATGGACTAAACTCTTCAATAAAAAGACACAGAGTTGCAGCCTGGATTAAGAAACAAAACCCAACCTTTTGCTGTCTCCAGGAAACACATTTAGCTACAAAAGATAAAAATAGGCTCAAAGTCAAAGGATGGAAAACAATCCTGCAAGCAAATGGGCCAAAAAAGAAAGCAGGAACAGCTATACTTATATCAGATAAAACAGACTTCAAACTCAAAAAAATAAAAAGAGACCCCAATGGTCACTACATTATGATTAAGGGGACAATACTTCAAGAAGAAATAACACTCATTAACATATACTCACCAAACGAAAGAGCACCAAAATATATCAGACAACTGTTGTCCTCTCTGAAAACAGACATCAAAGAAAACACATATGTAGTGGGAGACTTCAACACACCACTATCAACAATGGATAGATCAACAAGACAAAAAATAAGTAAAGAAACTAAAGCTCTAAATAAGGACCTAGAGCATTTGGGCTTAACAGACATCTATAGAACACTAAACCCAAAAAAAACGGAGTACACATTTTTCTCAAGCGCACATGGATCATTCTCCAGGATCGATCACATACTGGGGCACAAGACAAACATCAACAGATACACCAAGATTGAAATCATACCAACCATCTTTTCTGACCACGAAGGCATCAAACTAGAAATAAATCATAAAAAGAAGGCAAGGAACTATCCTACCTCATGGAGATTAAAAGCCACACTACTGGAAGACCACTGGACTAACGAGGAGATCAAAGAAGAAATTAAAAAATTCTTTGAATTGAATGACAAGGAGGACACCAATATCCTAAATGTATGGGATGCAGCAAAAGCAGTAATAAGAGGAAAATATATAGCAATAGAAGCTCACATCAAAAAACAAGAAAGAACTCAAAGAAACAACCTAATCTCGAAGCTCAAAGATCTAGAAAAAGAACAACAAAAAAACCCCAGAACCAGTAGAAGAAAAGAAATAATAAAAACCAAAGCAGAAATAAATGAAATTGAAACTAAAAAAACAATCCAAAAGATCAATGAAACCAAGAGCTGGTTCTTTGAAAAAATAAATAAAATAGACAAACCCCTAGCCAGGCTCACAAAGGAAAAAAGGGAGAAAGCACAAATACACAGAATCATAAATGAAAGAGGAGAAATCACAACGGACACAGCAGAAATCAAAAGAATAATCAGTAACTACTATGAACAGTTATATGGAAACAAGTTCAACAATCTAGAGGAGATGGACAAATTCCTACAACTCTACAATCACCCAAAGCTAGATAAAGAAGAAATAGAACACCTAAACAGACCAATTACAAGCAGTGAAATTGAAATGGTAATTAAAAACCTCCCCAAAAACAAAAGCCCAGGACCTGATGGATTTACAAATGAATTCTACCAAACATTCAGAGACGAATTAGTGCCTATCCTTCACAAACTCTTCCAAAAAATTGAGAAGGAAGGGACAATACCAAACACGTTCTATGAAGCCAATATTACACTAATACCAAAACCGAATAAGGACAACACAAAAAAGGAAAACTATAGGCCAATCTCCCTAATGAACACTGATGCAAAAATCCTCAATAAAATTTTAGCTATCAGAATCCAACAATGTATCCATAAGATAATTCACCACGACCAAGTTGGATTCATTCCAGGGGCACAAGGATGGTTTAACATCCGAAAATCAATCAACGTTATCCAACACATCAACAAAAAGAAATATAAAAACCATATGATAATATCAATAGATGCTGAGAAAGCTTTCGACAAAGTGCAACACCCATTCATGATAAAAGCCCTTGAAATTCTTGGGATACAAGGAACATACCTCAACATCATAAAGGCCATCTATGACAAGCCAACAGCCAGTATCATTCTCAATGGTGAAAAGCTGAAAGCAATTCCATTAAGATCTGGAACAAGACAAGGATGTCCACTCTCACCACTGCTTTTCAATATAATACTGGAAGTCCTAGCCAGAGCAATAAGACAAGAGAAAGACATCCAAGGAATCCAAATAGGAAAAGAAGAAGTCAAACTATCACTATTTGCAGATGATATGATAATATACATAGAGAACCCCAAAATCTCCACAGAAAAACTAATTCAACTCATCAATCAATTCAGTAAAGTGGCAGGATACAAAATCAACACGCAAAAGTCAGTAGCCTTCCTATACACAAACAATAAATCTGAAGAAGAAGAAATCAAAAAACCACCCCTTTTATTATCGAAACAAAAAAAATCAAATATTTGGGAATAAATCTAACAAAAGAGGTAAAGGACCTATACAAAGAAAACTATAAAACACTGTTAAAAGAAATAGAAGAAGACACAAAGAAATGGAAAGACATCCCCTGCTCATGGATTGGAAGAATAAACATTATTAAAATGGCCATCCTTCCAAAAGCAATATACAGATTCAATGCTATTCCAATCAAAATCTCAATGGCATTCTTCAAAGAAATAGAACAATTATTGATGAAATTCATATGGAATCACCAAAAACCCGAATAGCCAAAGCTCTACTGAAAAAAAAAGAAGGAAATGGAGGCATCACACTCCCAGACTTCAAACTATACTACAAAGCCATAATCATCAAAACTGCATGGTATTGGAACAAGAACAGACATACAGACCAATGGAATCGAATAGAAAATCCAGAAATAAACCCACAGATTTATGGTCAACTAATCTTTGACAAAGGAGCAAAGACTATGCATTGGAGCAAAGAAAGTTTGTTCAATAAATGGTGCTGGGAAAACTGGGTCGCTACATGCAAAAGAATGAAGCTTGACCACTACCTCACACCATACACAAAAATCAACTCAAAATGGATTAAAGAACTAGACATAAGACCTGAAACCATAAAATACATAGAAGGAAATATAGGCGAAACACTACGGGATTTGCACATCAAAGACATCTTTACAGACACATCACCCAAAGCAGTGATAGTGAAGACAAAGATAAACAGCTGGGACTACATCAAATTAAAGAGCTTCTGCACAGCAAAAGAGACAATAACAAAAACAAAGAGAAACCCCACCAACTGGGAGAACATTTTTGCACCCAACACTAATGATAAAGGACTGATCACAAAAATCTGCAAAGAGCTGATGAGACTCAGCAACAACAAAGAATATAATCCAGTCAAAAAATGGGCAGAAGAGCTAAAAAGAAACTTCTCTGAAGAGGAAATGCAAATGGCCAACAGACATATGAAAAAATGTTCAACATCACTTGTAATCAGGGAAATGCAAATCAAAACTACCATGAGATACCATCTCACACCAGTGAGAATGGCACATATTAAAAAAACTAGCAACAACAAATGTTGGCGAGGATGTGGAGAAAAAGGAACTCTTGTGCACTGTTGGTGGGAGTGCAAACTGGTCCAACCACTATGGAGAGCTGTGTGGAGATTTCTGGACCTACTAAACATAGAGCTTCCATATGATCCAGCAATTCCACTCCTAGGTATTTACCCAAAGGACACAGAAACATCAATTCCAAAGAGCACCTGCACTCCTATGTTTATAGCAGCACTGTTTACAATAGCTAAGCTTTGGAAACAACCCAAATGCCCAAAAATAGATGACTGGATCAAGAAGATGTGGTACATATATACCATGGAATATTACTCAGCATTCAAAAAAGATAAACACATGCAATTTGCAGCAACATGGATGGCGCTGGAAGGGATCATGCTCAGCGAAATAAGCCAAAAAGAAAAAGAAAAATACCGGATGGTCTCACTCATAGCAGGAATCTAGAAAACTTAAATAAGGGACCAGGAAAATGAATATAAGAAAGTGAAAATCAAAATCAACAAAAAACTATGAACCAGAGACACTTTTTGGGGGGTGGGGGCGGGAGGGGAAGGATTGGGGTCAGAATGGGTCGTTTGCAATTGTATGGGGAATATAAAAATAAAATTTAATATTTAAAAAAAAAAAAAAAAAAAAAAAATAAATACACTGATTCTGTTGACAACTGAAGTCAACTTTAAAAGAGTTCTTCACAGCTTGGGTGTTTTTGGAGTTATAAAAAAAATCATTTACTTTTCCCTAATACTACGCAAATGATATCACAACAACATTGAAGAGAAAATACTTTTCTTTTTTTTTTTTAATTTTAAAGATTTATTTATTTATTTATTTATTTATGCAAGAACTGGGGCATAGGCCAGCGGCATGGGGGGTGCGAGGATCCACCAGAGACAGAATGGGGAAACAGAACAGGCAGATCTACTGAGATACACTGCTGAGGGGAGCAGTGGGCGAGTTAGGAGAGGTCTGCTGTGCCATGTGGGTAGCTCCCTGGCCGGGGATCAAACTCGTGCTACAGAGGCTGCAAATAGTTTCATAGGTTGTGTCTTAACCCCATGAGCCACCAGGGAGGCCCCACTTTTCTATTTCAGTTTGAAAAATTCATTGCATATGAAAGCATGCTTTTCTGGTATACCTGTTTCAAGTCCCCAGTCCCTCACCAAGGAGCACCGCTAGAGGAAGAGGAAAAAGTGTCAGCAAGAGGCCAATAAAAAATTATTGCCTGGCTTGGCTCAAAGATGCTAAGATCTGTGCAAAAATGATCCTGGGTGCCTGGGCTTTCTCAATTTAAATATTTTATTTTCAAATACTGAAATTCTATTGGTAACAGTAAAAATGTATGGAGGGATAGAAAATGTTATTAATATACTTCATAAGCAAAGAAATAGTCTTTTCTCATTTATAAATTATCTTCTTTTCTGCACAATCAATACAGTTCTACAACTCACTTTTTCTTTTTTTGGCTAAACACAGCATGGACTCATTCCACTAGATTCTTTATAAAGATGTTTCAAAAATAGTTGAAGTTTGATTAAAAGAGGAGATCCTTTGAAATGAATAGCAAACTAGAGTCATTATTAGGCTTTGGGAAGAGTTGAAAAATATTTAAAATATGGTAGTGATAATGGCAGGGCTATGGACTGAGAATGAGACATAGAGAAATTAAAGAAAATGTTTCACCTTGCAACATTCTAGTTTTAAGCTTTTACTACCATGGAAGCAATGAAAAATTAGAGCAACATCTAAGATAGCAGAAAAGAACCAGCTATAAGAAAGGTATGTCTATCTAGTCTCTCTACCTTGCCTTTCTTTTTTCTCCTCATGGATACCTCTTTATCAGTAAATTTTAAATAATGTCCATACTACTCTTAGACTGTTTCCCATTTGTCATCAGATTTCAGGCAAACAGCTCTGGGTAAAAATCTACGTGAACTATGGTGGGACATTTATGTCTGCCACCTGGGACCTGACTAGAATGTTGAACAGGTTAGATCACATTTTGATGACTATACTCATTGGCTGATTAACGCAATGCTCTAAAGGACCAATAATCACTGGACTTTGAAGAAACAAATTACCAGCAAACAGATTACAACTGAAAGTTCAGACAGAAGTACCCGAAGTCAATCTACTGAAACTAATCAGATGGTACAGTTGACCAGAAAGTACCTAAAGTTCCACTGACAGTAATTACTCTGCAGATTTCAGTCAGTTAATTTTCACTTATATTTTTTTCAAGTTTCACCAGCATGAAAGTTACATACACTGACATGATTTCATGCATTTAGAGGGGAAATGTTTTCTGGTAAGTGGAAAACTGTGGATGGTTTTTGGCAGACCTTGATTTTAAGTAGATATTATAGTGAAATATTTCATTTAGAAGTCTCCGCCTTCTTTCTTCATTTTTCTGTAATCTGCATTCACTGAGTAGAACTTGTATTGATCTTTGGGACCCGCTTTGTTCCAGGGCTCTGGGTGATTTTTTTCTACTCCAACTGGCATTTTCTACTCCATCTGAATTGAACAAAGGCACGTGCCTGACAAACAGTGCTGCTCCAGTACCTCCAGATCCAATAAATATAAAGAGGGAGATCAAGTTAGGCTGCTTCTTGGCCTGGCCGAGAATCTGGCAGAGAATTGTTACAGAAGAGTCCTTGGGTTGGGAGGGATAAGAGAACAAATCTGCAAGGCTCAGGACTAAGTCTCTCAGCCATTTAATTTTTAATCTGGCTACTGTAGCAAGGCTCTTTGCACCTTGCCCTAGAGATTCTGAGCAAATGCATTTTATTTTTAGACATTTTTTCTCTTGACACAGGTTTCCACAAATATGAAAGAACAAATCATCCTCCAGGCATGCTAGTGGTTGGTGCTGTCTCTTCTCTAACTCTGAGGTCCTCTGTGAGCATTTAAAATAAAAATAGGCCAATAAATGTTTTCCTGTAGAACAAACCACTTCTCTTGGCCCTAAAATGGTTATACATTAAAAGGATTTAGTCTGCATTAGAAGATTATTTTAGCCATTTTTGATAAATGGAAGGTGTTTCAAAGAGAAAATTTCAGTTTTCTAGTAAAGTGCTATCTGATGAGAAAGGAAGAAAAATCTCAGGTGGTATTTTTATTGAAAATACCATTATTGCAATTCTAGCAAAAGAATTGATTGTGAGGAGAAAAAAGGCACAACCACCTTAATTACTATTATTTATATTTCTTTTCAGATGTTCAGATTTCACAGATGACACACCTGGAATTAGTACTGAAGTCAGAGGTATGAAATCAAAGTAGCCAAATGTCTTAATGCTTTCCAAAATAATTCAAAATGGGTTTGTCAATATTTCAGATACTCTATGTCCAAGATTAGCCTGTATTAACAGCACACAGTGAAAAGAAATGTGACTCAATGATGAACTACTCACACGACTATGTGGTGTGATAAACTGCTAACTCAAAACCATTAACATAATATATCTTAAGAATCTTGTATGCTTCTAAAAAGAATCATCAGCCACCTTGACTCATGGGAGAATATCTTAGATATTCTCTTCTTTCTATACACTTCTAAAATTATTTTTTTTTTAGCCAGGAATAACAAGGCAAAATAAAACATACTGTTGTAATAAAGACTGTTTCTCAGAGAGACATTGCTATATGGGAGATTAGATATGATCCCTTTGTTCTTGGTATAAAATGTGCTAGTGACTACAACATTCTGGGTTCAACCAGAAATGTCAACTTCATTCTGAGAGGCAGGAATAGATTTCTTCCCACTATGACATCAGTATAAATCGTAAATTACACCATTAAGAAGTCTAGGTCAGGGCCTTCCCGGTGGCACAGCGGGTTGAGCGCAGTGCTATGAAGCTGTCTGCAACCTCTGCAGTGCCAGTTCGATTCCTGGCCAGCCAGGGAGATACCCACATGGCAAGGCAGACCTCTCCTGTCTCACCTGCTGCTCCCCTCAGCAGTGTACTACGGTCCTTCTGCCTGTTCTGCTCCCTGCTCTGTCTCTGGTGCATTCCCTCACCCTCCTGCACCTCTGGCCTGTACCCCAGTGCTTGTATAAATAAATAAATCTTAAAAATTTTTTTTTAAAAAGAAGTCTAGGTCATGCTCATTCATATATATTCACATGTCAATATCCCCAGATACATACAAAATCCCAGTCTCCCATGGAATACAAGAAATGGATTGTTTTGTAGATGTTCTATGGATATTCAGTTAAGGAAGGTGGTATGTCAAATCCCTACCTCTAGGACTATTATTCAACTCTACAGATGAAAGAAGGGGTTCCCAGAGCATCCTCTGCCAGAACCTATCTGTCCTGGTAACCAATCCAGTGTGCCTTCCAACTTAAACAAATACAAAAGTAGTAACAACACTCAGTGTTTCTAAGTAGTCCTTCAATATAATCTTGCAGCCATAACTTGATAGAAACTTTAAAGCCATCTTGGTAAGCCATGTGCAGCATCATGTGTGAAAATATGTAGAATGCTGTAATATAAGAAATAGGAGATAGTTGTTAAGAACACAGATTATGTCATCATGATGTTTAGATATTATCTGATTCAGTCAGTAATAAGATGGACTTGAAGAGGTACTTAAATCTCTTTTTTTTTGCTTCAGTTTCCTCATATGTGAAATGAGAATATTAATGCTACCTACACTGTAGAGTAACTGAAAAGATTAAATGAGAAAGCATAATTCAGTACTTAATACAGTATCTAGCATATAGTAAATGCTCAATTAGTACAGCTACATACATATACTCAGAGTATTTATTAGCAGTTACTGTTCCACTCAGAAAATCCACTAAAAATTAGCGGCATGGTCCTAGTTCTTCCTAAGAGAAAAGGACTGTTCCCTCCATTCATATGTTGTTTTCCCATCTCAGATCAGTATCATATTTGATTTTTCTCCTTTCTGTACATAATCCTTTCATATATGACCATGTAAACTATGTTACCCAGAACAGAATAAGCACATATATTTCAGTTTTACCACCAGCAACTCATTGGAACAATTCAGAATTCACAAGGAATCCCTCCTTTATAAATCATGATAATGGTTTATGAATAATGTTCTACACTCTGGAAAATGTTCCAGTATCTCAAGATAATGATTTTTGGAGTCAGTAATGAATGAGTTAAAGGTTACAAAGCTGCTGACTAGCTGTATGACCTGAGCAATCACTTCTCTATGAGCTTCAATTTCCTTATTTATAAATGGATGTAATTATACTATAGGAGATTATTGTAAAGGTTAAAAAATTTAAGTTCATAAGTAATTGTTCTTTATCAACACTATCATCAAGTTCTCAAGAGCAGGCCAGCTATTTTGGCGCTGACTTACTCCTGTGTCAAGAAATTACCCTACACAGTATTTTATCCGGCAAGTGATTCCTCAAACATTGCATATACATCTTTGTACATTTCTCCAATTAATGATGTAGTTCAGAATTATAGCCCTGATGTTTTAAAAAGTTTATCTTCTATCTAGACTCATTCATTGTCAAAGAAAGAGCTCATTCTAAAGAGCATTGTATTTAGAATTTTAGAATTTAATTTTAGTAACAAAAATACCAGCAGCCTTCTATACATCCTTACCAAGTTTAATTCACATAGAATCTCCAGAGAATTAATACCACCAGATTCTATTGTCATTAATTTTTCTCTTCTATTCCGTTGCCAGCACAGAGTTTGTGTAGAATTCCAAAATCACGTAATCATCACACCCCAACATTACCAATCAGCTGCCCCATTACTTTTATAGATTAAGTATTTTTACATGGCCTCATCAGAGAATTAAAAACATCTTTAAAAATGGGCCTCCCCGGTGGCGCAGCGGTAGAGCGCTGGGTTGAGCAGCAGCTGCCCGCGGCCTCTGCGGCTCTGGTTCAATCCCCGGCTGCTCCCCGGCCACCAGAGGAGGGTCCCACATGGCGCGCAGACCTCTCCTGCCGCCCGCTGCTCCCCTCAGCAGTGTACTTCGGTCCTTCTGCCTGCTCTGCTCCCCGCTCTGGCTCTGGTGAATTCTCTCACCCTCCCGCGCTTCTGACTGTACCCAGTGCTTGTATAAACAAAACAAACAAATAAATAAATAAAAACATGCCTCTATTTAAAAAAAAAAAAAATCTTTAAAAGTTTTTAAAGAATGCTTATTTGAAGATGAGGGGCAGACAAAAAGTCAGAATCCATTTTATTTCATAAATACTTAAATTATGGTATTATTTAGCATTTGAAATCTGTAACCCTAAACACGTGTTCCCTAGCTACCCAAAAATGTACTCACAATTTGAACCTCCTAAATGTTTTAAAATATTGGATACATAATGCATAAAAGACTATCAACACGCTGGGAAGGACAGAGGAATGTTCTCAATCTCAAGGAAATAACAACAACACACATAACCAACAGGATTGATAAGCAACATATCTTGACTATGTGAGCTGACACAATGTGGACAAGACAGAATATGAAGTAGATAACTGAGGCAGATGGCTTAAGAAGGACATCCTATAAGACCAGAGACAGGTCTAGGCTTTCTTCTTGAATGTAAATATGCTAGGATGGAAACAAAAAGTTGATTTTAAATTATTTTAACAATAGTATAGAGTGTAAAATTCACACAGAGAAATTGGCCAAGGAGAATTCGGATTTAATCCTACATGCAAATAAGAGGCATTATAGAATCTTAAGGGGGAAAAAATGATAAAAATAATATTCAGGAAAGAATCTTCTATCCTCAAATCATTTCCTCCTCTTCCAAACCTTTGCTATTAAGGTGAAAGAGCTTTTGTTTTATTTGCAAGAGGATAATTTTTATGGCACTAGCAATACCAAAACTATGTCTGAGTGTTTCATTCAAGACAAAAATAAATTACTATTTAAAAAAATATACAACTTGTCGGGGCGGAGCAACATGGCGGCGAGGAGACGCTGCGAGTAAGATCTCCCATTAAAAAAAGTTAATAGGGAGGAAAAGCGGCAGGTCCCAGTGAGAACTGGGACACGGAAGATAAACGGACGACTCCAGCAAACTGCCCGAAGAAGAAAGTTGCCATAAAAGAGGACGAGAAGGGAGGGAAGCGCAGAACCCTGCTCCCCTCCCCCGCCCACAGAGGCGGCACTCTCCGACCGGCAGAGAGGAGGAAACAACAAACCAAAACGGCCAACAAGAAAAACGGACACAGCAAGCGGGACTGTGAGTGGAAAGGAACTATTGCAGCCACCACACCCCGTGAACGGGAGCTGAGGCGAACCCTGCAGGATCCGCCACGGAGGTGAGCTCCAGACGCCATTAAAGAGAGCCCCGCCCCCCAGGAGGAGACCAGCACCAGCACACAGCCCCAGCCCCCCCGGCTGCTTGAAACTGACAGATGACTCCTGGAAGAACCAGAGGGGAACAGAGAAGCCCACCCAAGATGCCGGCCAGTCCCAACAACACAGTGTCCCAACGCATACGGCAAATTAGAAAACAGACAGTAGGGAGGAGAAGAACCACACGCAACCTAGCAACTCTCCAGAGAAAAAGCACACCACAAAAAGAAAGCCAGCCCCCAGATTGCAAAGACAATAACTTGGAAGAATTTCTGAGCCTTCCAGAAAGAGAATTTAAAATTGCCGTGATTAAAAAACTGACAGAAGTCATAAAGGAAAACAATGATAAGGGAAAAATAATCAACGATCAGAAGAATGCAATTGAGTCCCTAGAGAGGGAAAACAATGGTCAGAAGAAAGAAATTGAGTCCCTAAAGAGGGAAGTAAAAGAAATGCAGGAGATCAAAGAATTAATGGAAGAACTAAAGAATTCTGGGAAAAGCAATGAAAGCAGAATAGATGAAATGGAAGAACGAATAAGTAATCTTGAAGACACAGAAATAAAAAGAACCAAAACAGAAAAGGAAAGAGAAGTACGAAGGAAAAAGAACGAAGAAAGACTTCGGGAACTATCTGACTCCATGAGGAAAGGAAATATAAGAGTTATAGGAATACCAGAAGGAGAGGAGAGAGATGTAGGAACAGAGAAAATATTCAAAGAGATAATTGAAGAGAACTTCCCAAATGTGAAGAAGGAGCTGAAAATTGATATACAAGAAGCAAGAAGAACACCAAACTTCCACGACGAAAGGAAAAATACAGCAAGACACATAATAGTAAAGCTCCCAAGAATCCAGGACAAGGAAAAAATAATGAAGCTGGCAAGAGGGAAGAAACAGATAACATTCAAAGGAAAACCAATCAGGCTGACATCAGACTTCTCCGAAGAAACACTACGGGCAAGGAGAGAGTGGAGGGACATAGTCAACAGACTCCAAGAAAACAGATGCCAACCAAGAATACTCTATCCCGCAAAGCTCTCCTTCCTCTTTGAAGAAAGAATATGGACCTTCCCAGACAAAGAGAAACTCCGGAATTTCATTGCAACTAAACCCCCACTCCAAAAAATACTACAAGGAGTCCTAAAGCCAGAACCTCAGAGGGACGAATAACAATGAAAGAAGGCCAAAAAAAAAAAAAAAAGTTATTAAAAGAATAAATAAATAAAATCAAAGGAAAGACAAACACAATGGCAAATACAGATGTTAACATATCAATATTAACTCTAAATGTAAATGGACTAAACTCTTCAATAAAAAGACACAGAGTGGCAGCCTGGATTAAGAAACAAAACCCAACCTTTTGCTGTCTCCAGGAAACACATTTAGCTACAAAAGATAAAAATAGGCTCAAAGTTAAAGGATGGAAAACAATCCTACAAGCAAATGGACCAAAAAAGAAAGCAGGAACAGCTATACTTATATCAGATAAAACAGATTTCAAACTCAAAAAGATAAAAAGAGACCCCAATGGTCACTACATTATGATCAAGGGGACAATACTTCAAGAAGAAATAACACTCATTAACATATACTCACCAAACGAAGGAGCACCAAAATATATCAGACAACTGTTGTCCTCTCTGAAAACAGACATCAGAGAAAACACATACGTAGTGGGAGACTTCAACACACCACTATCAACAATGGATAGATCAACAAGACAAAAAATAAGTAAAGAAACCAAAGCTCTAAATAAGGACCTAGAGCAATTAGGCTTAACAGACATCTATAGAACACTAAACCCCAAAAAAACGGAGTACACATTTTTCTCAAGCGCACACGGATCATTCTCCAGGATCGATCACATACTGGGGCATAAGACAAACATCAACAGATACACCAAGATTGAAATCATATCAACCATCTTTTCTGACCATGAAGGCATCAAACTAGAAATAAACCATAAAAAGAAGGCAAGGAACTTTCCTACCTCATGGAGATTAAAAACCACACTACTGGAAGACCATTGGACTAATGAGGAGATCAAAGAAGAAATTAAAAAATTTTTTGAATTGAACGACAAGGAGGACACTAATATCCTAAATGTATGGGATGCAGCAAAAGCAGTAATAAGAGGAAAATATATAGCAATAGAAGCTCACATCAAGAAACAAGAAAGAATGCAAAGAAACAACCTCATCTCGAAGCTCAAAGATCTAGAAAAAGAACAACAAAAAAACCCCAAAACCAGTAGAAGAAAAGAAATAATAAAAAACCAAAGCAGAAATAAATGAAATTGAAACTAAAAAAACAATCCAAAAGATCAATGAAACCAAGAGCTGGTTCTTTGAAAAAATAAATAAAATAGACAAACCCTAGCCAGGCTCACAAAGGAAAAAAGGGAGAAAGCACAAATAAACAGGATCATCAATGAAAGAGGAGAAATCACAACGGACACAGCAGAAATCAAAAGAATAATCAGTAACTACTATGAACAGTTATATGGAAACAAGTTTAACAATCTAGAGGAGATGGACAAATTCCTACAACTCTACAATCACCCAAAGCTAGATAAAGAAGAAATAGAACACCTAAACAGACCAATTACAATTAGCGAAATTGAAATGGTAATAAAAACCTCCCCAAAAACAAAAGCCCAGGACCTGATGGATTTACAAATGAATTCTACCAAACATTCAGAGATGAATTAGTGCCTATCCTTCACAAACTCTTCCAAAAAATTGAGAAGGAAGGGACAATACCAAACACGTTTTATGAAGCCAAAATTACACTAATACCAAAACCGAACAAGGACAACACAAAAAAGGAAAACTACAGACCAATCTCCCTAATGAACACTGATGCAAAAATCCTCAATAAAATTTTAGCTATCAGAATCCAACAATGTATCCATAAGATAATTCACCACGACCAAGTTGGATTCATTCCAGGGGCACAAGGATGGTTTAACATCTGAAAATCAATCAACGTTATCCAACACATCAACAAAAAGAAATATAAAAACCATATGATAATATCAATAGATGCTGAGAAAGCTTTCGACAAAGTGCAACACCCATTCATGATAAAAGCCCTTGAAATTCTGGGATACAAGGAACATACCTCAACATCATAAAGGCCATCTATGACAAGCCAACAGCCAGTATCATTCTCAATGGTGAAAAGCTGAAAGCAATTCCATTAAGATCTGGAACAAGACAAGGATGTCCACTCTCACCATTGCTTTTCAATATAATACTGGAAGTCCTAGCCAGGGCAATAAGACAAGAGAAAGACATCCAAGGAATCCAAATAGGAAAAGAAGAAGTCAAACTATCACTATTTGCAGACGATATGATATTATACATAGAGAACCCCAAAAACTCCACAGAAAAGCTAATTCAACTCATCAATCAGTTCAGTAAAGTGGCAGGATACAAAATCAACACGCAAAAGTCAGTAGCCTTCCTATACACAAACAATAAATCTGAAGAAGAAGAAATCAAAAAGACCATCCCTTTTGTTATTGAAACAAAAAAAATCAAATATTTGGGAATAAATCTAACAAAAGAGGTAAAGGACCTATACAAAGAAAACTATAAAACACTGTTAAAAGAAATAGAAGAAGACACAAAGAAATGGAGAGACGTCCCCTGCTCATGGATTGGAAGAATAAACATTATTAAAATGGCCATCCTACCAAAAGCAATATACAGATTCAATGCTATTCCAATCAAAATTTCAATGTCATTCTTCAAAGAAATAGAACAATTATTGATGAAATTCATATGGAATCACCAAAAACCCCGAATAGCCAAAGCTCTCCTGAAAAAAAAAGAAGGGAATGGAGGCATCACACTCCCAGACTTCAAACTATACTACAAAGCCATAATCATCAAAACTGCATGGTATTGGAACAAGAACAGACATACAGACCAATGGAATCGAATAGAAAATCCAGAAATAAACCCACAGATTTATGGTCAACTAATCTTTGACAAAGGAGCAAAGAATATGCATTGGAGCAAAGAAAGTTTGTTCAATAAATGGTGCTGGGAAAACTGGGTCGCTACATGCAAAAGAATGAAGCTTGACCACCACCTCACACCATACACAAAAATCAACTCAAAATGGATTAAAGAACTAGACATAAGACCTGAAACCATAAAATATATAGAAGGAAATATAGGCGAAACACTACGTGATTTGCACATCAAAGACATCTTTACAGACACATCACCCAAAGCAGTGATAGTGAAGGCAAAGATAAACAGCTGGGACTACATCAAATTAAAGAGCTTTTGCACAGCAAAAGAGACAATAACAAAAACAAAGAGAAACCCCACCAACTGGGAGAACATTTTTGCACCCAACACTAATGATAAAGGACTGATCACAAAAATCTGCAAAGAGCTGATGAGACTCAACAACAACAAAGAAAATAATCCAGTCAAAAAATGGGCAGAAGAGCTTAAAAGAAACTTCTCTGAAGAGGAAATGCAAATGGCCAACAGGCATATGAAAAAATGTTCAACATCACTTGTCATCAGGGAAATGCAAATCAAAACTACCATGAGATACCATCTTACACCAGTGAGAATGGCACATATTAAAAAAACTAGCAACAACAAATGTTGGCGAGGGTGTGGAGAAAAAGGAACTCTTCTGCACTGTTGGTGGAGTGCAAACTGGTCCAACCACTGTGGAAAGCTATATGGAGATTTCTGGACCTACTAAACATAGAGCTTCCATATGATCCAGCAATTCCACTCCTAGGTATTTACCCAAAGGACACAGAAACATCAATTCCAAAGAACACCTGCACCCCTATGTTTATAGCAGCACTGTTTACAATAGCTAAGCTTTGGAAACAACCCAAATGCCCAAAAATAGATGACTGGATCAAGAAGATGTGGTACATATATACCATGGAATATTACTCAGCATTCAAAAAAGATAAACACATGCAATTTGCAGCAACATGGATGGCGCTGGAAGGGATCATGCTCAGCGAAATAAGCCAAAAAGAAAAAGAAAAATACCGGATGGTCTCACTCATAGCAGGAATCTAGAAAACTTAAATAAGGGACCAGGAAAACGAATAACTATAAGAAAGTGAAAATCAAAATCAACAAAAAACTATGAACCAGAGACACTTTTAGGGGGGCGGGGGTGGGAGGGGAGGGATTGGGGTCAGAATGGGGGGGCTGCAATTGTATGGGGAATAAAAAAAAAAAAAAAAAAAAAAAACCATTCTAGATGAAAAAAAAAAAATAAATAAATATTTAATCATTCAAAAAAAAAAAAAATATACAACTTGCATGTTCTGATGTAGTTTTTAAAGTTTCTGTCTTGTTTTAAAAGGATAGCTTATAATTTGTCTAAAGGTATTTAGCATTTAGCTCCCTGATAAATTGACAAGGACTGAAATAGAGTGCAGAGATATTACTTTAATGTCTGTCATGTCCAGTGGTTAGGGGAGAGAAGCCATGCTAGAATAAGTGTTAATGCCCACAAAAGCTGACAGAACTTAGCAGCTCCTCAGACAAAATGGACATTTTGCTGTCAGTATGGGCCCCTCACTTCCTTGAAGGGTCTTAAGCAATCCCAGCTGCAGAGGGATGTGAGATGCCAAATGCAGGCACAATCTGTCCCCTCTCCTAAAATGAGGTTGATTCTCATTATTCTTAAGGAGTCACACACAAGCTGTTTGCAGTTTGTGAAGAGCAAACCATATTGAGTAGTTGCAACTCTTCAGAACCATGGAGCTGCATAAAATAAATGTGCCCACAGCCCCAATTTACTGGTAATTCTGGGCTTATCTAATAATAGTTGAGACAAAGGGAAGCACGAAAACTGTCACACACACCTCACTAGCCAGGCCTCACTTTTGCAATGCTGAACTAACGGAAAGAGGGGACCGTTTAGTAACTTAGCTCACCCGAGTAACTCAGCTGTGTTACAAAACCATCCACAAAACAGCCTGCCCTGACTGCCCAAGCTGAGGGCAGCTTCTGCCTGCTTCGCACACTCTCCATGGCATCAGCTAAAGCAATGATGTGTGATACACCTGCAGAGACAGGCGCTCTATGGAATGTAGCCTTCGTACAGCTCAATGAGGAAAAATAAATAGAAAGACGTGAATGAGCAATTCATAAAAGAACAAAAATTATAGAAACAAATACATGAGAAAAGACCTGACTTCACTAATCTGACAAAAAAAAAGAAGCCAATTTCTCATTGAAATTAAAATTCAATATTTTAAAAAGTAAAACAATATTTGTAGCTGATCAATTTTGCATGTACATGATTAGAAATGGCAAATATTAGTACAAACTTTTGAAAAGCAGCTTGGCAATAGGTGCATAATGTTTTGAAAATATGCAAAAGGAAAATATTCATGTCCAAAAATATTTACACCAGCCATTTTGTAAAGCAAAATGAGTAAATAAAAACAAAATAAGGGAAAGACTAATAAGAAATATGATAACAAAAGAATAAGTTTTTAAGAAATCCATGCAGGAGCAATTTAAATTTTCTGTTTGTGAAAACTATGTCACTGGGGACTCCTATGGTTTTTAAAATTTTATTTGTGAAATATTTCTTACACAAAATAGCACATGTAATAATTATAAACTTTATATAATTTTGAGTGAAAAAAATCAAGATACAAACTTGTGTATTCAACATGATTACAACAATATATAAAAATTGGCTTTGCACAAAATATGTCTATAGGGAAATAATCTGAAGTCTTAACAGTGGTTATTCTTTGATAGTGAAACCATAGGAAATTTTTTTTTCCTATTTCTCCCTTCTTTCAAAAACTTTATTTAACTTTTGCTAAATATACGTTCACCATTTTTATTTGCTATCTCTAACTTCAGATGCTAAATTGGAAAAGCATCTGAGCCACGTATTCCCATGTTTATTTTTCAGCAAATATTTATTGTGCTCTTATATTAAGAAAACAAGAGGTGTCAAAGGAGAGGTAAATACATATGAGATATATTTCATGCTCTCCAGATGTTTATAAGAAATACAACAGGGTAATGGAATAGTAAAGTAGAAAAATAAACTCCATAAATGTAATGAATTGAATTCATAAGTACTCAGTGGAATTGTACAAGCTGAAAGATGAAATAAATTCCATGGGATTTTGTCCTATCCTTATATATTGGTAATTGGACTAATGCCCCCACTTAAAATTCCACATTTTCAAGTGGAATCTAGACTCAAAGGTGGTTAAAAAATTTATCAGTCCAAGAAAAGGAGACAGTAAGAACTGCCTACAAAACTATTCTCTGCCATTTTCTAATCTACCAGTACCTATCTATGACTCATTTTATTCTGACAGTATCTGTATAACTATAGGAAACTTTCAAAAATTCCTAATATTAGATATCATCTTGACTACAAATTTCACCCATTTCAAAAATCCACCCATTTCAAAAGTAATATTTTCTGTGACAAGCAGTTCAAAAATTTTGATGCTGGACTAGACCCTCGCTCTTTATACAAGTTTAATAAGAAAAGGTTTTTGCCCTCAATATCTCACAACGCAAAAGGAAAAACCATGAAATGTATAAATTAATACTTACTGTTTATCTATAGAGCCCTGAATGTTCTCCTAGGAGTTTACAGCATTTTTGGGATGGTCCATTCAGGACAAAGCTGTTACTTCTGCTTTGCAGATAAACCTGCTCAAGATTGTTGTAGATGGATAACTATAAAATCTATCCTGAAAATTTCAATATTTACAATGCACTATTGTTCTTTTTCTGTTTTATAGGTTCAAGTCTTTTAGTGAAGAAATCTGTTTAAGTTCGTTTAATCTTGTGCCCTCCTCCCAATATAACTACCACCTATTGTTAAATGTAACCATTTTTTTCATTTATTATCTATTAACATCTCATGCAAAACCCACTGAAAAGAAATACTGTAATCCAGTCATACAGTGAATGGTGGTAAACAAAGGTTCAGAGACACAAAGAAAATTACCCATCCAGAGTCATACAGGTAGCTGTGGCAGAAAGCAGTCTGGAGCTCAGACCTATAAGTTATTACATTGCAAATCCTATGCCTTACAGTCACAGACACCAATAGTCATATTTTTTTATCACATATTCTGGATATTGACTGACAGAAAGATTTTAGCACAGAGGAACCAAGTACTGGGTATGTATAGAATTGACATAAAACATGAAGGTAAAGTGAACATAAGGCAATGATACAACATGAATTTAAAATTGAAATGCCTGCATTTACAATGTAGAGGCGAAAAGACATAAACTAGTCACAGGGAAGGGATTGGACTAGTTGCTCTCTAGGGTAAACATATTCCCTAACTGTCTGTCAAGTTCCAGACAATGAGTTTACATGGATGCAGCTCTGTTTATATAAAGTTGGTCATGCCCGTGGAGGGGATGAATGGCAAAAATAGACAATAACAATCTTTCTCTGAAAACCATATAACTTCACAATGAGCTCCTGGGGGAGCTTCTGTCCTCTACACTGGAAGTTTCATTAAAAAATAGGATAGATTATCATCTACTGAGAATGGTATAAGAATAGTTTTGTCTAAAGGAAAAAAAAATGGACTTGAATTTGAAAGTCATTACAATCTTTCAATGCAGTCTGTGAGTCAGATGTTGGCCACTCAGCCTATGTGTTATCCAGAGAGACTGCTTCACATTCTACTTCTTTGCCTTAACTTTTGATAATTTTCTTGTTTACTGGCATCTCTGTCTACCCAATGGGCGAACATGAAAATGAAAGAAAGACTAGAAATAAATTCCTTCCTAAGGAGATTTAGTTTTGAACATAGGATATAAAAGGAGAAGGTAAAAATTATAGATAAAATAGGATATGGATTATATATGCATTTTGTAGCCCAATTATTGATCAAATAGAAGCAATCCTGAATGGTGGGACGTCCAAACTACATTAGAGAGGAATTAGTTTACACACATGACAAAATTAGGTAGGTTTTGATAGGCCTCTCCCCTAAGTAAAAGAGGGCAAACAAAATCTTGCTCACAAGAAATTTCACCATTTCATCATGAGCAATGGGTGAGACTGACATTGACCAGGCATGGGGAATCTTTGCAGTGAATCTTTTCAGCTCCCAAATACATTTTACAAGACCAGTATTACCCTGATCCCAAAACCAAACAAGGACAACACAAAAAGAAAACTACAAACATATCTCTGATAAAAACAGGTGCAAATCTTCAACAAAATCTTGACAAATAGAATCTACCAATATATTAAGAGATGCATTCATCATGACCAATGAGATTTATTTCAGGGATTCAAGGTTGGTTAAACATACACAAATCAATCAATGTCACATACTACATCAACAAAAAGAAATATAAAAATCACATGATTCTTTCAATAGATATTGAAAAAGCATTTCATGACACCCATTTATGATCTCAATGAATCTCAGTAAAATGGGAATAAAAGGAACTTATCTCAACATAATAAAGGCTATATATATCAAACATGCTCAATAGTGAAAAACTGAAAGCATTTCCCTTAACACTACTACTCAGAAGTCCTGATCAGAGTAATCAGGCAAGAAAAAAAGACATTGAAGGAAACTCAATTGGAAAATAAGAAGTGAAACTATAACTATTCATAGAGGACATGATAATGTATGTAGAAAATTCAAAAGACTCCACCAAAAAACTACAAGAAATAATAAACGAATATAGTAAAATGGAAGGTTACAAAATCAATATACAAATATCTACTGTGTTTCTATGGGCAAACAATGAATTGGAGGAAAGGGAATCACCATCTAAAATGAATGAACATTTGAATAAAATGTTCTAAAATGAATCAGCATTTACTTTTCATCAATACTGTCTAGTTTTGTCAGCTAAACTGTAAAGAGAATCCCTCCCATGTGATAGGGCACTGTTTCACACTAACAGTGCAGGGCAGGAAAAGAATGGGATAGAGAAAAATCTCACCCCTCTGATAAATAATCCTGTAGAAAATTAAAAATGTTGGGAAGATGCAGTTGGAAAACAAGATGTGCCTTGATTTTCTAAATTTTTTTTTATATTTTGGGACAACCATTTGTTATTTGTGCAAAGACAGACATCTGGGTGGGAGTAGAGAAAGAGCAGTGGAGGGGAAATCACTAGAAATCATTAACAAAAATTCCTTCTTTGTGATTGGCAGCTTCCTTTGGGATGTCCCTGGGGGAACCAATTAGTGCAAGATGCTGAGGTGGGTTTGGTCAGATAAACACCTCAGTGCTAACGCCCAATGGAGCTACAAAGCCTCTTAATGAGGTTTAAGACTAATCATTACACAGAAAGAGTTCCAATAAGGAATCTGAAGTCTGTGTCTTAGAGTATCCAGCAGGGAAACTCCCCTAAATCCTATCTTCATATTGGAAACCAAGACATTTTAAAATAATGATTTGGTTTTTGCTTTCTGCTCCAGTTTTCCTTTGCTCCTTATCACCTGAGGCAAGAGAGACCACATGCTTGGTGTAAATTCTAATTCACTGCTCCTCCAACTCCTGGATCTGAGTTTTTCATAACTGAGAGAAGTAATATTTCAAGGAGCAGAACATAAATCCAGGCAAAGAACAAAATCACAAATTAATATTATCTCTAGAGGTATTGTGTCTGGTAGCAGTAGGAGATACAGTTAACACGGTTCGACAAGACAGTTAAAGCAGAATTTAGCAACATCTGGGAAGCGTCTGGCCAGATTGCTCTTGCAATAATATTCTTCATGGTGTTTCCTCTCCATGGCTTCAGTACACAGGAGGAGCTCAGGATGTGGTGTAACCTCAGACAAACTGACACCAGTTTTCTTATCTTGTCTTCGGATGAATAATATTCATCCTCATGGAACACTCATGACCACATAGTTCCCATAGCAAACAATCAAGCAGCAAAAGCTGACATTACCTATTATGAGTAGAGGTGTGCAAGGCACTCTGGAAAGAAAAGACAATGCCTCAAGGCACTTTTCAGAAGCAAAGATAAACAAAATTAACACATTAGATAATACTACATGTGAAAAATAAACTAAAAAACCTTCAGGAATTCTGAAAGTGAAACAGAGATCAATGTTGGAAAGGCTCCCCAGGGTGAAGTCTAATTTTTTCAAGTTAGACTGGGATCGAAGGGATAGTTAAATATGTGGAAGAAAGCTTCAGAAGTGAGAATGCACAAACTGTGAAGCTCTAAGCTAGATCTAAAAGACTCAGATTCCCCTCAAGCTCAAATTTCATGAAAACAATCAAAAGAAAATTCAAAGCTCCCTAAAATTTGTGTAGGCTAAAGTCTCCCTGACATAATTCCATCTTCATGGCTGAGATAAATGACTACTGATTAATTTGTCCTCAGCACAAATCTTGGCTTAGTGGTAGCTAAAGAAATGACCAAAACACTGGAATGTTTGCTCCTATCCATCCTCTGTTTAAAGCAGTAGTTTTCTCAGTAAACAAACTCGAATTGAAGAATAAAGCCCAGGAAAAAGAAAATCAGGAGAGACAGGCATTAAATTCCCTTCAAGTTCATTAGGCAAATGGACTAGGATGTCTCAGAAGGTATGAAGTATAATTGGTTGCCAAATTCTGCAACATTTGGCAAGGTTTGCAGCAATTAAAGTATACCAGTCTGACACTGATCTGTGAACTAGGGATGTTGGTTTTGTCTTCCGGATCCTTGATGCTCTTTATTTTCCCTGGAACACTGCTGAGGTTGGAAGAATGTGGTGAAGTGAGAAGGGAATTGTGCCCTCTACTCACATATCTCACACCATCCCAAATCATAGAACACAAAAATCTTACAACTAAAATTCACTCATTCATTTACACAACAGACATTTATCAAGTACTTACTAAGTGCCAGACATCACTGTGCAGACACCAACAATATAGTGATGAAAATTACAGACGTGATTTTTGCTCTGTGATCTTTTCAGGAGAGAGGGCAAATAATTAGCAAGTGGAAACAGACTTGATACATGCTGAGAAAAGGAAAACTGTGAGCAGTGTGTTTTGATCACCACCTTATCATCCCACTGGGGCATGAGGGGTTCCCACCTTAAGGACTTGGGGAGCTGAACACATGGCACCCTGTGCTGGTCAGCTGAGGTCTCCAATATTTCATCGGTCACTTAATCTCACAACCCAATAGAGAACACTGCATGCCTCACAGCTTCACCAGGGGTTGTCCTCAAGAACAGAATGAACAAGCAGAGGCCACAGAGGACAGATTTTGTAGTGACAAAAGGATGAGGTGACCCCTAGTTGCCATGAGAGAATGTGACTGGCTTCTTTGAATAAGTCCACAGGCTGGCAGGAAGCTTAAGTCCACTACTCTAGGAGAAGCAACACTGTGATAAGGATGATGGGTTGGCCAGGGTCTCTGTCCACAGCAGCATAATGGAGAAAAGAAATTACAGTTAGGCCGCTGGTGGACTCCCTGATTTATCAGAGGTCAAGGCCACACAATATTGAGCCTATCACAAATGGGAGCACGTGAAATGGTTCAAGGTCCAATACTGGGATGGCTTATGATTTAGTCAGAAAGCCTTAGCAGGTGGATTCCCTGAGGCAAAAACAAAGCAAAAACAAAAAACCTTTTTCTCTTCCACTCCTCCTACTCTTTACGTGGCAAAACAGCTCAGACACACAATGGGTCCTGAGATCCATTCACCCTTTTGTGTCTGAGGTTCAACACTAACACCTGCTTCACAAAAAACACTGCTAGTCCTAAAATACCAGACCCCACACAAGCTGGTGCTGAGCAGGGCAGCAGGAGGCTTGTTAAAGAGGCCTCCCTGGCAACTGTATTCAATACAAGGTAACAAAGACATAAAACCCCATTAATTTTCTCTTAGTTAAAAATGACTTACTCCAAAATAAATTAGTTTAAATTGTTTTTGAGATTTAAAACCTACATTTAAATTGTTTTTGAGACCAGTATCATCAAACTTAAGTGAAACAGATAATCCTTTTACTATAAAATTTGCTTCCAAGAAAGAAAAAGAGAAAACATTAAATTCACTTTATATAGACTCACGTGCACCCTTGAACTGGAGCGCCTAAGACAAGTCAATTTAGCACCATTGGTAAACATATGAGCCAAACTACCTAATAACACAGTCCACAATTCAAATCTTTTCAGCCAGAAGGTGGACAGGCAAAGATTGAAACAGGCAGGGTACAGATCAAAAAGCCAAGACAGGGATGTGGCAAATAGGAATGCACATAATAAATATGCCCTGAGCTTGTGAGAATATACATTTAATTTTGTCAGATTGAAGAATTTTTTGAAGGAGAAGCCTTAATTGACATTTCTATGTCTAGTCTCCTGATATTTAAGTATTGACAACATGCGATTTTTGTGTCCCAACTTTCTGTGGGCCAGCTACACATGCCTTGGTTGGAGGATCAGACACATTTATTTTCTAACTTTTCTATGAGGACCTACAGGGAGACATGGAGAGAGCAGGAACCCATTCATTCTCCCAGACCTCTCATTGCACTCCTGACCCCACCACGTCTCCATTCGTGTCCAGGACCCTGTTTCTGACTAGGTGAAATGCATCTCATCAGAGATGCTACTATTGGTTCAGCACTGGGGCGTGGCCTACTAGCCACCCTACTTGAGTAAAGCCCCACTTGTTTTAATGAATATAAGTCCATTAGAATAAAATTGAAGGTACAGAAGTGCCAGAAGTGGTCTGTCTGCAAAGAGCGGGCAGCTTAGTAGAAGCAGCTGCATGCAGACAAAGGAGGAAGGGTGCTTTGCTTTCCAGGGCTCTGAGCAGCAGCAGAAGGCAGGAAGTGGGAAACTAGATGAAACAGCAAGAACCCACAGATGTTTACAAGGGTGGAGACCACTGTTGTCACTCAAGCCCAAGGTCACATTCCTGTTCTACATACTATCTTAACCTCAGTGAATGTAAAGGCAGGAGGGCAAGAGGGAAGGAGGGAAGAAAGGAGAGAGGGAATGAGGAAAGGGTTAAGGTGGTGGGGGGTAGAGAGAGAAAGAGAGAGAGAGAGAGGAGAGAGATCGATCTGGGTAAAGACGTTATATGGGAAAGTATAGTTTATTTCCTCACAGCAGGATATTGGAAAGTTCCTGGTAAGCAGATGGGTGAGAAACAGAGAGTGGAACCAGAGTACCATTTCATGCGATTTTACAAAGTAAGAAATGCTAAAGTTTAAGAATGTAGCAATCTAAAAGTTTTGTAGAAGAAAAAAGTCAGCTGCCAAATAGAAAAGTACCGGCCATTGTCTTTCTATCTTGATCCTTTTCCTTCTCCCGACTGGCATGAATTCATCCGGGGAAGCATGTGTCTGGGAGGATGCTTGTGGGTAAAATGGGAGGGGCTAGGGACTGGGCAACCTCTAGACTTCCTATTCCTGAACTGACAGTGTCCACACAAGTGTGCACATACTGTGTATATCGGTCTTCACTTTCTTACCCTCACCCAATTCTAGATGGATGTAACCTAACTCAAGAAACTTTGAAAGGTCATTTCCAAGAGGGTAGAAGGAAAATATTTGAAAGTCATACCCATCTGACTATCCTCCTAAGGCCATCAGGAAACTGAAAATAAGGAGTCAGTAAAAAAAACTTTTTCTTGCATACATCATGCTCAGGCAAAAATCATAACTCCATTCTCCTATGCTACAAAAAAAAAATTAATGTCTCAATCCACTTTTCTTCAGAACAGACCTAGAGGATTGAGGGAAAGTATACAGATACCATGATAACCCCCTGTGGTGTCTGTCCAGAAGCTCAGGGACTACTTTACTCTCTGCTGCTTTTTTTGCCAACAGATCTCATTAAAATGACAATTGAAGAGCACTTAATTATGTGATAGAATGAAGCACTATCTAAAAAGTAATTTATTTATTAAGGGGTTAAAACTGTATGTACATCTTTAATATAATTACAATAGAAATATGCTTGGGGGAGAGCACTAGAAAAAAACACAATAGTACATTACAAAGGCACACAGGAAAGAGAGGAAATCTTTATCAGGACCAAATGACTACAGACCAAGTCTACCAGAGGTTGTGGTGAGGATAGAACTAGTCTGTGTGTGCATGACAGCTCCTATATTTGTGCATATGTGCACACGCATGTGCAGTGAGTATATCTCTAAGTTCTAATGTTTCTAATGTAATTATAGTACATAAATAATATGCTTACATATGAAATACACATTAAGGATAATTAGAATACCCAAAACAATATTCCCTCACATGAGCTATTTAGTACATAGTACACAGAAGGAAAGGCTTGAGCTGGTTCTTACTGTGTGTTCTTTCTGTGTCTCTTAGCATGTGTGCTTGGGCAAAATATTTAACCTTTGGGTTTCAGTTTCTTCACCTACAAAATAAGGGTAACATCAGCTAGCCCGAAACATTTTCCTCAGGATTAAATGTTGTAACACCTATGAATGTACCTCATCCACTCAAAAATGTTCCCTTCCTTGCCTCTTTTACAACTCCTATGTTCAGTGCAGAGATTCCATCCTCTATTTTGATTCAGGACTCTGCAGAATAGATTGTAGAGGGTATAGCAACTTACAAAAAATTATCACACAGCTGTTTCTAGATCTGTGTTTGCAGCTTTATTGCACCAAAGAAAACACTCCTTCATTATTTTTAAAATCTGCTGTCTGAAGCAAGATTTCTCAGGGCCCTGCAGGGCTTTCTGACAAAGTAATGGTATCTCTCCTTCATTCCCACTCCCAAAACTGGCTGTAGCACATATGTTGCTCTTGTTGGGGGTGTTTTTCCTCAATACCTAACTTAAGGCAGTGACAACACAGTGTCTCCCAAATCCAAGATAAGGAATTTTTTCCTAGCCCTGCATTTTGTTTCAGGCCCTGTGCTAAGACGTCCAACAGGATGAATGATCTAGCCACAGATGTCCTACTGTCATCAGTTAAGATCAAGGTCATAGAAAAGAAACTGCTAGATAAGGGAAGAAGACAAACATTCTCAAAGCAAAAGTCTTCATCTCTCCTGCAGTCAATAAAATCATAAAGTATGGGGGGAAATATTTAAGAAAGTAAGATACCAGATGCAGTGCTCTCAGACACATGTTGTATTTGCTTATTTCTAGGAGTCATGAATGACAGAAAATGTTCCTCATGGTCTCTTTAATAAAACCCTGTCTTCAAGGGAGGAGGATAGGGTGCCATTCCCAAGAACAATGGCGGCCACCACAGATGAGATCCCTCCACAAAGGAAAGAAGCTCTCCAGGTGAAGTCTGGTGCCCTACAGATGCAGCAACTTAGAGGGTTCCATAAGTACCATGTGACACTTGCAAAGTGATCCCAAATCTTCCAGTCATTTTCAGGGCAAAAGCTGGAAGTCCAAGATCTAGTCCTCATTCTTCCTCCAGCCCCCCCTCCAGCCCTTCCTTCCTCCCCCCTGGGAGTCCCAGGCCCTTCATTATCTCCCAAATGAGAAAGCTGTATGCTACTGGGAAAGTTCTAAAGTCCTAAACTTCTGCCAAAATTATTTGCCAATCTTTTTTTGTCTAAAAGCAGAGGCTCATTTATCTAAGTTCATATAATCCATCACCTGTTCAAAGAGGCCCATGGTCTAACCATACTAAGAATGAAACTAAATCATAGGTTGCTTTCCAGATCCCATGTGTTACAGCAAGTTTTACTGAACATGTAAACAATATATACTCGTTGTATAATATTTGAAAAAGGTAGCCAAAAAGAAAATTTTCCTGTAATTGGGCCATCCAAAAAGAACCAGTGCTAATATCCATAGATATAGACATACCAGATATACCAGGAAGTAGAATTGCTGCATCACATGAGAGTTCTATTTTTAATATTTTGAGGAAACCCCAGACCATTTTCCATAGTGACTGCATCAATACACATTTCCACCAACAATGTATAAGGGTTCCCTTTTCTCCATATCCTCAGCAATATTTATTATGTCCAATCTTTTTGATAACAGTCATAAAACAGGTGTAAGGTGATTATCTCATTGTGGTTTTGATTTGCATTTTACTGATGATTAGTGTTGTCAAGCATATTTTCATATACCCAGTGACCATCTGTATGTCTCATTTGGAAAAATGTCTACTCAGACCTTTTGTTCATTTTTTAATTGTATTGTTTGTGGGGCTTATTGTTATTATTGAGTTGCATGAGTTCTTTATAATTTTTGGATATTAACTCCTTATTGATACATAATTTTCAAATTTTCTTTATTCAGTAGGTTGCCTTTTTATTTTGTTGATGATCACCTTTGCTATGCCAAAATGTTTTAGTTTGATGTAGTCCCACTTATTTTTACTTTTGAAGTTAATTTAAAAAAAAAAATATCACCAAGATACATATTAAGAAGATACTGTTTTCCCCTATTGTATATTCTTGCACCCTTTGTCATAAATTAATTGATCATATATGTGTCATTTATTTCTGGGCCCTCTGACCTAGTGATTTATGTGTCTTTTTAGTAATGACAATGCCATACTTTTCTGATTGCTATAGCTTAGTGACTTAGTTTGAATCAAGGCCCATGATACCTACAGCTTTCTTATTCCTCCGGATTGCTTTAACTACTTAGGGCATTTTGTAGCCCCATACAAATTTTAGGATAATTTGTTATACTATTGTGAAAAATGGCATTGTAATTTTGATAGAATTGCACTGAATCCATAGGTTGCTATAGGTGGTATGGGAATTTAAAAAATATTAATTCTTTCAATCCATGATCACAGAATACCTTTCCATTTATTTCTATCATCTCCAATTTCTTCAAATATCAATGTCCTGTACTTTTCAGTGTACAAGTATTTTAACTCCTTGATTAAATTTAATCCTAGACTTTTTTGTGTGCATGCCATTGAAAATGACATGGTTCTCTTAATTTCTATCATAGTTAGCTATTGATGTTTAGAAATGCTGTAATTTTTGTATATTGATTTTGTACCTTGACACAAGTATTTATTTAAAAGCCTTTTTTTCATGTGTCAAGGCATGTGCTAGGTGTTGATAAGATAAATATTAAAAAAAAAGCAAAAAAAATTTTTTTTAAAGATTAAAGCACCAATTATTTATGAAGACACTTTCAATAAAAACCAAGAATTTACTTCTGGGGAAAAAAAAAAAAAAGATGGAGAAAACTGAGATCAGCCTTAGAGAAATGTAACTGATTCAATTCTTGTAAGTGGGAATTAAAGGAAAAATGAAACTAATTAGTTTCCTCTAACCTCTACTCTCCAGCTTCACCTTCTAATTCTTTCCTCCATAGTCCCATGCTGAGTGAGAGGAAAATTAATGGGTACATGGCAGCCAGAGAGATATAATTCCCACAAGAGGAAAAAAAGCCCCTATATAATAATTCTGGAAGTCAGAGAAAATACAAGGAGAATGTTTTAATACCTACATGCCAGATAAGTCAGTTGAAAATGTGGTATATAGAGTTCAACATATCAAATGAAGCTCAGCACTTAAACAGCCTCAAACTTTATTTCATTTTACATATGAAATAAAGATACAATAGCTGCTCTAAAGAAATATGAAATAATTTGAGAGAATGACACATAGTAGTAAGAATGTCAAGGTATCTAGAGACCATGGTCAATGCCCTAATTGCAGAAGATGAAATTTCAGCTGAAACCTGAAAAACAAAATTTAGATAATCCAAGGAGACTTACTTAGAATGAAGAAATGTATTTGAGCTTAATTCCTGGGGGAAGTGCATAATAATCAATACAAAAGCAAAAATAAGCATATCTAGTTCCCAAATTGGAAGTAGTACGGGGAGAAAGATGCCACTGGAATTTAGTGTGCCAGGTTCCCCATACAGAAGAAAAACTGACATCAACTTGCAATACAATGTGGTATGCATGAAAATAGATATGAAAATTATGCTCTGAATATTGTTAAAGAAGATGCCTTAAGAGGAAAGAAATGAGGATAAGATGTAGTGAATTCAGATGGCCTCTAGGGAGCAGAGTTACAGTGGTATACTGACAAAATGTCCGCGAAGGTAATGGGAGGAAAGATTATCACCAACCCATATATTTATTCATTCACTGTTTGGGTTTATGCCACAAAACTTCCCTTGGCAAATATGCATATAGGAAATAAACTGCAATTTCTTAAACTTGGCATTTCCTTCAAAGTTTAGAACTATTACTCCCATTGAAAAAGAAATCCCACAGATCTACAAATCTTTCAGAATGCCAGGGGTTCATCATTCATCAAAGAATAGTGCCAACTCTATAAGCTGAAATTTTATTCTTCTCTGACCTAGTGCTGATTAGGTGTATGTTGAGCAATGTACCACATACAACCCAAAAATGCAAAAAAAGATTGGAACTGAGAATATGGAATTGTGCCAGTTAAATCAGAATCCCCATCTACTCTGGAAGGAAATGGAACCTAGAAAAAAATAACTGCTACGAGTATATGAAGAATTTAATTACTAACGAACATCCTTTTAAAATTATTTTATAGGGCCTCCTCGGTGGCACAGCGGTTGAGCGCTGGGCTGCGAAGCTGCCTGCAGCCTGTGCAGTGCCGGTTCGATACCCGGCTGCCGGCGAGGGTCCTACGTGGCGCAGTCTGCCTGTTCAATTTTTTTTTTAATTAAAGATTTATTTATTTATAGAAGCACTGGGTACAATCAGAAGCGCGGGAGGGTGACAGAATTCACCAGAGCCAGAGCAGGGAGCAAAGCAGGCAGAAGGACCGAAGTACACTGCTGAGGGGAGCAGCGGGCGGCAGGAGAGGTCTGCGCGCCATGTGGGACCCTCCTCTGGTGGCCGGGGAGCAGCCGGGATCGAACCGGCACTGCAGAGGCCGTGGGCAGCTTCGCAACCCAGCGCTCAACCGCTGCGCCACCGTGGAGGCCCTGCCTGTTCAATTTTTTATGATACACTGGAAGGATAAAACATGTCATTCAACCTAAATAAAATATTCCTTCTCAACTTATTCCAGGTACTGTGCTATAAGAAACTAAGGCATGTGATAAAGACAAAAGCCACTGTCTCTAATATGATCTGTTTATTTCTCACAATTTTACCTACCTCAAAAATTCTTTCGTTGATTTGACACAGAAAATCAATTTTGTTCATTACTATTTATTTAGCACAGACTGTAATACACACACTGGGCTTGATGCTAAGGACAGAGTGGTGAATAAGATAATCCCTACCTTTAAGGAGTTGTTGATAAAGGAAGAGGAAGACAAATAAGTAAAGTTAAAAGGGACATTCTATGTGATAATTATGCCACTGAAGATAATACAGGGCCTCCCTGGTGGCACAAGGGGTTAAGAAGCAACCTATGAAGCTGTCCACAGCCACCACAGCATGAGTTCCATCCCCGGCCAGGGAGCTACCCACATGGCACAGCAGACCTCTCCTGACTCGCCAGCTGCTCCCCTCAGCAGTGTACTTAGTCCATCTGCCTGTTCTGTTCCCCATTCTGTCTCTGGTGAATCCTGTCCCCCTTCCCCCCACCTCTGGCCTGTACCCCAGCTCTTGTATGCATAAATAAATAAATCTTTAAAAAAAAAATTTACTTAGAACCTACAGAGAAAATGGCACATGAAAAAAATCCATCTAGTTTAAGGAGGAGAAAATTCCTGGAAAGATGAACAAGTACTCAACCATCAACGCTTTTTAAGTCATATTAAGAAGTTTAGTCTGAAAGCAGTTGAGCATCACTGAAGAGTTTTAAAGATGAAAAGTGGAAAGAATAAATACTCCATATGCCATGCATATGGAAAGCAATAAGAGAATACCAACCTAATGGCAGACATGAGTTAAGACATAATAATTTAAGCAAAAGATCATGAAGACCTGAATCAGAGTAGTGGCAAACATAATGGTAGAAGTGGATGGATTCAACAGTGGTAGTATCCAGACCCAAATAATAAGTTCTATCTTTAAGTGAAAGATGATTCTCAAGTTACTTATCACTGAAAGAGAAAGCATGAGAAATAAATATGGTAAATATTTTAGAAATGCTGCAGATTTGTATATATTGATTTTACACAAGTATTTATTTTAAAGCCTTTTCCATGTGCCAAGGCATGTGCTAGATGTTGATAGGATTAAGATGAAGAAAACTGAGATCAGCCTCAGAGAAATGTAATTGATTCAATTCTCGAGAGTGGGAATTAAAGGAAAAATGAAGCTAATTAGGGTCTGCTGTGCCATGTGGGTTGCTCCCTGGCTGGGAATCAAACTCGTGCTGCGATGGCTGTGGACAGCTTCATAGGTTACTTCTTAACCCCTTGTGCCACCAGGGAGGCCCTGTCATTATCTTCAGTGGCATAATTATCACATAGAATGTCCAATTTTTACTTTACTTATCTTCCTCAACAACTCCTTAAAGGTAAAGATTTTCCCACAAATTTGACATTTGACTGTACAAAAATGTTGGAACCATGGCCAATCCACCCTTTTGGCAGGAAGAGTTAGGCAAGTTTAAATATCTTTCAAGCTTCTTTTCACACAAACAACAGAGCATGATGACTGACCATGAGTCAACAGCCCACCTTCAGAAGTGAAGGGGTCCATCCACAGGAAGACCAGGTCATTTGAAATGACCATTGGGCAGATCTATAACTATCCAAATGGCTTCAGCCAACTCAATATTCCTCTCTCCCCCTTTGTGATTCAGCCAGTGACCTTCTGCCAAAGACACATTCCTGTGTCCCAGCCTACTGCCCATCAATGAAATTTCCCAAAATGTGACATAAGTCCATTCCCTCAGTCTTTTGGGGAGATAGTTCTGTCTTGAAATTACTACCTCCTTCTGACCTAGCTTCTCACTGAAGTCCTTTCTTTTCCCAAACTTTGAGTGGCATATCTTTAGCACTTATGAACATCAGGTGAACAAGCCTCTGATTCAACAATGCCAACTTCAGTTTTCACTCATACTTTGAAATTTAAAATATACTTTTTTCTTATAAATGTTGTAAATTATGGTTATGTTCTTAATTTCATGATCTGTCTGTTCCTGCTCATTTGACATAATTCTACACACAATCAAAGTCACTTACAAACTTTTGTGAGAATTACTAAATGCTCTACTAAAAAGTTTTCAGTTTCAAATATTTAAATAGAAACAAGAAAACTGACAACATTTTTTTCAACTACGAGTTAGCAAATTCAAGATGCAGATTATTCTAACTGCCATTACTGAGAAGTTACACATCATGAACTCAAATTTCTCTTTATGAGACTTAATGTAGCTTAACTCTTTACCTTATGAGAATTACAACATGGTAAGAAGGCACAAAGACTTGGGTTGATTGGTTTGTATCACAGCAGGGCCTACAAAATGTACGAAGACTCCCAGGGTGGCCACACTATCTGAATAATTCACCTCTGAGCTGTTATTATATTTAAGGGATGCAAATGAAGTCCATGAGTAGCCATCTACAAAAAAAAGGCAGGGGGAGGCCAAAACTGCATGAATTTCACATGTACCGAGTCAAGCTCATTACTAGAAAAAAAATCTGTCTCATAATCAAACAGTTTTAAGAAACCGGATGAAAGAATATATGTGGTCATATCTCAACATTAAAATAAATAGTAGCATTTATAATTGTTAGGGGGAAAAGGCAGTCCCAAAGCAAATTCCATACAGGCTTTGTGGACTCCACCCCCACCCCAGGTCAAAGCCAAAGACACTGGGAACTTCAAATCCCATCACCACCAAAGGGAAGGTGGCTGGGACCTGAGGGTGGGGTTAAGCAGCCAGGTGGATACAAAAGGCAGACACGTGGGCTTTGGGGGCTCTCTCCATTTTGGGGCCCTCGGCCAGCTCGCGGCGTCCGTCTAGCTCTGAGAGTGACTTTGGGGTTTCCAGGTCGTCGGATCGGGTAGGACGCATTAAAGACTTTATTTCCCTATTTTCTCCCTGAGTTGTACATTTTCCTTATTTCTTTTTCTCTTGTAAATAAACCTTTTATTAACCCTTTTGCGTGTGTCTGTAGTAGAGTATTCATAAGTCCCTTTAAAGCGGGCGGGTGAGGACCCACAGCCAGGAACCCGTTTAATATCGGGGTTGCTCTATAACATAATGACTAGCATAATGAATGGAAAGATGAGACTAGGGTAAAATTTTTCTCTACAACCAGAAAACTAACTTATTCCAAATACACACATATAAACAAAAATTATAGAAGACTGATAAGTAATTTGTCATAGGAGACAGATTTCTGTTGCAATTGTCACACAAAATTACAGAATATCCTAATTTGAAAACTGGATCATTATTCCTACATCTATTCATCATCTCCTCTGGTTCAGAGGCTACACTGAGGTATTAACATGACTAGTACTTGATCTCAAGGAAATTAAAAACTAGTTGATGATAAAATACATAATAATAAAAGACAAGACTGCCTATATTTACATTATTGTAAGGCTTCTCAATAATAGGGTTATCATCTGGGCAAGAGATCCTGGAGACAATCTTCTATTTTTGAAGGGGAACTCCAAGAAGGCACCTCTTAGGAATACTTTTTTGGTTCCCAGATTGCTCCCTAAAGTAGTCAATTAATCTGTAGACCTACGCAGGTTAATTCATACAATCATGAATTCTCAAAGTCATCAGGGATAAGTTGTAATAAAAAATGGCCTTGAAAGTTCCTTTCAGCACTATTTGTACAAACTTTAACAGTGAATGGCACTTGTAAATAAAATTCAATGCACCACAAGACAGGATTTGCAAACTACTTATATGCAGTCACCAGATTTCAAGATCCAAAAAGCATTTTTTTTTAAAGATTTATTTATTTAACTATACAAGAGCTAGGGTATAGGCAAGAGGTGCAGGCGGGTGGGGTGAGAGGATTCACCAGAGACAGAGTGGGGAGCAGAACAGGCGGATTGACTGAAATACACTGCTGAGGGGAGCAATGGGCAAGACAGGAGAGGTCTGTTCAATCGAATTCATGTGCAGATAGCTTTATAGTGCTGAAACTTAACCCCTTATGCCGCCAGAGAGACCCAAGATTCAAAAAGCTGTTTAAATGTCTCATAGTGTACATATAAAAGGGACACTGTGATTTCAGTGTCTCTGACCAAGTATAGAACTTCAAAGAGTTAGTGGCAATGAGACATATACACACCACACAAAAGTAGCAATGTGATCATACCACTCCTAGGAAACATGATGAACAATTGACTATTTAAGTAATACTTTCCAAAAAAATAACAACATTCTCAAAGATCATTTATGAAAACAATGAAACCAAACCACAGCCTTTTTTTCTTATAGTTGATCTCCATCAACATTCATACTCAAAGATATACAGACACTTGTTTCTATAAAATAAAACTCATTGTAAGTTACCACCTGGGGTAAGATGTGTATTAGAACACTTTTAAATGATCTTTGTAGAAACCATAGCATAATATCAGGTGATAACTAAGTGATTTGTCACCATTTATTTTTGAAACTCCAGTCCATTACACTGACTACCATTATACTATATAAGCATGAAATGTTTGCCCTCATTTTTATTCGTATACTTCATGGACCATTTACTGTCAGCTATAAAATCATATGAAAGGTAATTGAGTTTACAACTGAAAAAAATAAGAAGCCTCCTAAATCTTGTGATATTGACTTAGTGTCAGGTAGGTAAAAATGAAATTGAATGTGAAATTGGGATAAAGGTGACTTTTCAACAAGTTATTTTTTAAAAAATAAATAAGCAGAGTGGCTTACTGATGTTCAGCTTTTTCTTCCCCCTCAATAGGAAAAAGTTTATCCATAGAAGAATGAGAATTTTTAAGTGCATGCCAGTTTTCATGGTTCAAAAAATATATATATAAGGGGTCTTAGGTAATTTCAACCCAACGCTGTCATTGGCCTCAATCACAAGGTATAACTGTAAAAACTGTGAGAGGATAGATTAATGAGAATGAAAATGTGTAGGAACAAGCACACTTATAACCATATCTTCTATAAAACATGTTTTTCCCCAAGATAAACAAACCCATTTACACCCCAACTCTTTGATGCCTACTGTGTGTGCATAGTACTGTCCTATATATCGCAAAAGAACACAAAGAAGCGAAAGCCTAATTTTGTGACTTCTACAAACTTAAGGACTAGAAGAAAGATAAATACATGAATAACTTTAGTACATGGAGAATTAAAAAGGCTACAAACAAAATGCACCCTCTGCTGGATATGCAACTCACCCAGCTGTCAATTGGGCTGAAGACCCTGGAGAATGAACCCTGACTGCCCTTGTGCTGTGCATAGGAGAGGTGCCCCCTTGGGGCTCTACAGCACCCTGTCAGGCTCTACAGCACCCCTGGTCAGCCTCCAGGGCAGACTATTCATATGCTTCCCCCAGGTGGGGAGCTCTTCAAAGACAAGAAATAAAGTTCTTGTTTAGCCTGTGTTCCTAGCACCTAATTTAGTATTTATTGATAGTACAGAAGAAACAATCCACAAACATAGAATGGAAAAATGAATATATTACCTTAATAAATGGACCACTACATTCTCCTACCTTTCTATACTACATTTTCCTGTCTTTCTAAACTCCTATCTAGTTTAAAATGCCATTTCTTCCTCACAGCAATATCTAATTCTACCTAATATCGACCTCATGTTTTTCATTCTCTCTCTGGATTTTTCTATAATTTATATACCTCAGACTTCCAAAATTGTGTTAAGTGACAAATTCTTAAATCAAATATTGTCTGATGCCCTCATCAGACACCTCCTCTCAATGTCTTATTTGATTGTTGCTATTTGTGGACCTTTATGTGTAAGCTCCCAAAAGAAATATCTGACTCTGGAACAGGGATCTTCTTGACTTCACAACCTTCACAACCACTCTAACATTGTGCTGTGTTTGTTGAAGAGCTACGGACACACAGGACTGTCCTGCTGCTAACTATTCCATGTATTCTTTTGCCCCTCAAACCGCCAAGCACTACTTTCCTCTGATTCATCTTCCCGCTGGATAACACCAGAGATGGCCAACATTGACAGCATTCATTTTATCTATGCCTTCCTTATCTTACATCAAATACTAGAGTAAGAAGTTAAATTGACCTTTTACTCCAAAATGGGGGATCACTTCTTTCTTTGATCTCCAAAACTCCAGCACACATGTGAAGTTTTATTCAACCCCTGCATAGATTTCCGAATTCAAAATATCAGTGTCTTCTCCCCCACCCTAAAAGTTTCAAGTGTCTTTGTCTGGTCCTTTTTTTCCCAACCCCGTAGCAAGATAAAACAAAACAAGAGGACGGTGCATTCATTGCACAACTTTTAGTACATTGTTGGGCGCGAAGGAAGGACTGAATTAGAATTAGTTTATTGGTAAAACATAAAAAAAAAATGTTTTCTAACTATAGGGAATCTACTACATAACTGGGTATTTTGTTTCACAGACAAATCGCACATAATCAGAGATTTCAAAACTCAATACTCAGTAAAGTTTATTTTAAAAAGTTTAGGAGTCATGCTGAGCAGTCTATAGCTGGCATTTTATGTGCTTTCATTTTGAAATTTCTTACTTACAAGAAATTGTTCATATTTTCTCCAGAGCATAAAGAATTTTTGTTACTTTCAATCACAGGTCAAATTGGTTTTATTCTTGACACCATGACCATAATTGCAACAGGAACATTGAGGATCACAGTGGGATAGGAGTATTTCACAGGAGCATTTCATGGTCACTAGATTATGTTAAATATGTAAGCTGCATTTCTGATAATTCATTCTATAGAATCATCTTATAGATTGCTAATTTTCATAATACACTAAAGCTTCTGATTCACCTAAAACACAGAAGAAATATCTATAATTATAGTTGACTCAACAGCTGCTGTGCCCACTAAAATCTTCCTCCTGTCTCACATTGACAATACCATCACTAAGTTTTTGCAATTAAAAGAGGTTGTTCTAAACCGCAGATAATCTAAGAATCAGTTATCTTACTTACCTGTCTTTCTCCAGAGTAGTTTAAAGGAAAATGCTCTTAACATTAATTTTGTCATTTGCTTGAAACACTGACAAGCTCCAACCTAGCCTGCTTCTGAAATTCCTTGAAGACTCAAAGAAACATAACAGAATGTTAGGTCCAATATCACTGTATTAAATGTGTTGATAGAAGCACAAAATAAGCATGACATTTTGCCCTAATTAGTAAAAAAAAAAAACCTGGCATTAATTTCAGACAATTTGGGTGATCCTAGAAATCATTATAATCTCTCACCATCTGTCTCTTCTAAATTCTCCATTCCTAACTTCTGTTTTACTCATCACAGCCCCAAAGTAAAGCACCCACTTTGAAGGTTATCAACGCTTTCCCCAGCCATTTAGTGCAGACTTCCCTACTGCTAAAATAGCAATAAAAAATAACTCTTGCCTACCGATTACTGAGATGGTTATAGACTCTCCTATTGGACATATTCTGGATAAATGTTTAAAGCTCAATTAAAATGCAAGTTAACAGTAGCCAATGTAGCAATTATGGCTATATAGCTTGACGAGAAAAAGCTAGTTTCATCCAAGAAGGCAAATCTTTGGAACTGTAATTAGACTTGTAGTTATTTCCATTCTACAGAAATTTGTATGGCCTGGAAACGAACCAGGAAACCCTAGCTAAAATAGTGCCAGATTAGAGTTTCCTGTCTGGTTTTTTAGAAATGTCACTTTAAGGCACCACAGTTTTGGCAGAAGATCTTTTAATTTCATGTCAATGAATTGAATTGTCCTGAATTGTTATATTGGGTAGGTTAACGTAGCAAAACTCTCTGAGCTTTTAGGAAGGATGAAATTTACTTGGTATAGTGATTTACCAGTGAGGAATAAATATGTCTCCAGATGTATTTAGAGATGATTGCTGAGATCAATTCGTGCTCATCTCATATGTGTGAGTAGGAGTGATGCCTTCTAGAAGCATTTAGTAAAATGTCCACATACTTTCAGAAAATGTGTACTTAATGTGGCCAGTCATTTCATATGACAGTGGTCAGGGGTGGGAACAGAATAGGAGAAAGTGAAATTAAAACAGTAGAAAACCAATACAATATCAATTAAGAGTATAACAGAAGTCACAAGGCTCCAAAGAGGAATTCATGAAAAGCAGATGACAAATCATAACAGAATATTGATTCACATTCCGAAGATACAAAAGCGATAAAAAGTATGAAGAAAATATTAATTGATGAAAATTAAGGAATAACACACCTAATAAAAAATGACTATGGAAGAACAGAGAATTATTAATGATTTGTTAAGTTGGAACAATTCATATTTGTAAAAACTTACACATCCACATGGAAAAACATATATACAGAATAACTAATGGGAGAATATGCAGACACGGAGAAAGCAGGCATAATAATTTTTTTAAATGTTCTTTCCCCTATTATTTCCATTGTCACAAAAAAAAAAAAAAAAAAAAAAAAGCACAGGCCAGTAATACAAAGAGACAAATAGTAAGTGCTGTAACAGAAGGAAAGTGGCCTTAATATTTTCTAAAGAACTGAATGTTCTGTACTATCTTGAAGGGATTGGAGGTAGCATCAGAAATTGTTAAGATCCTTTTGTTATGCCTGCTGTTGGTTCAAAGAGCAGCATCATTAATGAGCAACGACCTTGGCTCTGACTCAACATCTTGACATGGTCGCAAACCATCTTGACATTGCCAACCTCCATTAGAGACTGATATTAGTCCCAGTCGTGGATATTTTCAGGGTAGTAGAAAACAAGTTCATCTGCCTTCTTTTAGCTATAGTATTAAAGCAATGCTATTTCAAAAATTAAAACTAACTTCATGCCACATTCTAAATAGCAAACTACTCATGATATTTACCATTCAGGTAATGTAAGATTGCATTTGCCCACAGAGTTCTTTGCACAAAATAATCAGCGGTATTTGTCTGTCTGTATTTTTAAAAAAATTCACTTTGTCAAATTAAAAATCAAAAACACTGAAAGTAGGGACTCCCTGGTGGCGCAAGGGGTTAAGACGCAGCCTATGAAGCTATCTGCAGCCACTGAAGCACGAGTTTTATCCCCAGCCAGGGAGCTACCCACATGGCACAGCAGACCTCTCCTGATTCACCCACTATTCCTCTCAGCAGTGTATTTCAGTCAATCTCCCTGTTCTATTCCCTACTCTGTCTCTGGTGATCCTCTCACCCCCCACACCGCTGGCCTATACCCCAGTTCTTGCATGCATAAACAAATAAATCTTAAAAAAAAACATTAAAAGTAAATGCATAAATATAAAAAATATATTGCAATAATATGATAGACAAGAATACAACCCTTAGGAAACCAAGAGATAATGTTAATCATTAAGAAAATCCTAAAACTCTAAAAAACAGAGATATGAAAGACACTTTTAATTTACAACCTCAGTAGTCATTTAAGACATGCAAACTAAAGCAATTGATATTTCATCTATAAATAGTAAAAATAAAAAGTTTAATATGCAGGTCTAGCAAGTAACTAATAAAATAAGCTTACTTCCATATCTCTACTGAGAGAATATAGTGATGCTGTGTTTTTAGAAAACAATTTGGGAAGAGTTTTGACCTGGCAATTTCACAGCTGGGGATCTATTCTAAGTAAATCAAATAAAACACAGATAAAAGTGTATGCACACAGATGTTCCCTAAAAATATAATACAAGGAAATGCCCAGCAATGAATGAATGGTTAAGAAAATTACAATATATTTTTATTATATAGACACATTATACAGTGTTTCGGGTTACACAGGAAAACATTCATTATAAAACACTAAGTAGAAAAGCAGATTCAACATTTTATATTCAACATTTTATATGTATGTCAAGTTTTTTTTGTGTATGCATGCACATGTATTTATGTCCATAACCCACACTTTCACATAGAAAACTGCATGTTGAAATAACACTCTCTATAAGGACATTTATTTTTTAATGAGAAAACACAAAGGAATAAAATTTTCACTGTTTTCCAATAATGATATCCAGAACTAAATATATTTTTGGACTTAATATATTGGATTTGCAATAACCAAGGATTATTAGAATCCAGACAGGGAATAGGCAGAGCTAAATAAAGTCTATCTTCACCAAACACAAACTAGTCATTTAAAACAAAGCTGAGGGGCCTCCCTGGTGGCCCAATGAGTTAAGACGAAGCTATCGCAGCCTCTGCAGCACAAGTTCGAGCCCCCGGGCCAGCCAGGGAGAACCCACAAGGTGCAGCATACCTCTCCTGACTCGCCCGCTGCTCCCCTCACCAGTGTATTTTAGTTAATCTGCCTATTCTGTTTCCCACTCTGTCTCTGGTGAATCCTCTCAACCCCCACACCTCTGGCCTGTACCCAGTTCTTGTGTGCATAAATAAATAAATCTTTTTAAAAAAAAGCTGAAAGCTAAACATTATTGGGATATCAAATATCACTTATAACTGAGATGTATTTGGTATGCTAAACACAAATTTTTCTTATCTGTGCCAAGAATCTTTATTGGGCCTCCCCGGTGGCGCAGCGATTGAGCGCTGGGTTGCGAAGCTGCCCACGGCCTCTGCGGCGCCGGTTCGATCCCCAGTTGCTCCCCGGCCACCGGAGGAGGGTCCCACATGGCGCGCAGACCTCTCCTGCCGCCCGCTGCTCCCCTCAGCAGTGTGCTTCGGTCCTTCTGCCTGCTCTGCTCCCCGCTCTGGCTCTGGTGAATTCTCTCACCCTCCTGTGCTTCTGACTGTACCCAGTGCGTGTATAAATAAATAAATAAATCTTTAAAAAAAAAAAAATCTTTATTGATTAACTCGCAAACCTTAAGACAAAGCAGTATATATTTAAAACAAAATAAAACATTTCTTGCCAAGAACCAAACAAGTCCAAGTTTACTCAACACTGAACTTAATTCTATACAACATTTGTAACCTTTTGCTGTCAAAGGTTACAACAACAATTTCTCTCCAATTATATAGTTTTTTTAATTTAATTACAAAGAAAACTATATGCTGAATATCTTAATTCTAAAATGTACCTGTGTGCCTAATTAGATTAATAGGTCTTATCCCTGTTTATTTATTTATATTATTTATCAATGTCAATAAAAATGTAAATACTTTAATCTTGTTCAGTTCCACAACTATACTCCTACTATATTCCATGTTGGTGCACATGAATAATTCCCAAATGTCATCTCCCCATTGTGACATGGTTCAAAATGACACTATCTTCTTGTATGATGGTGTATACTAGGGAATTCTAAAGGTCCTGATGGTTTGGGGAATATTTTCTCTAGCTATTGCATCTTTTTGTATCTCATGTTTATAGGTTTAAAGAAAATCCTCCATTTTTTTAATCAGGTAAACTGTTGAACTATTTCCTAAGTTACCCCTGAGGAATCGTGATTTAAAAGATTGTTGAAAATTGGCTGCAAATTTACTAAAATACATCTCCAGAAGTAAATAGAAATAAATTACCCACATTCATATTTATTTTACAACTATATGACAATATGCTGATGTGATGCTTTGTAAAAGCTTATACCGAAACCAAATACAAATAACAAGAGAAGATAAAAGACAAAGATGCCAACATTTTGAGGATTCCTAAAATGAAAGAATATGACTTTAATTTGAAGATACTTGATTCTACCTCCTTCTTAAACTAGTTTCCAACTTTGGAAAAATATAACTCTGAGTAGCACTATTTTTTTTTAAATTTATTTATTTATACAAGCACTGGGTACTGTCAGAAGCGCAGGAAGGTGAGAGAATTCACCAGAGCCAGAGCAGGGAGCAGAACAGACTGAGAAAAGACACTGCTGAGGGGAGCAGTGGGCACGGCAGGAGAGGTCTGTCGCACCATGTGGGACCCTCAGCGAAGGCCAGGGATTGAACCAGCACTGCAGAGGCTGCAGGCAGCTTCACAGCCCAGAGTTAAACCACTGCACCACCATGGGAGGCCCAGAGTAGCACTATTAAAATAGATCTAAACACAGATTTTTAAGGTTATTCAAATAATTTTCCAAAAAATGTAGTTTTTTAGTAATATTGGAGTCTACAAAATTTTAATACACTAGGTAGTTTTTATTCTTTGATTTTACCTGTTTTTCCTCATTTTTATATACTTATCTTAAGCCACCTATTTTAAACATTTGAAAAGTACACTCAGACCAGTGGACTGATTTCATTGGATAAAAAAAAAAAAACTTTGTCTATAAATTGAATAGGCACAATAATAAATATGAAGACTTATCAAAAATATTACAGTTTTGGGTTCTTAGGAAAGTAGGAATTTTTTAATGTTTTCAATATTCCATCATTATTTGAAGGCTATTTGAAATTTGTTTAGTTAAAAATATTTTGCTAAGAAAATTGTTGTTTTCAATTGGTATTTGTTGCTTTTGGGTTCATTTTATTAACATTTTAAATAGCTCTCTACCATTCCACTTGATTTGGTTATCTAAGAAATTTGTTGACATGGGGTCTCTTTTGATAGATGATTCTGCTTTTGACCAACACTAGGACTTATAATAACCTTACCAGTGAGCACAGATAAAATTAAAGATGGAAATTTTCTTTTGAGGTAACATTGGCTTACACTATTGTGTAGAATAGCTTACACCATTCTTAAATAGAATTCAAAGGCATAAGAACATACCTCCTTAAATGCAAGTCACCACAACAACTAACACCAAGGCACTCTCAGTCCTACACCATAGACCATTGTGTCCCCTCTCATTTTGTTTCCCTTCCCTCTCCCCATCTGTAGCTTCAAATGCAAAGTCTGATTTCTAGGAATGTTACTAGTTTGGTTTTATGTGACCCTTTGTTTTGTTTCTCTATATTCCACATACAAGTGAAACCATCCAATACTTGTTCTTCTCCTTCTGGTTTATTTCACTTAGCATTATCCCATCCAGTTTTATTCATGTTGTTGCAAATGGCACAAATTCATCTTTTTCATAGCTGAATAGTACTCCTTTGTGTATACATATCGTATATTTATAATTCATTCCTCTGCCCTTGGGCACTTGGGCTTTTCCATAATTTGGCTAAACAGTGCTGCAGCGAACAAAGGAGTGCATATTCCCTTTGAATTAGTGTTTTGCATTCTTTGGGTTTATACTTTGGAGTGAAATTGCTGGAGCATACAATAGATCTATTTCTAACATTTTGAGAAACCTCCATACTATTTTCCATAGGGACTGGATCAATCTACATTTCCACCAACAGTGTACAAGAGTTCCTTTTACTCCACATCCTTGACAACACTTCTCATTTCTGGTCTTTTTTGATATGGGACATTCTTACAGGTATAAGATGATAGCTGTGATTCTGTGATTCTGATTTGCATTTCCCTGGCTATAAGTGTTGATGAACATTTCCCTCATAAGACTATTGGTTATCTATATGTCTTTTTTTTTGAGAAGTGTCTATTTAAGTTGTTCTGTACATGTTTGATTGGGTTATTTGCCTTTTTTTTTCTTGAGTTGCACAAATTCTTGTATATCTTGCATATTTGCCCTTTGTCAAGTATATGATGTGCAAACATTTTCTCCCATTCAGTAGTGTCTTTTTGTTTTACTGATAGTTTCTTTCATCGTGCAAAAGTATTTTTAGTTTGCTATAGTCCCATTTGCTCATGGTTACTTTTGTTTTTCTCACCATTATAGATGAATCCACAAAGACATCATTGAACCAATGTCATGGAGTATTTTGCCTAGATTTACCTCAATGGATTTTATGGTTTCAGGTTTACATGTAAATCTTTATTTTGATTTAATTTTTGTGTAAGGTGAGAGAAAGTGATAGTTCCTTTCTTTTTTTTGGCATGTGGTTTTCCAGTTTTCCCAATACCATTTGTTTAAGAGATTCTTCTTTCTCTGAAGTAAATAAAATCGTGGATCCTTTGTGAAGAATAACAGTCCATAGATGTTCAAGTTTATTTGGGGGCTTGATTCTACCATCCATTTTTTTACTTCTTTGCCTATTAAGAGGTTTTGAAATTCTGAACCGTTATCTAGGGTACAGTGCTTATATGGAACAGGAACAATCAGTCTCAGGCCTCCAAGATAATATAGTAATTCCATGATGAGAAAGCAATCTAAAACCTCCAGTCTTTCCATGTACAGCAAAGATGTCACAGAATGATGACAGTCTTATCTTTATCTCCATTGCTCCTTTTTTTTTTTTTTTCCTGAAGAGTCAGTCAAGGTCTTGAGAAATTTTATCACTGGTAGGGAGGTTATAATTTTTAAAATGACTCAGTAAATGTGCTCTTTAAAAGAACCATAATTTTACACACACACATTTACTAATAAGTATTACAGATTCTTTTCAAAGGTAATGAACTTTGATTACTCAGCAAACCATAACCCCTAACCCTACTATGTCAACTGTACAATGAGCTAGTGTTTTCTAATCTTTTTGGCACATGCTAGTGCAACAGGCCTAAGAGTCCATATATTGAGTGAATTTGTAAATTTAAAAATATACACATTTCTGTTTTTCAAACATTTTGATATAAATAAAAAGCAAAGCAATTTAAAAGTAACTTTTCCTCTTCAGGTATTTTTTGCAATACATAGATATTAAAAGTCATAATTAACACCCTGCATGAAGTTCACAAAGTTTTATGATGTTAGAACATTGAGAATAAGAAGCTGAGGCAAAAGCAGAAATAAAAAGTAATGAAAACACTAAGCATGGAGAAATAGAAACCAATTGAGAATTTTCTAATATTCACTATGAATAGAACTGATTAACATGATGGAGGAATATTACTATGCAACTTAAAATGCTGTGAAGGAAAAATAAAAAAAGATGAAAATTAACACCTAGCAGTTTATTACAGTGCCCAAATATGTATCTGGGCAACATTTTAACTTCATGATCATAACGTTTTTAATTATTCAATCTCCTGGGGACATTATTTTCCATGAAACTGTACCTCAATGACATAATAAAAGCAGGGTTCCAATTACTGAAATATACTCTGTAATAAAATTGTTGATATAGTCTACAACCAAAGGTCAGTTAGTTCACCTTTGTATAAGTCAAAGCATTCTAATTTGTGAGAAAATTTCTATTTCAAGTCATTTACATATAAAATGCCAATAGTAAGACTTTACTGCAGAAATTTTAACACAATATAGCTTCAGTGCATGGTTAATTTGGCACATCCAAAGAAGTAACAACTTCAAGATGTTCCAAGTGTAAAACCCACTCCAGTTTGTAAATGACTCATGTTTATGGATGTGATTAGCAAACTGCCAGTGCATTCAGCTGTAGAGTAGGATCTTCTACTAGTTCAAATGTATATTCAAAATAATGCACTCCTAGGGTATTAAGTTCTTTTTGTACCTGCACTCCAGATAATGCAGGTACGAAACTATTAATTCTCTATTTGGCTCTGGTTTATACAATTCTTTTTTATCTTTTTTCAGCAAACATCTATGAGTAAAATAAGAGCTAACAGGCAGAATCTCCACCTAACAGGCACAGAAAATTCATATGCATCAAATGTGTTATTTTTTTCTTAATGTCTTCCGTCTATGACTAACTGGTACCATTCAAGTAACATAAATGTGTTTACCTAAAAGATCAGAGAAGTTATCAAGTTTCATAGCAATCTAGAAGAGGAAAAGTCTTTTTACTTGTCCCAAAATGAGATATAAACCCATCACTAAACTATTTCAGAAAAATGTATTCCTCTGAAATTCGATTTTGAAAAAAATATATGCAACTTAAGAT